>NC_045712.1:33334608-33649663 GCF_009834535.1 Camelus ferus | reverse complement strand
CTCAGTTTCCCATCACCCACAAAAAGAGAGGGTGGCCTTTCCTCTTGGAGACTTTCCAGGACTGGTCTTAGCAAACGTTTCCTGTCCCGGCACTGGTTCGCTGGAGGGCCTGAAAAAGCCTAGTGTTGTATTTGGCCACAAGCTGGTGCTGCCAGCCGGGGCCAGACTGCAAAGTCAGCAAGTGTGCTCGGGTGACCGCCTGCCTCCCCGGTCGCCCCAGCACCTTCCTGAGTTTCTGGACCCCCTGGGGACCCCGTTCGCTGTGCCATCACATCTTCTGCTGAACCCCCTGGAGGCTTCAGGCTCTTGGTCTGGGAAGCCCTATGTCCTACCTGTTTTTTCTGCTGACTGCTCTGGTTTATCTATCAAGACTCAGCTCACATGTTCCCTCTCTCATGAAGTCTTTGAGGATATCTTCTCCTGCTGCCCCCTCCCCAGCAGGATGAGTCAGTCCTCTGAGGTTTCAGAGCCCTTTATGCAGCTCTTGTCCAAAGCACTTACATGCAGTCTGTCGCATCGTGGCTAAAGTTGTGTCTGTCTCCTTGAACAGAGGAGGCGGAGGAGAAAGAAGACAATGCTGGGGGTGGTGACAATAGTGATGACAGTCCTTGTTTCTTGACCCCTCAGCATGTACCAGCCCTGTGCTAAGCTTTGGTATGCCTTCTTTTACTCAGCTTTCACTTCCTTCCTACATGGTAGGTACCACCATTATCCCCATTTTAGGGAGGAGAGAATTGAGGATCAGAGAGATGGGGTAGCTTGTCTAGGGAGATGCTTCTAGGAAGTAAAAGAACCAGGGGTCAACCAGGTTTGTTCAACTCCAATGCTTGGGGGCTTAACCACAGACTCTAAGGGAACCCTTACCTCCCCATCCCAGAGCCCCAGGGTCTAGCCTAATGCCTGGCACTGAGTGAAGGCTCTACACCATTTGGTGAATAAATGAAAGCTGGTCCTTGCAGCCATTTGCTGGTCTTATAACAGCCTCTTTCTCTGTCAGATCACTCCGTGGATGGGCCACAAAGAGGGACCTCCCCCAGGCTTTGGGACATCGAGGTCCAGGTTCCCCCAATGTTTCAGGAAGATACCAGGAAGTTCCAGGTCCCTCACTCATCACTGGTCAAGGTAACATGTTTACTGGAGTCTCTGTCCCTCTCTCTCTGAGCCAGTTTTCCAGGCACTATAGGTTTCTTCAAGCTTTAGCCTTTAAAAAAGGAAACCCCAAATCCAAGGTGGTGGTTCATTCCTTGACCATCAAATAAGTGGACTTCTAAGGAAACCCAGTGTGTGGAGTGTAGTCCCAACAAAAGTCCACGCAAATTACAGAGTGTCACATGGCAACAGGGTGGTACAAAATGTCACCAGCTTAAATAGTGGGCATTCACATCCCTACACATTGTAAGTGTGTTTATCTTTTTAATTTTTTAATTTTTTGGCCTGTCAGTAAATAGCTGAATGAAACAAATATAAAATAAAATTAAAGCCTTGTTGGATTTTTTTTTTTATGGTAGTTAGTAGGAGAGAATTTGACCTCCACACTGTTTTCCATAAATATAATCAGGACAGGCAGTGAGGATCAGCTCATGTATTAACACAAACACCGCTGAGATGTTTTATATTATGTTCTCATCGAATTACCTGCCTTGTTTTCACTTTAGAACATGATTCAGGCATGTCATTTCACCCTGCAAATTTTTATAGCATCATAAGATGAAGAGGACTTTGAGAGATCAAGAAAGTGTTTCGTTCTTTTCTCCAGGGTGGAAAAGCTATTCTGATTCAGCGACTGAATTCTAGTAGCTCGTTGCCTTTCACAGAGATGCCCTTCATCTCTGATGGCTTCATCTCTAAAGACTGCCTCTAGCTGCCTAATGGGCAAAGGAACCCGGCTTTTGTGGTTTAGCCTGGGAGTCGGGGTAGGGCATGGCAGTCGGAGAACAGGTCTCCCCTTCTGAGCATCCAGGACAGATGGGGCTGGGGCTCTGAGGAAACGGTCTCATGACCTCCTGGGCTTGGCATTCAAGGCCCTTTGGAATCTAATCAACAGCGAATAGCCACCTTCCCACCGCGGCTGGAAGCGCTGTACTCCCGTTTGGGAAGGCAACCTCATGGGGGTGGGGGTGGGGGAATCAGAGCTTCCCGTGCTCGGGAAAGCAGATCAAGGAGGGCACGCGCTTTCAGGAATGCCACAGGTGCCACGGGCGTGGGCGCTACAGGTGCAGCGGCTGCCACGGCGCCAGCACGGTGAGTCACGCACGGCCGGCGGTGTGCGCGATGCGTGCGGGCCGAGCCACGTGGGGGCGGGGGGCGGGGGGCCTGGGGCTGCCCGCACTAGCAGTGCGACCTGACACAGTCACCCTCCCTTTCTTCTTCGTTTTTTAAAATGTATTTTTTACTCATTTATTTGGGGAAGGGTGAGGAGGTAATTAGGGGTTATTTTTTGTTTATTTTTTAATGGAGGTACTGGGGATTGAACCCAGGACCTGGTGTGTGCTCAGCATGAGCTCTGCCACTGAGCTATACCCTCCCCCATCCTCCCTTTCTGAGCCTCCGTTTTCCTACCTGTAAGATGGGTAAGTTGGATCTCTACTGACCTTTTTCCACTTTGATGGTTTAGGACTTTCATTCTTGTCGCCTTTTCTCCTCCACCTACAAACTTTATTGAGTGCCTGCTCAGTGCAGGAGGACTAAGACCTGGGGTCCTTCTCGTGGAGACTCTCTGTAGGGCAGACTGACAAGTGACCAGCACTCCTGGTGCGCGTGGTGAGTGCCGGGAAGTGAAGTTCAGGGGCCTTTGAGTGATAAAATAGACTCAGGCCTTGGATTTGTTTCCTGGGGCTGCTGTAATAAATGACCACACGCTGGGTGGCTTCAAACAACAAATTAATTCTCTCAGAGCTCTGGAGGCCAGAAGTCTAAAACCAGGGTGTCAGCAGGGTTAGTTCCTCCCGGAGGCCCTGAGGGAGAAGCTGCCTCAGGCCTTCCTCCGAGCCCTGGTGGCTGCCGGCAGTCCTTGGCTTGTAATGACATCACCTCCATCTCTGCCTCTGCTGTTTCCCGGCCTTTGACCTGTGTCTGTGTCTCTGTCTCCTCACAGCCTTCTGTTGGGACACGAGTCATGGGGTGTAGGGCCTACTCTCCTCCAGGATGACCTCACCCTCACTGATTACATCTGCAAAGATGGTTTCCAAATAAGGTCCCCTTCTGAAGTTCTGGTTGTGAATGTTGGGGGTTGGGAGCGAACGTACACCATGCAGCCCTGGGCCCCTCAGCACTCAGGCAGCCCCTTGTGGCATCAGTGGTCCTTGTAGAACCGTCTAAGCTACTAGCCATCCCAGCGGCGAGACTGCCCCCAGTGTTCTCAGCTCTTTCCACCCTTCCCATTTGTGCCCAATCTCCTGGACACACACTGGCTACGTCCCCTCCGCCCTCAGCTGCCCACCCGCGCTCCCTACTCTCTGTGCAGCAGGCTCCTCCCACTGCCCTCACAGCGCCCTCCCCTCAGTGGGGCCCAGCTGTGCCCTTGTTGGCTCTGTGTCCCTTCCTGGGGCCTTTGCTGCTCCTTCCTCCCTCCCCTGCTCCCCCCCCACCTCATTCCCCAGGCTTTCCCTGCAGTGTCTCCTGAGCCCCCACTGTGGGATGTAGCCTGGCTCATCTCTGGGGACCTATCCAAGATGCAGCTGTTTGGGCCCCGTCTGGCCAGGGCTGTTTGGTCAGAGGACCGTCCTGGTCCTGGGGGCAGTGGGGATGAGAGAGGAGCAGGAGAGGCTGATGTCTCAGGAGAAACAGTGAGGATGCAGAGTCTTTGAAGGCTACAACTGGAGAGGTCCAAAGATACACTGCGTCCAGCCCTCCCACTTACAGATAAGGGGCCGAGGCCCAGGGAGAGGAAGTGGGGAAGTGACTGGGGGCGGGTCACAGGCTGGGATTGGAACCAGGTTTCAGGATGCCCTCTGCCTGCTCCCCCGGGAGGCCAGTGGGGGCTGAGGCCACGTGTGTCCGCAGGTGAGGTGCCCCTCCTGCAGCGGCGCCAAGCGCAAAGCCAAGCCCGCCCGGCGGTGTCCGATGTGCTCTGGGTCCGGCAGGCAGAGGTAAGGGTGGGTCTCCCGGCACCGAGCTGCCATTCTTGCTTTTCACTGCCTGCCCTCCTGGAAGGCAGGCTGGCGCCCTGTCTGTCTTGTCACTCCTGTGTCCCCAGAATTCTGTGCATTGTAGGTGCGCTGTTGCCTAGGTGAGTGTTTCTCAAGACCTGGTATTTCGAGACCAGAGGGAGCTCGTCAAGCAGTCTGTGGGTCGGGGGAAGGGACGAGGCACTGCAGGGAGGAAGGGAGGCGAATGAGTTACAGGGAGGAGCCCTCTTCTTTTCACATGGAGGGGAAGTGAATAGGGCAAACCATCCGAAGGTGAGATTCCTAACTCTCCAAGGATCCGGCCGGGGCAAACCCTTGTTTATAACCCACTGCAGGGCCTGAATGGAGGAGGAGTCAGGAACGGTCAGTTGATTGACTCAGTCAACAAAGTGCCATGTCTGTTCATAGGGCTTTGCAAACAGTGGGATGTTGCATCTTGGACATGATGTCCTTTCATGTATTTATAAATCCTTAAAGGGAAACAGGAAGCCAGGAGGAGTGAAACTCTTCAGAGCTGTGTTAGTTAATAATCCTTTTGGCTCATCAAGGCCCAGGCCATCCTTCTAACAAGCCAGATGGCAAAGCTTTGGTGGACCTGCCACCTGTGGTGGGTAAAGATTGTCTCTAATTTGGAAAGAAATACAGGATTCTTTCACTTACAAGTAAAAGAACTCCAAATCAAACTGGCTTTTGCAAAAAAGTAAATTTATAGGCCTATGTAACAGAAAAGTCTAAGAACATATTTCCAAGGTGGGTTTAGGTACAGCTGGATCCAGGTGCTTAAACAGTGCCACGAGGAATCTGTTTCCATCCCTCACACTGCTTTCCTTCGTGGTGGATCCGTTCTCAGGCAGGCTGTCTCCTGTGATGGCAGAGGGGGCCACCAGCAGCTGCACATGTAGTAACCTCAGTAGAAAAGGGTGGCCCTTTCCTGATAATCCCAACAAAAGTTCTAGGGTGGGTCTCAATGCACTCACTGGGCCAAGTGTCAATCTTGGTATCAGGCACTGTGGCCAGAGAGAGGGAATAAGCTCACTGGCCAGGCTGAAGTCCCAAGCTGGTCCTGGCAGGGGCAGGGGTGAGACCACAAACCACGTGGTCTCCGAAGGGAGACTGGGGCACTGCTACGAGAAGCAGGAGGTCTAGATGGTGGAAGTGAGGAAGCGGTCCATGCCCAGCACGGCCCACCTCTGTGAGGAAGGATGTGGGGTGGGAGCCTCGGAAGCCACAGGACGCCACGACTGTCTGAGCCATACCGATGGTGTCCCTCTCAGATGCAGCACGTGCTCAGGGAGGGGGAACAAGACCTGTGCCACCTGCAAGGGGGAGAAGAAACTGCTGCACTTCATCCAGCTGGTCATCGTCTGGTACGTGCAGCTCCCAGTGCCCTGGCCTGGCGGGGGCGGCTGGGGGCTGTGGCCTGGAACGGTTTCTGCAGAGAAGCTCCACTTGGTGGGGGCTTTGACAGTGCAGGGACCTGCTGGGAGAGGAGTCCCAGGGTCCTAAATCCCCACATCAGGGGAGCTCCCCTGCATTAAGGGGTTTCTCCTGTTGGGCACCCAGCTCAGCGCGTCACAGGTGAGGGTGACGTGATGTAACAGAACAGAATTGTCAGTGCTTTACTAGGTGCCCTCTTTACAGGTGAGGATGCTGAGGCCCAGAGAGGCTAAAGCACCTCCCCAGGGTCCTACCAGTAGCAACGCAAGCCCTCCAGCCCTGGTCAGCCTGACTCCAAACCCATGTTCTTAACCCAACACATGTGCTCTGCCCTCTTTCTCTTCACTTCCAGGAAAAACAGCCTATTTGAGTTTGTGTCTGAGCACCAGCTGGACTGCCCTGGGGAGCTCCTTGCTAAAGCCAAAGGGGAGACCCTCTTTAAGGATGAAAACACGATGGTAAGGAGGGCTTTGCAACCACCACAAAGGGGGCTGGGTTCCTCCTCCCCGCTGTGAGGCCGGGCCTTCTGGGCTTCTGCAGGTGCTGCTTCTGTTTAGAAAGTCTGGCTGGATGGGAACAGAGCTTTCCGGGGCAGGACAGAGGCTGCTGGGACCCTGTGGGGCCAGTTTGTCCTGAATTTTACTTATTCAGCCCTCTCTCTTCTTCTGTTCCTTTTCCCTCCACCTTCCATCCCTTCCACAAACTTTGAGACCCTCCTCCTCAACCAGGCACTATTCTAGGCCCTGCAGATACCATCAAACAGAATCTCTGCCCTTGTAGACCTCACAGTTGGGAAAAGATAATAATAGCATTTTCCCCAGTGTCAGATGGTGGGTGCTAAGCGTCATCGGAAGTATATAAGCAGGGTAAAGAGACAGGACCGGGTAGGGCTATTGTTCTAGCTGGGGCCAGGGAGCTGACCCTGAATGCACCGCAGTGGGGGAGTGGACGGTGTGACCACAGGAGTGAGGGTGTCCAGCAGAGGAAGCAGTAAGACAAAGGCCTTGGGGAGCAGCAGAGGGCAGGGAGGCTGGAGGGCAGTGTGCTGGGCAGGGCAAGGAGCCAGATCAGGGAGGGTCCTGTATGCTAGGAAGGGACTGGCAAACTCTGGCTCTTACCCTGCTTTTATAAATAAAGTTTTATTGGAATACATCCATGCCTGTTTGTTTACATATTGTCTGTGGCTGCGAGGGCAGAGTTGAGTACAGAGACTCTCTGGCCCCCTGCTGTTAGCCTTTTGGCCTTTATGGGACATCCTCTGCAGTTTTCTTTAAGAGGGTCAGTTTTTTTTCCTTCCTGCTTTCCTTTTTTTTTTTTTTTTTTTTTTTTTTTTTACAGTATGTAGCTGTTTCAGATTGGCTTCTTTCACTTTGTAATATGACTTTAAAAAATTGAGACATAATTGACATATAACATTATATTAGTTTCAGGAATACATCATGATTTGCTGTTTGTTTATATTGTGAAATGGTCACCACAGTAAGTCTAGTTAACATCTATCACCACACAGTCAAACCTTTTTCCTCTTGTGGTGAGAACTTTTATGATCTACTCTCAACAACTTTCCAATATACAATCCAGTATTATCAACTGTAGTCACCATGATGTACATTTCATCCCATGACTTACAACTGCGGGTTTGTCCCAACTGACCCCCTTCACCCATTTCGCCAATTCCCCAATCCCCATCTCTGGAAACCACCAATCTATTCTCTGTATCTAGGAGTTTGTTTTGTTTTGTCTTTGATCTCACTTATATATGGAATAAAAACCTACGATATTTATCTTTTTCTAACTTATCTCACTTAACATAACACCCTCTGCCATCCGTCTTGTTGAAAATGGCAGGATTTCCTTCTTGAGGGCTGAATATAGTCCTCAGGCTCCTTTCTTTGCCCCAGTCACCCGGCTTCCTAAAGGTTCACCTCAGGCATCGCGGGCTCCAGGTAAACCCTGCACCCCCCCCCCCCCCCCCAGCGGAGTCAGGCTGTACCAGAGGCCCGGTGGATGGGGCAGAACTGTCTACAGCCCCGCTTTTTGTTGGCATTTCCAAGGTGGTAATGTGAGTGATCAAGGTTTAACAAGTCCCACCCACCCCACTCACTCCTGGCCTGGGCCCTCCCTTCTCCGGACTCGTGCTCCAGTCATTCTGCGTCAGCCCGCTGAGGCTCCGGATCAGGGCAGGTGGTTCTCATCTCCCCCTAGGTGTATCCCATCATCGACTTCCCCCTGCGGGAGATCTCTCTGGCCTCCCAGCGGGCCATCGCCGAGCACAACGCAACGCTGGCCTCCCGCGCACGTGTCCTGCAGCAGGTGAGCTGGGCGGGCAGGGCTGGTGGGAGGTGAGGTTCTTGGTGTCCAACCGGCGGATTGAGGGCACTGTCTCTCTGGTCACATAAAGGAGGAAATGGGCCCCTCCCTCTGCCCGGAGGCTCCTTCCTCTGAGAGTGGCGGGGCGGAAGGAAGAGGCGGTGGAGGGGAGGAGCCCCAGCCCGAGGAGAACGAGGAGCACTAGGGACTGACCTGTGGCCAGCGTGGCCGAGGGAAGAGAGCTCAGCGGTCCAGACCAGAGACCACGGTGAGAGGTTTGCATTTTATCCTGAGAGTGACACGAAGCTTGTAGGGTTTCACGCAGCAGTGTGGCTCAGTGTGCTTTTGGTTCTCACCCCCTGGTATTCAGAGAGGGGAAGACGAAAGCTCTACATCTAGGGTCGTAGGCAGGGCTGGAACCCAGCCTCCTGTCCCTCAGGGCCCTTCCCAAATCCCAGGCTGGTCCCTCTGGGCCTCCCAAGGGCAGGGCTGGCGGAGGGCTGCTGTGTGGCTGTATCCGGATGGCCACTAGGTGGCGGTGGTGCCCTTCTTGTCTCCAGGTGCAGCTTGGGGCGGGTGTGTCGGGGGGCGGGAGGGGGCAGGAGGCGGGGAAGGAATCCCGTGGAAGATGGGGGTTTGGCCGGGGAACACCCAGTGCCAGAGCTCTGTGAGGGGCGTCTGTGGGGGGATCCGACTCTTACAGACGGGGCTCAGATCCTGATTCTAAGTGGCCCTGGACTAGCTTCCAACTCGTCCTTGAAGTTCAGTTTCTTACCTGTGGAAAAGAGATGCTAACACTGCCTCAGAGGGTTTTGTGGGCATGAGATCATTTGCTTTAAATGCCTGGAACCTGTTGCTCAAACTGCCCTTGTTCCTTCTGTTCCTTTTTGCAATGAGTATTTCCCCTTCTCTCTCTGCACATCTCTATTTGCAGGAGAAAGAAGCATGCCTTTAGTTTAAAATTAATAATGACCATCTTGGAGCTGGAATGAATGGCAGAAATCATGGCACTGGGACACTGCAAACTCAAAGACTTCCAGGGTGGGTGGTAGCATGGGTGGGAGGCCCCCATATCCACAGGGGTGGGCCTCCCTTCAGCTCTGTGTAGCCTAGGGGCAGAGATTTCAGGCCTGCTGAAGTCCAGACTTCTATAGAAAATCTAATTTTTCAATATTGAGAGCAAAATTTGAAAAATGCTAATAACTCTGTGTGAACTGATGGGCCAGGTTTGGCCCATGGGCCATCGTTGGCTACCCCTGGTCTAGTCCAAACCCCTGACTTTTCCAATAAATCAGAGGAGGCCCAGAGAGTGGAAGTAATTTCAACAAGGTCACACAGCTTCGTAGCGGAAAAACCCAAGAGTAGAACTCAAATTTCCCAACTACAAGGGAAATGTTTTTATCCGCCACATTCAAGACACACAACCAACTGAAAGCTGGGGTGGCTTTGCAGGGATAACAGCCACATGTGGGATTCACGGCCCTTTTCACCCGGCAGACACTGCAGGAACAATTAACTTCCCAGCTCTGGCTTGTACTCCTGGCCCCCCTCTTCCCTTCACAGCTCGATGTCCTCATCTATAAAGTGGGTGCGGTTGGGCTCCGCAGAAGCTGCTCGGAGACAAAGATCTGTGTGTGAGTCATTCGTTAAGGAAAGGGTGCTGGGAGAAACCGGAAAAGGGGTGATGGCATGGGAGCAGAAAGGACAGACCATGCAAGGGCCGGTGTGGGCGGTGGTGCTCTGAGCATCGGTCACACCTCGGCAGCTCTTCCCTTGGAGCTGACGTCTGTTCTGCAGCCCCGTGCAGGAAAGACCGCAGCCACGTGGGTGCAGTATGGCATGTGTTACAGTGAGGAGCCCCAGATACTGAGGTGTCTGCTCTGAAACAGGCAGAATGATCAGGACGTGATTTTAGCAGCTTGCCGATAGAAGTGGGACTTTTGTGCTTCTGAGGCTGATAGTTTGAGTCCTTTTTGGACCCTTCATTTATTTGGCAGAGGGGCAGTGTCCTGCCCTATCTGACACAGTGTGTTGGCAGCAGGCCTCTGTCTAGACCCTGGGTCCCCCTGACTTTCCCCGAAAGCTTAGACCCGTCTTGGGCCACACAAGCCATCTGTGAACCAGTCTGAGCAGGGAGGGCTGAACCAGAGGCAGACGCACACTTTTCTTTAAAAGGGAATGTAATGGGAGGAAAGGCCACATCGGTGAATCTTTTTCCTAAATTGTCCTTTGGCCTTGGATCTGTAGATAAAGATTCATGCTGCTGTTTGGGTCGGGGCTGAGAAGTGAGCGAGTAGAATCCAGCAAGGAGACAGCGGTCACACTCGGTGCCCTGGCCACTCCTCTCAGACCCGGAATCTGCTCGCCCCAGGGGATGACTGAGGTGTCTGAGCAGATAAACGGCCAATTACGAGATGACAACGGTTTGGCAGCAAATGTCCTAAGCATCCTGTGGTCTCAAACCCTGAGACTTTTCAAAATCAGAAATGGACGCGGGTGGGGATGGTTTTGCTGGGCCTCCATGTGATCTTTGTAGGAAAGTCTAAAAACAAGAGTGGTTTCTGAGCAGTGATGTTGGTGCCCATCTGCTCTTGGTCTCAGTTCCCATTTTGGGGTCTTTTATACCAAAATTAAAGAGGAACCTTCAACCTTTTATTTCCACATTTATCACTTGGAGGTTGATTTCCGGCATAAGGAGAAAACTCAGTGTCACGATCGCCTTTGGTTTTTTCCGACAAGTCTGTGATGTAGAAGTTTTTACCCCCATTTCACAGATGAAGAAACGGAGGCCCAGAGAGAGGAAGTGTGAGATCACACAGACCGCTTCATGGAAAGCATAGGCCCTGACCCTGAGTCCCCTCTTCCTGCTGTGGTGTCACATGCCTTCTGCTGCCCCTCCTGTACCCTAGGGAGCCTGCTTGTCAAGATGGCCTCCCTGGCCTGGTTCCCCCTGTCCCCTGGGGCCTCCAGACCATCACCTACCACGAGAGGACTTGGGCTCTTTTCCCAAGGAGGGGAGCTTCCTGCAGGCGGGAAGGTCTGACCCTGGGCCAACCACACCACCTCCCTCTGGGGTTGGGGTCCCCCAGTCTGAGTCTGGGATAGGGGAGCAGCTTGTGCAGAAGAACTCAGGGTTTTGGCACAGAGCCTGGCCCACATACATCCTGAGAAAGCTTTGCTCCGATGGTGAGGAGTCACTTTGCCATGTGGATTATGCATGTAGTTGTCCGTCACACAACACCACAGCTAACGACATGGGTATCCCAGCAGGAGCCAGTGTCCTCTCCCAACGTGGCAAGCCTGCTGTGTTCTGCTGACCACCTCATGATTTTGGAAGATTATTGAGTAACTGCTCGGAGAAGGGGCCAGAGAGGGAGGGATTTAGGGGAGTGAGAGCCCCAGGCTCTTAGGTAGACGTAGATGCTGGGGAAGAGATCTGAGCATGACACAGTTCCAGCTACAGCCAGGAGATCTAACAAACTGGAAATTCCACAAGCCCATGGGCCCCAGTTCCCCATTTGTAAAAGGAGGGGGAAACAAGTCTTTCCTCAAAGGAAGGTCGATGCAAAACCGAGGAGTGGGGAGAGAGGGGTCTAAGAAAATGGCCTCAAGAAGCTCATCAAACCTTGGAATCTCTTTGGGATTAACATTTTATCTTAAAATTTAATTCAAGTTGTATAGTCCACTCTCTACTATCTCCATGGTTGTTTTTAATATAAAAACGTCTAAAATGACTTTATCCTCTAACTTTCTCTGCCCCACACCCTCATCTAAAAATTAATGCTTCTCGAAGATGTCCTGTTTGGCTGGTGGCTTTCCGTAACATCCTGGAACTCCCTTCCCCCACTCCAGAAACTTAGAATCAGATGATGGTTAAAGATGAGAAACTGATTTGGACCAGAGCTGAGGATGTGAAGGAGTGCAGTAGAAGCTACATTTGAAAAGGCAGGGAGGAGCCAAACTGCCAGCTCCAGAGCATGAACTTCATCCCACCGGTAGTAGGGAGCTACTGAAGGTTCTTGAGCAGGTGAGTGACATGAAGAGAACACTGAGGTTTTTCTTGGCCAATTGTTTCCTCAGCGCCAGACCATCGAGCTGGTCCCCCTCACGGAGGTTCGCTACTCGTACCGAGGAAAGACTTCTGTCTACTACCTCTACGGCACTGACCACAGAGTGCACGTGGTGGACTACCCCGAGAGGTACTGCTGTGGCTGCACCATCATCTGACACTGCACAGCCGCGCCCAGACCCCACCGCTCACATTTGCCGAGGAGGCCAAACGAGGTCTCTGAGTTCACTCACTGTTGGCTGTTCTGGACAACCGCATACAAACCCTGCTGTGTCCTTCCAGAGGATTCAGCTCCTCTGTCAAGCCCCAAGTCATTCTGAAGCCCTTCTGGTGGAATCCATCCTGTGCTTAACCTACAAGAATTCATCTACACACGTTCCTTTAGGAGAAATCACTTAACGGGTGGGGGCTTTGCCTCTGGCCTCCGAGCTAAAGCCCTGATTGCATGTGGGGTTGATTTTGCTTGTCCCTGAATCAGTCTTGGTTCCAGTGGGCCTTAAAGGTGCAGACCTTTTGCAGAGCTGAGTGATTGTGAAATACATAAAGATATGCAGAAATTGGCTGCCCCTTAATGCACACCCAATAGCGCACATAGGAAAAAAATGTACAAAATTTCACTCCTCATTCTCTGGGTCAGGAATTCAGACATAGCCATGGCAGGGGTGGTGCAGGGCAGGGGGCTGAAATCATCTGAAGGCTGGTTCACCCCAATATCTGTGGGCAATGGTGGCTGTTGCCTGGAACACCTATGTGTGGTCTCTCCATGCAGTGTGGGCTTCCTTACAACATGGCGGCTCTGAGGGTAAGCGCCCGTCGTGCACAACCTGATTGAAGGGATAGAGACCTGTTCCCAGGCTGGACAGCAATGCCACTGTGTTGGAGGGACTTGGGTCTGTCTGCCAGTTGCTAGCATGGTGCCTGTGCATGGGTAAATTTTACAGAGTGATCTTGGATCCACGCAGGTTCTTACATTACCTGCTGACCTTAGAACTTGCCCACTGAGTAGGATGCGAACTTGGACGTCCTGTGTACCCAGTCACGTGCAGGAACTCCCACCTGGTACAGTGAGGCTGGGTGGGCAGAGGGGACACCCTGCACAATGAATACCCAGCTGGCTTTGGAGGGGCAGTTCAGGGACTGGGTGGGCCACTGGGTACCAGGCTGTGGATAACCAGAGGCCCTGGTCATCTTACAAGGCCTGTCCTTTCCTGGAAGGGGGCTGCTGCTCACCAGGAGGGCCAGTCTGTACCCTCTTGATCGTCAAGCTCCTCTCTTGGCCTACATACAGCCCTTGCCCCTCATAGGGTAGAAGGATGTGGACAGGCCTGGTTGGGGGAGGCTTGGAGAGACTAGAGCCATTCCCCTGGGCATCACTGACAAATGATATGCAAACGAGCACCCCCATCCTCTCCTGCTGCCACCCTGCCCCTGGGGGGGTCTCTGTGTTCGGATGTTGCATTTGCCCCCCAATTTGGCTGAGCCCCCACTGGCGGGACCTGGCTGACAGTGTGCTGGGTCTTGCCAACAGGAGCAGCAGGAGTCAGGGGGCGTCCTCCCTTGGGACTGCATGGAAGACAAGGGGAACTTGACTGAGAAGCAGAGGGGTGTGAACCTCGAGGCTCTGAGATGCCAGAGACCTGCAGACCTTCCGGGCTCAGGTTTTGCCTCCTGAGCAGGCTGCCCCCAGCCAATGCCGCAGGCTCCGCTGGTGGGGGAGGCCAGGGCAGGACAAGGTGCACCCTGGGCTCAGGGTATATTCTGGACCCTGGGGACAGAGCCTGTTGGAGGCAGGGGAAACACAGTCTTCCCAAAGACCTCCCAGCGCCTCTCTTGTAGTGCCCAAGTCTGGGAGGCCAACACCTCCGGCCCCTGGTGTCTCCGTGTGACCCACCTCTGTGGTTTTTCAAGGCGATGCTTCTCTTCTGCTCCTAGGGGGCGTTGTACAAATCGCGTGGATGGTTTTTGGTTGTTGCAAGAAGTGGAAGCAACACTATTGGCATTTGGTGGATCGAGTCCAGGAAAGCAAGGCATCCAGCAGTGCTTGGGGACCTGCACACAGTGAGATGTCATTCCCCGTGTCACACGCTGGCAGATACCCCACTGACACCCACAGAGAACTTACTTTGTTCTAGAGTCTCATCAATTATTATGTAACGCAGTGCTTGTTTTCATTCAGCGTTCACCTCTCTTCTTTGATTTTCCTGTAGGTCTTGTCTGAAATGGTTTCACTTCCTCTCCCTTCTCTTGAGTCCAAGCTTGTAACTCTGACGCTGTCCCTGGGGCTCCCCCAGCTTGCTGTGCCCGAGCATCACAAATTGAAATACACGGATTAAAACATGGCTTACTTCTCATTTCTCCTTTATGGTTCAGTTTGTGCATTTAATTGCTTTTAAAAAATGTAAATGGGTTATATGTGAATGTCAGCTTAGGATAAAAAGGGAGCCCTGCACGTGTTACAGATGAGGCCCCGTGGCCCATACACACTGTTGGCATGTGAACCCAACCGATGAGAAAAATCCAGCTGGAATAAAGTGGGTCACAGGGACATTGTTGTAACTGAGCCCCAGTGACTCACCAGCCGCAGGGCCCCTTACCTCTGATGGCTCTGGCAAAATCCCAGATGGTCATTGGGACCTCCGGCTGTTTAACTGTTGCGTGTTTTCCCCTGCAGTGTTATCTGTTTTGATGACCTTCACTGCAGCCAGGATATGACTTAATTAGCTATTTCTGCCTCTTTCTGTTATCCTAGGGCTGAGTTGGCCGTTACTGTAGAGCCCCAGACCCAGCTGAAGACCACTGGGTGGTGGGGAGCAGAACACAGGGGCAGCCCGAACCCCCGAACCGGCCGCCACACACTGTGGCTCTGGGCCCGATTCACTTTTTTAGAAGAACGTCAGACTCAAGTGGCTGGCCTTTGCTTTCTTGCCCTGCCAAAGGAGAACACTCGCCCTGTTCTTTACCCATCATGGACAGACGCTGGGCTTCTGCCAGGTGGCGAGGGCCGTGTTGGGCTTAGTGAGGGTTTCACGGAGATCTGAAGTCCCCGTCTCGGGAGGAGGGGCTGTCTGCAAGCAGAGGAGGGTGAGAGAATCAATGTGAGAGTCAGGTGTCGTGACAAGATGAGGATACCTAAGGCCCAAGGTTGTGGAGGTGGTTACAAACATATGTATATGTGTGTGTGCACGTGTATCTGTGTGCATGTGATGTGCATGCATGTTTTTGTGTGCGCGAGTATTTGCGTATGTGCATGCAGTGTGCATGTGTGCACACGTGTGCATGTACAGGGAGTATGCACGTGTGTATACATACACGTGCACATGAGTATATGTGCATGTGATACGCACACATGTATTTGTATGTGTGCCCAACCACATGCACATGTGTATGTACAGTGTACATATGTGTATATATCAAGTGCATGGTGTATATGTGCATAATGTGTGTACGTGTGTGTTCATGATGTATTTGTATGCATGCATGTGTGCATGAGCATGTGTATGTGTGCATGGTAAGTGCATGGTGTGTACATACGTTTGCATACATGTACGTGGCATGTGTGTGATATGCATGCACGTGTTTGTACGTGTGTGTCTCCATGAGTGTCTATATGTGTGTATGCATGGTGTGCATATGTGTCTATATGTATGTGCATGGCATGTGCATGGTGTATGTGTATGTGCGGGATGTGTGTGCATTTGTGTATGCACATGTGCATTTTGCACATGCATGGCGTGCATGCATATATCTGTATGTGTATGCACAGTGTGTATATGTATGTGTGTGGTGTGCACACATGGTGTATGTGTGTGCATATATGAGTCTGTGCGTATTGTGTGTACATTGTGTGTGTGTGTGTGTGTTTGTGTGTGTGTGTTTGCCAGGTGGTGAGGATCACTGCTTAGAAGACAGGAGAGACTTCTTCCCGCATCTGGTTTTCCTCCCTTCTCTCCAGGTCCCTGGCGTTCTCTGTAGTTCCCATACCTGGCTTTCAACACTTGTCATCTTGTGCTGTGGCCGACTTCAGTTTCTAGTTTAGCATGTGAAGAATGATGAGAGAACTGGGGTTTCTCAGTCAGGACTGTGGAGTTATGCTTTTCAACAGGAAAGACCCTTCTAGATTAAGCAGTGTGGACGCTGACAGCTTAAACTCAGAATTCTACTTTTCTTTTGCTTACGGTTAAGAGTCAGGAATTGTGGAAAGAGCATTTAGACTCTGGTTCAAATTCTAGCCCTGCCCGTCATCAGCTGTGTGACACCGGACAAATTCTTTTAACCTCGCTGAGCCTCAGTTTTCTCTGCTGTGAGATGGGATACCGCTTGTTTGGCAGGGTGAGTTGAAAAGAGATCGGGCCTGCAGAACTCAGCATCACTAGGTGCTCTGTACCTGGAGAGGTCTCCTCTTCCCTGAAGGAAATGCCTTTGGGGCGGGGGAGGGGCAGTGCTTCAATGCTTGTCACAGCGCTTCTCCAGGTGACCAGTGACCGCAGCAGTGACTACGAGTGACCTCTCTAACCAGCCAGCTCCCTCTTTCTTCATCCTTCAGCTCAGCTCATGCTCTCCTTCCCCGGGTCTCTTCCTCTTGCTCTTGGGTCAGGCTGGATCCTGCATCCCCTCCGCGGAGCTGGTGTCTCAGGGCGCATGAGCTTGCGCTCATCTCTGATTTGAGTTACCGGGACCTGAATGCACCACAGTTGCTTGGCAGCTGTCGAAAATGCTGAGTCCAAGTCTCGCCCCTAGATATTTGGGGTATTAGTTGCTGAGATTCAGTCCTTTTAACCAGTGCCCCAAGATGATGCTTATGCATGGTCAGAACAGGAAATTGACATGTAGAGTCAAAATTACTGGGCTCTGGAATCAGAACTTTGCGCCTGAAATTCCAGTTCTTAGCTCACCATGGGCTTACGGTCTGTAAGTCTGTTTTGTTTTGTTTTTTTTTTTTATCGTGAAGCGGGGAGAATCCCTGCCCTACCTACCTTGCAGGGCTGTTTGAAGGTTCATGTAAGACACTGAATGGGAAAACGCTTTGCAAACTAGAGCACTGCCCCCAAATTTTTCATGTTAAGGGTGGAAAAGAACCTCTGTGGTTTCCACGGCTTCCTGCTCTCTCTGGCTCTGTCCACCAGGGGGCAGCAGGTGCCCACGCACGAAACCTCAACGCGGTTCTCTTGCACAAGTGAGCGCCTCATCCGGTAAAATCTGAACCCTATGTGGGTCTCTCATTCTCAGCAGTCTGTGGGCTGTCAGATCACCTCAAGGAACTCAGAGTGGCCCCAGAAAGTTTCCTAGGAGATGCATGTAGTGTATCTTCTGTTATTCATCAGCTCCAGTTAAAACTACTTTATCTTTCCGAAAAGACACCATGGAAACCAATAGTGATGTTTAGGAAGCCAAGCTTGAGATGCCAGACTAGAAGTTAGGGATCTAGGGCAACACATTAGCTCTTGAATCAGTTCACTCATTCGTTCACTCACTCACTCATTCATTCATTCAGTAGACATGCACTGAGCCCCTTCTCTGTGCAGGGCACCGACAAGGCCAGGTGCAGGGAAAGCAAAGGTGAACCAGGCACTGACCTTGCCTTGAGAACTCCTGGTCTTCAGAATGATGGTGGACCTTTCAGGAGTACCACCCATGTGTCAGGTGCTGTTCTCCGCTCCGTGTGTGTCACCTGATGTGAGTCTGGCTAGGTAGGTATTAACGTGACCTCCTCTGTAAGAGGACTGAGGTCAGGAGAAGTTCAACCAGAGTCCCACATCCAGGGGAGAAGCATGGATTTGGACATGGGAAGTCTGGCTCCACGGCCCACATTCTGATTTGGTGGGGGAGGCTGACGTGGTGACGACTTAGCGGTAAGCACTCTGGGAGACTCACACCTTTGTCACTCCTTGTTCGCAGGCCTGCTGATGATGCCTTCCTGAGCTCTGCATTGCTGGGGAGGTGGTGCTCCTGGAGCAGCCCTCCTGCAACTACAGGCCAGAGCTGGAGGGTAAGTCCCCCAGCTCCCTGGTGGGACCACTCTGAGGTGTGTTCTCTGTCGCCCCCTGGTGCTCCCCAGTGGGACTGAGCCCCGGGTGCCCACAGCGGACCCTGCTCAGTCATGCCAGGGTCTTGGCTTCCTTCCTACTCTGGCCCACATCCTCACACTCCTGCTGTGGTTTCCTGAGATTGCCTTCCAAACCATTCCCACTGCAGTCCTTGCTGTGGGGCTGCTTCTGGGGAAGCCCTGCCTAGGACACCATCTTTCCCTGAATTTTGTATCCTTTAAGGACCAAAGGGCTGAGTCCCATTCATTGCTGTAGCCCAGCCCAGAATCTGCTCGGGCTGAATGGAATTGAGCTGGAGGCTTTGGAGACCTGGAGGGAATTGATTTGGCCCAGGCAGGGCAGGTGCAGTGAGGGCAGAAGAGATGACAGCTGAGCTGCTGAGTCTGGACCCCCCCCCCCGCCCCCACCCCTGCAAGTCTTTTTTGAAGGGTTTTCTCCCTCACTGGTTTCCTCCTTGCCTTTGGAGCCCATGTGTTCTCTCAGGGCTCTCGCAGAAGGTCATGATCCGGCCCCCGGGATTTCATTGCCTTCTGATCCCTCATTCTTAAAGCATTTTCGTCCTGTGTGTTTATCAAGTGTGTTAACCAATTGATCATTTCTGTTTGACTTTTCAGTAGCCTCCTGGGGTCACAGATCACCTCACAGAGCCTCAGTTTCCACATTTGTAAAACGGGAATGGTCATGCTTCCCTCAGCTGGGCTGTGTGAGTCTCAATGTGATAAGGTGAGTACAGGCTGTGTCATCTCCGGGGCTTCATTGGGAACCCGCCGGGTGGAGGCTGGAGGCTGCCCTGGTGGAGGGCAGTGTGGGGTACGGGGCTGTCATCTTGTGAGGGCAGGTAGGTCAGTCACCCGCTGCTGCTCATCTTCGCCCCTTCTCTGGGTGCCAGGCAGTCCTGCAGTCTGATCCTTGACCTCCCTGGTGGTGTCCTGGGTTCCTGCAAGGGATCGGAAGGAGAGATGCTCGACTTCTCACTCGTGTCTTTCGAATGGCCCCAGACACCTGGTAGAAATCCAAGCATCTCACCTTAGGGCCTCGTGGCCAAACAGTCCTCGTAATTCCGTGCAGGAGACCCAGCCCAGCATTTGGACCTGGTTGTTACCAGAACCCCGAGCATCTCTTCCTCACTCAGTCGTGTTACAAAGCTCTGTGGATTCGTCTGGTCTGGCTTTGGGAGGGGCTGCGTGCGACTCCTCCCACTTCTGGTTTCTCTTTTTCACTGACTGTAACTGGTAATAACAATGGCCAATATTAAGACATTATGGACTACTGTGTGTCGTTCTAACCGTTTTACAAGCGCTAGGCCCTAGATCTTCTCCACAAGCTTAGGAAGGAGGGACTTCTTTTAAATGCACACTTTATAGGTGAGCAGATTGAGCGTTTAAATCACTTGCCCAGGGTCACACGGCTGGGCGGTGTGGAGCCAGGCTTTCAGTCCCGGTGCACGGGCAGCGTGTGGGTCTAGATGGTGCTTCTGTGCGTTGTGAGAAGGGGCACGCGCCCGGGACTCCCGGGAATGCGCATGCGGCCCGGGGCGGCTGGGGCAGCTGCAGAGGGGAAGGGAGCTGTTCTTCCGGGGTAGACGTTTGGGGCCCAACGTTCTCAAGTTGGGTTAGTTCCAGGTCACCCCTTCAGCCTCACAGGAGAACAGAAACAGCTTCATTTCTGGAATGCAAGTAAGGGTCCTGTCCGTGGCCTCCTGCTGCTGGTGTCATTGTCCTGGGTGTGGGACTAACGGAGCCCTGTGTGATCCATCTCCTGCCAGTCATTCTCAGGACCTGAAATAAAACTTGTGTATTGGGCCAT
Source organism: Camelus ferus (assembly GCF_009834535.1). Classification (NCBI taxonomy): domain Eukaryota; kingdom Metazoa; phylum Chordata; class Mammalia; order Artiodactyla; family Camelidae; genus Camelus; species Camelus ferus. The sequence goes on along the minus strand of NC_045712.1, from coordinate 33,629,870 downwards.
CTGTGATGTGTGTAGCACACATGCTTCCAACACACGTGTGATAACCTGTGGAACCAGCCCTGCCTTTGCATCAGTCCGCGCCGTGCTCTCCTCGGCCCTGTGCCACTGGCTCATCGCTCCCTGTGAACTGTCTGCAGGATGGGGTGTTATCAGTACCTACTCCTCCTAGAGCCGTTGGGGGGACAAGAGGCAGGAAGTGCCTGGAAAGCCCTTAGAGCAGGGCCTCGTGCATAGTAAGCGCTTGGGAACGATGACTGTTACCAACCCAGCGCCTGCGGTGATTGTTATTATTACTGTCACAGCTCTCTGGGAGAATCCGTGTGGGACTTAGATGCGATGTGCTTGGCACAGAGCAAATGCTCCTTAAAGGGCAGTTACTGTTATTGTTTTGTGACTATGTTTTACTGAGTTCTTTGGCCTTCATGCAGTCTCCTCTCTAGATTGGAAGGAAAGCTGAATTCCTTTTCTCTTTTGAAAGATGTTGAAACAGAGGCACAAACCCCCAAGATGTCTTGTTCCAGGTTTCCTAAAGAGTAAAGGTCAAAGTCGTGGCTGAAATTCAGAGTATTTGGATTGGAAATCCTCTTTCCTCCTAACCACCATGAATTCCTAGTTTGGGATAAGACACCGAAGGCTCCTTTAAGCAAGCTGCCCTCCTATTAGGCAGAAAACAGCTTTTTGAATCACGTCAGCTACCAACTGCCTATTTGCAAAACACTTTCCATCTACCATGTCAGTCTGATGCACTTTATAGTCCTTTGAGGCCCATTCATTTTAAGACCCATTTCAAAGACAAGAAAACTGAGGTTCACGGAGGCTGAGCTTCCTGCCTAAAGTCATGTGGCAGGTTGGAGGGAGCCAGGGTCTTCTGGTTTCTAGTTCTTTTATGCAAAATTGAAGAGAGCGCCTTTAAGACCAGAGGAGGCTGTGTGTTCCAGGAAGCTCCTGCCTCCGTAGAAGTTCTCTCCTGTCTTTGCCTCCCTGGCCACCCTGGCAGTTCTGATGACCCGTGAGGTCACTGCCTCTGATTCTGACTCTGTCCCTCTTGTAACTGATCACTCCGGGTGAGCTGACCATGTCCCAGAGCCCAGTCCCACCTCACTGCTCACCTCACAGACCCGTTCGTACATCCCCAGCCTCCTCTCCGAGCACCAGACCACCCCCCTCCGCCATCCCTGGGTCCAGCCTCCATGCTCTCGTCCCAGAGCCACCAGATTGCTGTCACCTGTCCACTGTGTGGCTGAGCTAGGACTCCTACCCATCGTGTCCTGCTGCCTCTTGACCAAGGCAGGACACCCAGAGGGGAAACAGGCAGGTGTGCAGAGGTGCAGAGGACGGATGTTGCTGACATCACCCACAAATAGTGATGCAGATACTGCAGAAAGAAAGCAGGTGTACCTGTGGGCCTGGACACTTGGTTGCGAGAACCAGAAGCCCAGCTCACCAGGGCTGGAGAGCTTTGTTGACACGCGGAACTGGAAGGCTGGTTCTGGCCTGGGGCCTGGGTGTATCTGAAGTTCAAACAATGCCATCAGGACCCATCTCTCTCCACCTCTTGGCCTGTTTCTGTCAAGCTGCCCACCTTAATCCCAAGCTTATGCTGACTCTCTTAGCAACTCCTGCAGCCGCGAGCACATGGCTTTCCTAGTTGCTCCAGGAACTTTTCTAGAACTAAGACTCACTGGGCCCAATGGCCTGGCTTGGGCCAACCCAGAGCCAATCCCTATGTCCCAGGTGATGAAATGAGCTGATTGGTAAGGCCCAGATTCAAGGGATGGGACCTGCCCCGTGAAAACCTCCTGGATCCAGAGGTGGGGAAGGCTGGTTCCCTTAGGAAGATCTGGGTGCCGTTCCCAGACCAGGGGGCATCTACTCAGCAAAACAGCCAACAAGCAGGGCAGAGTCTGTGCCCACTCTGGACACGGGGCATCCCCAGCCACCCTCTTTCATCCTGAGACACTTAGCTTGCACCTGTTCAATGTCACAGGTGAACTTGATAGAGACCCAGATGGGGAGTTGTCCTCCGGGGAGGCAGGGGCTGGGCTGGAGACTCCCTGTCTACACCGGCCTGAGTTCGGGGCAGGGAAGTTAGACTCCCAACATTCCCTCCTTCCTGTGGCAAACTGTGGTCCCTGATGTTTGCCCTGCCTCAAAGGGGGAGATTTCTCAAGAGGACAGAAGGCCAGTAGGCCAGTTGCTTCTAAGGGATACACACCGTCTGCAGGTGGGACGATTGCAGCCTCGTCACTTAGAGAGAATGAGGACCAGCCAGAGCCTATGTGGTCTGGCCCTGGGCAGCGATGGCTGGGTGCGGGCAGGTGGCTTTGGGGCTGTGGCTGTTGGTGGGCTCGAGGGAATCTAGACCCTTGCAGGAGAACAGACCAGATCCGATGATGCAAATGTGGAACTCCTCGTGGCTCGAAGCATCTGCTTCTTTTCCCCATTCCTCCAGCTTGGCTCAGAGAGGGTTTTCTCCAAGAACGATCCACTCAGCAGCCGCCCTGAGCAGCCTCAGAGCAGCCTCCTTAGCGTTGCCCTGGAGCGGGTGGCTGGAGCTGCAGGGAATCACCTGTGAAGGGGTGGGGTTTGTATTGACCGACGCATGTTTGTCCAGATCACTTAAGGGGAATTATTTTTTGCAGTGCTCCCCAAAGAGGACTTTGCAGCTAATAGTGAGTCAGGGCTGCGCAGTGCGACTGAGAAAAACGTGAAATGAAGGGAGAAGCCGATTTGCCAGGGTGCCTCTCTGGGAGAGGACCGTCAGAAAGATGTGCTGTGAGGACCCTGGAGCAGAGGGCAGGATGCTCTCTCAATGGCCCTGCATAATTAAGGAGGGAGAAGTTTGCAGTTGGGGATTGAAGTTGGTGGAAGGAGTGACTGGTTTTAAAAGCTGACCGCCAGGCAGAGGAAGGGCAGGAGAGATGGGCTGCTTCTCACTGCTGAGAAAGGCCGGAGGAACGTGGACGTGTCGAGTGGGGAACTTTTCAAGGGAGGTTCAGGGTGCTGGGCGATGTGGGCTTTCCCTTTGAACATCCATGTTGCCGGTAGAAATTATGAAGAGATCCCCCAAGGCTGGGTGGGCGGCATCTCTTTTCTTTGCTCCCCTCACCCTGGGAGGTCATCCTGCATGGGCTCCCTTGCCCTCTGGCGTCCTTTGGGTTTGGCCAGTGGGGAGCTCCCAGTTACGTCTGGTCAGGGCATCAGAGGGTGGGAGGAGAGAGACGGGGGGGATATCTGTCCGCCTACTTCTGCATCACCTCCGGTGGGCTGTTGCTAGCTGCAGGGAAGCCCAGGATCCCTTGTGGCGACTGTGCGCCCTGCCCACATCTTTGTAACATTTCCCTCTGTTCAACATTCCCTAAATGATCCGAATTTGAGCGTGCTGTCTCTTTCCTGCCTGAACTCTGACCTGCCCACGTTGGGTGAGTGCATTTCTCACAAAGTCTGTAAAGGGATGGATTCTGCTTCGTGAACAAGAGGCTGAAGCACAGACAAGGAAAGAGCTAACTTCGGTTCCAGCAGACACATCCTGGAGCTCTCCAGGAGTCTCCTGGCAGCCTGGCTGCCCCTGTGGCTATGGTCACTTGGAGATTGAAAACTGGAGCCTCAAAATATCAGGGTGGCCCCAGGAGGTCACCTAGGCTGGGGCCCCTTGGGTCATCATGGAGTGGTCCTCCTTCCATGGGAGGCTGGGAACAGCCAGGATCGTAAGACGCAGGGGGTGGGGAATTGAGATTTGCGGGGTGTGGTCATTTCATTGACGTGGAAACTGGCTGTAAGGGGTTCAAGGGTACATGTCAAGTTGATGGCAGCGTCGAAACAGAGCTGGAGATTAGTGAAAACAAGCCCTGGCCCACGATCGGATCTGGTCGACCAGAGCAGATGTCAGATGTAGATAAGATGGCGGAGGGGATGGAGCCGGAGCCCTCACAGGGCACGCCGGGGCTGAGACAGGGAGGGTGCTCCCCCGTTTTTCTGATGATAAAAGCAATTCAGGTCATGACAGGACATTAAAAAACCAGGATCTTACCACTTGGGCATAACTTGGTCGCTGTCTTAGTGTATTTCCTTCCAGGCATTTTCTTTCTCTCTAGTAGTCACTCTGGTCTTACACCTTTGCCTTCCACTTCTTTCTCTTAGCATTATGAGTAAACACTACAGATAAACATAATTTTTAAAATTGTTTATAAATGTCACATTGATTGCCCTGATTTGTTTATAGAACTACTCCTATAAGGGGGGGGCGTTTCATTTTTTTCTTTTTCTTTTCTAATTTTATTTTTCACTCTCGTAGTTAAAGATACACATACATATTAATATCCATATAGACACATATATAATGTGTATTGTTCAGTGTATACACATATGTGTGCCTGTCCTTTGATGCCGTAATTCCACTTTTAAAATTCTGAATGAAGGAAATAATCAGAGATGAGCACCAAAATGTGACTGCAGAGTTTGTGCAAAACATTATGTGTTATCTTTTTAAGAGTCCTGTTGTAGACTGGTGCATCGCCCTCCAGAGAAATTGTATGAGCCCCATTTCTCCTGCCAGTCACCTAGGAGAGTGCAAATCTTAGTACGGCCCCGCCCCCAGGTTCTGGCCCCGCCCCCAGCTCTTGGCCCCACCCAGGTTCCACCACCACTGGTCTGGTCTTGAAGGTGAGCCCAGTGCCTGTCGAGAGCACGTGCGGTGGGTGAGAGCTGGTTCTGGTTCCAAGAGTAATCCGTATCCATTTTCTACTTTCCAGATGTTTCTCCTCTCTGGGGCCAATTCCATGGCTCCCTGGAAAGTGATACGATGACCTTGGGCTTGAGCCCAAAGAACACAAGAGGTTTTTGGCAGGTTGAGGGTGGGTTGGTGCCAATCCACTTAGAACAAAAAACACCGCATATTGGGCTCACATGGAGAAACGTGTCTGTGTCTGCCTCCCATGGACTCAGGGGGCCTCACAGCCGCCTCCAGGAGACCACCTGGGCAGCCGATCCCCGTGGAAGAGAAGCAGCTGGAGGTGCTGTAGAAAGGGTTTAGGCTGGGAGCTAATGGAGGAGTAGGCACGCACTGGGTGTGGAATGGGCTCTGAGACCACTGGTGCAAAAGCCACGGTCATGTAAGAAGCAGACACTTAGTGTCTCTGAGTCTCGGCTTCCTCCTCTGTGTGGGTTGGTGCTGGGAAGCTTTCTAGGGCCCTTTCCCATGAGTGCACACACACCCCAAATATATGTTCTGTTGTATAATCCACTTGCTAGATGGTAGCTGGATCCCAACTCATTCGTCTTTAATCTTTCAACCTCCTCCTGCTCCCCTGGTGCCATAAATGCACGTAGTGGATTATTAGTAGCAGCTCTTGAAACCCAGGGTTGCCTTTCCGCTGAACAAAGCCCTCTTCCTGTTACTGCCCCCGTGGTCACATCATTTCTGGTGGCTGAGTAGAATTCATTTTAATATTAACTCAAAAAATCTGATTAAGAGAGTTGATTGGCAGAGCTTGTGTTTGTATTTATCCAGTGTTTATGCAATTACTCTCCATCACTTTCCCCTCTGAGCCCAAAGTTGCTGGATGTGACCATTTTGCAGATGTGGAAACTGAGGCTGAGAGAGAGGACATGTCTAGCCCAAGAATACCCACCCAGTGACTGGGGGAGCCAGGAGTGAAGTGTAAATCTCCCAGTTCCAGGCTGGCGCTTTGCTTATTTTATGATGGTTTTATGTGAATCCTTCCAACTCAGAAACAGTTGGAAGTAGTGAAGAGGGGGTTATGTGTGGCCCGGAGCCTCATCCTAGGGGCTTTGGAACCAATTCCAACTCTGATTCAAAGCCACATGTGTTCACCAAGCAGCCTTCCCCATTCATTTATTTATTCCCTCATTCACTTATCCCTTCAGCAAACTTGTGGTAAGTACTTATTATATCTTGGGCTCTATGCTTAGCTTAAGTGAGCTACCTAGATTCCCTGCCCTGGCCTTTTGCCCTTTCTCAGAATTGGTTCTACTGCTTTTTATCAATGAGCCCTAATACATGTAAGGAATTTATACCATCTAGCTGGTGAAGACACTTGGGAAGATTTTAGGCAGGAGTGTCTCTGGGGCAGATCGAGCTGGTGGCTGAACCATGGATGGTTGCTGTGGCGGGGTGAGGAGGGGAAGATAGGAGGCAGGAAGATTGGTTTCGTAATATTGATGGCCAGGAAGGAAATACTGAAGGCCTATGCTAGGTTACCGGTTGATTGCTTTAAAGGTGGGAAAGTGTAGTTTTTTAAGAGCTTGATCTCTGATGACAGACCTGGATTCGAATCCTGACTTCACCACTTGCTTGGTGTGTAAACACGGGCAAGCCACTAATCTTGCCACGTTTCATTATCTGTAAGAAAGGCTGGTTAAGATTGCCTCTGCTCGTGGGGTACTGAAGAAGTCCCTGAGATAATGTGCAAGCCAAGCACAGTGCCTGGCTCTCAGGAAGCACTCAGTAATTGCTGTCGTCCGTGGTTGATGATGCTGGTGGTGGTGATGGTGAGGTGATGACAGCAGTAACAGGGATGGAGATGCTAAGTGAGATTTGAGGGAAAAGTCAGAGATGCCTCCTGGATTTCTGGCCCAGGTGACTGAGCTCTCTCTTTTCAAGAAGAAAAAACCCACAGAATATATTCAGGTGGTTCTATGCTTTTGTAGAATTTGAGAAGTTGGATATTGGGTATCTTAACCCCACTGAGCCGAGATTGCCTTCCCTGTCCTCTCTGATATCTACACGGTGTCTTTTGGGTTGGGCGGTGCTGGGACAGCTGTAAGAAGGACCCATGCAAACCTCACGAGCTCCATGTTAAATCTGTCCCTGTTTCTTCACACTTCACAGAACACCTGAATTCTATTTACTTAACATTTCTTCTCATTGTCTTCCATTTGTACAAGGCAAGCCAGCATTATTTCCGTACATAGAAAGCTACAGAATTAAACAAGGTGAAAATCAAAGTTATTCAGCCTTAGCTAGTTAGTGTGGCCTGCAAGGACCCCAAACCTGAGGTTTGTCCTCTGTTTGTTAAAAAAGGAGATTAGCTATCATTAGAAGGATGTTAAAGACTTACTGGCACTGAAGTGAGACTTTCTCCTGGCAATAACCAGCATGATTTGGAGAGAATTGATGATGGAATGGGGTAAATCTCTCACTGAGTTATTTAACACTGGGTCCATGGACCACCCAGAGCCATTCCCGAACCGCCAATGAAATTCACCGCATGTTGTGGACAGACCTGTCCCAAAGTCAGGCTGTCCTGTCCCCACACCACATGGCTGCATGCTTCAGGACCTCTGGAAAATGACATTGACAGGTGGACGCAGGTAAAAATTAGCTCAGGATTAATCAGCTTGGCCTCTCATCCTGGCTTCCTCAAGTGGACAGAAGGGAGGCATCGTCACACAAGCCTTCTATTTAGAGAAGGCATCTGAGCAACTGCGTTTGGATGGGCCAGGCTCTGTGGAGAGGTTGCTGGAATTTCCAGAGCGGGCTTGCTGGTGACATCCTGGAGCCAGAGCACAACAGCCCAGCTCAAGAGACCACCATGAAGCAATTAAAGGGACAGGAACCCCCTCCCCCACCCCCCACATTTTCTAGGCGCTTCCCCAGAGGTACTCCCTTCCTATGAAGGAGGCTGAAACCAGCACACTGGTCTCCTGGCGAAGAGAAGTGAGGATGAACAACTCTTTGGCCTTGTCTTTAATGAGTGTATTTTCTCAGTCCCTGCCCAGCTCACAAGCAATTTGCTTAAATGACTTCCAGAAAGACTCGGAAGTGCCAGTGTATCCATGGACACCAAAATTGACCTTTGCAAAATATTTGCGTCCTTTAAAAATTCTCTTTCTAGGCTGTGACATTCACACCGATGCTCAAAATATTGGCAACATCTCCTTTTTAAAATCTTGAATTGTAGAAAATTTCCAACCTATACAAGAGTGGAGAGAATGATAATGTGCCCCTGGTACCCAGCACCTGTTTCAGCAGCTTTAACTCAGGGCCAGTCTCATTGCCTCTCTTACCACCTCCCGTGCTTCCATTAACCCCACTAGGTTATTTGGAAGGAAATCCTAGAGTTGTGTTATTTCATCCACAAATACTTCTGAATATACTAGAAACCATATGCAATTGCTGATAGACAAACACGTTTATGTAAAGTTGGTTTGCTTGAGTGAGGATTGGAACGTGGTCCACCCATTTTGGCAGCATCTTCATGTACCTTCTTTTCCTCCCCCCATGTCTCCATCCTTCTCATGTCCCCAGGAATATAGCCTTCCCACTCTGGGAATTCGTGAAGGAGGGAATTTTGTCTTTGGAACTCCCAAGCTCTTCTGAGGGTTGTCTGCTCTGTGGGGTTCCCACCCACCTACTTTAGGCACTCAGAGATGGTACATTTTCTACCTCTTTAGGAATTTTTATTCCTGAAAAATTCTGATTCCCTGAAAAAAAAAGGTTCCTGGATTGAGAGAGCCAGTGGATTGGATGGTAGAAGGGTCTCCTTTGTGCTTCTGGGCCTGATGGGGCTGACACTTCTGTTGAAGAATTAATTGAGGCTTTACCGCCACTCTGTGACCCTAGCCAAGTCACTTAACCTCTCTGGGCTCTCATTTTCTCAAATGCCACAAATGGGAAGGTTTGTTCAGTTGTTAATCCCTTCCTTTCCTGCTATTGGAGTCAAGTCGCTGTAGCTGAATGCCTTGCACGTCGTGAGCGCTCACTCATCTGCTGGGTGAGCCAATGAGACGCCCAAGACTTGCCAGTCCTGCCCACTCACAGTGTCTCCTGTTCTACTTCTGGTTGGTGGGGGTGGAGGGGGGAGCGGGCGTCTCCCATCCCTGACTTTGCTTGGCTGATTGAGGAGAAAACAGCTGCAGATGGAAGTGGAGGGAGAAGAAGTGGGCAGGGATGTTGGAGGCCTTCCCCAGTGTCCTTGACTGGACGTCCCCGTCTGGGGTGATGGCCTGAGTCCCAGCCCTCGGCTCTATTTCGGTCGCCGTTTGGCCTGTGTTGCCTGATAGAGGCCTGGGACCACAGGGACAAAAGGCCAAAATCTGCTACAAGAATGGTAATTTGAGGAACCTTGGCCCTCTGCCCCCGGGGCTTCGGTGTTCTCTGGGACCAGTCTATGATGATGTCATGGACTTAATTACTTTCTGGACTACATGGGGCCCTTGTCTCTGGGCTCCAGCCGGTGCGGGGCCCTAGGGAGCCTAATTTAGGAAAAGGAATCAGTGGGGTGGCAGCTGTTGAAAGTGCTTGGCTCCTGCCTTTAGCCAGAGAATTTAAGGAAAAGCCCCTTTGAGACTCTCAGCTCTAGAGATAGGCCTTCTCTCCCAAGGTCTCACGGGAAAAGGCTTGACTTGGAGATAAAAGGGCCCACAGAGGTCATCCTGGCTGACCAGTACCATCCCCAGCACCCCTAAGAGGTGGTCATTCTGGCTGTGCTTGATTACTTCCAATGATGGGGAGTTCATTCTCTCTGGAGACAACCCACAGTGCTAGGCACCTCCACTCTGGCTGCTGCACAGCCCAGTCTGCCTTGAAGCCACTTCCATTGCCCTGGTTTCACCTTGTGGAGCCACGCAGAGCCCACTGAAACCCCTCTTCCCTGCGACAGCCCTTCGGATGTTTGAAAGTCGCTCTCCTTCCCCGCTGAGCCGCTTCTCCAGGCTAAACTTAGCTCTTTCTGCTGTTGCTCATATGCCACGGCTTCAGCCTGCCCCACTGTCCTCGTCATTTTCCTCTCCGCTGTCCTTCTGACAGCAACGTGTGGGGCCCCGGAGGCACTGATCCGAGCAGACCAGAGCCGGGCATTCCCCTTTATTCAGACCCCTGCATGGCTACTGTCACAGCCCTGCTTGGCAGACACCCCACCCTTGACACAGCACAACCCCCCACGTCTTTCTCACACAGGCTGCTGTTAAGCTGCGCCGCCCCCTCTGGGATTTGGGCAGCTGCGTTTCCAGGCCCAAGCATGGGGCTCCCAAACATCTGTCCCCATTAAAGTTTTGTTTGTTGGATTCACGCTATTGCTCCAGGCCGTCTGGATATTTTTCGGTCCTCATTCTCTGATTCGACGTTGGCAGCCCCTTTCAGCTCGCACACCAGGGATCAGCTGCACTGCCTGTGCTCGCCTGGTCGCTGAGGAACACGACCTGTGGGACTCGGCATGTGTGTCCCTTTCAGGCTCTGGTGAAGCCGTCACTCCGCACCCTTTCGGGGGTCGTCATTCAGCACCTTGCAGGCCTGATGTCATGTAGCTCTCATTTCTCCACCCGCCCACATGGGGACTTGGGAAGTCAGGTTGTGATCCAGATTGCCTGTGTCTGCGCATAACGCCGCCCAGGTGATGCGTCGTGGTGTGAAAGCAGTGCCGGGTGAGCGTGCTGTTACTCACTGCCGATCCTGGAGGTCCTTGTCATCTCCAGGTTTCCCCGGAAGCCAGAGGGAGGCAAACCCAAGGCAGCAGCTGCCCGTGTGGGATCCAGGGGGCTGATCAGCAGATGCCGAGGTCACCAGGAAGGGCTGGGTCAGGGGTGACAGATACAGGGAGAGGGTAGCTTCCTACCTCCTTGGGTGCTCTCACCGTGGAGCCTTTCCCAGGGATTGGCCTCAGTGACTTTATAACCAGAGTGACTATAGGTCTTCCATTTCTCTGTTTTTTTCTTTGTCCCTCCCTCCTTTTCCACTTTCCTTGACTTCCTTTCCTTTTCCTCCTTTCTTTCAGTGCCTGTTCCCCACCCCCCCCACCCCACTCCAAGCACAGTCTATCTGTATACTCACCATTGCCCCAGGTGCCTCTGTCCTCCAGGCTGCAGTCCATTGGGTGAGGCACATGTCAATCACCAGCATCCATACCTTGGTGAGAGGCGGGCCCAAAGTGCACACAGGATGCTATGGGAATGAGGGGTTTCTGGGTAATCCCAATGCCTGAGATTCTGCCCCATGGTCTTCAGAAACCATTGAACTCTCCCTGGAATCATCACACTTTGGTGTCCAAATGACATCTTCCCAGACTGACTTCCACAGCTGAAGGAGAGTAAAATTCACCTGTTAGACTCTGGGCTTGTTTCTTGGTTTGGAAAATGTGTCCCTGTATTAGATGACCTTAAAGTCAGCTCAGGTCATTTTGGGATTCAGGATGCTGCTGAATTTGGGAGGAATGTGATAAACTAGAACCAGGATCACCTCTGGGCTGGGAGCCTGGGAGAACCAGGAACTCTCAGGGCTTTCTGGAAAGAGTACAGAATCTCACATCAGTCTTGGGTTTATATGGTGGTTCTTCCTCTCACTGTCTATGTGACCTTGAGTCTCTTACCCTCTCTGAGCATCAGTTTTCCATGTCTGTAAAATAGGGGTTGTACTTTGCAGTATTAACTGTGAGGATTAACTGAGTTAGTGCAATACCTGGTATATAGCAAGCATCGTATTTATAACTTCTCTGTTACGCTTCTAATAGCACTCTGAGCTCTTTAAAAAATAACCTGTGACTTCTAAAAGGGAAAAAAAAATGATAGAGAACATGAATAATGGAGATTCCATATGATACTTGAATTATGGTTTCAGAACCATTTCTAATTTGTGTTTCTCATGCAGGTAACTCTGTGTAAATTGCCTTTCTTTGCTGCTAGGTTTTGCTAGAAAGTCTTCTTAGAAGGGAAAGTACAGCTGCCTTTCAAAAGATTTCAGGCCTTGCCTTTATTTGGGGCAGCTCGGCCCTACAGAGCAGGGGTGTGGGAGCCTGTCCCAGTGACAATGTCGAGAGGGCCTGATCTGTGCCGTGAGTAGGGGGTGAAACCAGGCCCCCCCCCCCCCCCGGGCATCGAGCTGGAAGAGCTTTTGCGTGTCTAGGACCAGGGGACAGACCAGTGCCGTGGAGAGCCATGCAGGAGGGACTTGGGGCTTTGCCACTGACTTCTCCTGGGCTGCTGGCTGGGGTTTTGGGTGGAGGAGCATCAGAGTGGGGAAGATCCCTCCTGCTTCCTCTGACCCTTTCCTCCCCACCCTTATTTTCAAGGCCACGATCTGAGAGTTCCATGTTCTCCATCCCAGCACCATCCCTACATATCTCCTCACACGATTCGGCCCAGCCTGGTTGCCAGCTTGCTGCAGGTCAGGCGGACCCCTGCCTGAGGGTCCTTTCTCCCCTGGATTCATCTCCTTCCCCTCCCTCCTGGGTCCCAGCCCCGTGCCACTGCATTAGGATGTCCCAACTCTGAATTCCATGATTCGGTCAGCCCATGCCGTCCGCTCCCAGTCAAGTCAGCAGATTTTCTCCTATTTATAGGATGAGGTGGCCTGGCAGACCTGGCGCCCCCACCACTGGCCTGGCAGCCATAATAGACTTTTTTTCCTTTTCTCTTTGTTCTGTGTCCTCTAAAATTGTAAAGGTAATTATTATCCTGAGTAATACGCAAATATATTCTTACCAGAAAAGATTTTAAAAATAGAGAAATAGAGAAAACAGAGTGAAATATTTAGGTGACACTTCCTTCTACGCTGCCTGTTCTCAGTCTGGCAAATTTCCTTCCCGTCTTTCTTCTGTGCATTTATATACGTATCTGTGTAAGTACAAATGCAAGTATATGTGTGTATGAGTGAAGAGTTAAGCCTTGCCCAAAAGGAGGCCTGGTCTTTGCCCTGGGAGGGATCTCTATTTGCCTGGGGGCCTGGGTCAGCCAGATATTAACAGGGTGATTTAGGGTGGGGCTGGCCATGCTAGAAAGATCAACAAGTGATGAAGGATGGGGCTTTGGGTCATGCAGTGTCAGTTGATTTGCAGATTAGAACAGCCATGGGGCAATCAATCAATCAGTCAAGCCTGTGTAATGGCACCCCATTAAACAGTCTAAAGTCTAAGGCTTGAGTGACCTTCCCTTGTTGGTGACACTTTGTGCATATTGTCCCATGTCAATATCAAGAGAGTAACCCGTCCATGACCCCGTGGGAAGAGGGCTGTGGAAGCTCCACGTTTGGCACTTCTTGTGGACTCTGCCCCATGCACTTCTTCTCTTGGCTGATTTCAGTCCTCCTCTTTTCCCTGTAATAAACCACAACTGTGAGTCTAGGAGCTTTCATGCCTCCTGTGGGTTCTTCTAGCAAATTATTAAACCTGAGGTTTTCGGGAACCGCCTTGAATTTGCAGTTGGTGTCAGAAGTGAAGGTGGTCCTGGGACAGTGCCCTCTAACTTTGTAGTTGGCTTAAACTCATCACAGTCTGTGAATTTACATGCATGGGTGTGTATTTAAAATTACATAATTGGGAATTCTAGTCATGGTTCTGGGACTTGAATTATTTCATCTTTCATATGCTTGAAGACCTGTGTAAGGCTTCTGTGCCTTACTTCCTTCACGGGTAAAATGGGGTTAACAGGAGCACCTGCGTCCAGAGGGTTGCTACGAGGGGGTCAATGAGTGAGCATCTGTAAAGCTCTTAGGACAATGCCTGCCTCGGAGTTATGGCCCTATAGGTGGTGATGACGATGATGGTGACAGTGATTTCCACATCAGATCGTTGAAGTCTAGCTTATTGTTTTGAATAGCAGATTAAAGGATCTCATTTCTCTTGTCCCCTCTGGGCCCCCCACAGAGAGAGCAGTAGGTCGGGGTCTGGAGAGCTTGTTGGGAGAGCACTCTTGCTGCACTGCAAGGTCGGGTGAATTAGCCAGCTGGTTTAGAACAGGTGTTTGTCGAGCACCAGTTATCCATGGAGCAGACATTAATTTGCCACACACTGTGTACAGACGCCCATTCTTTGTGAGATGACGAGAACAAGTGTGTCAGGAGAAGAAAAGGAGGAGAGAATGAACATCCATCAGAACATCTCCTAAGTGTCCTGCACTGTTCCCCTGTGATTTCATTTTATCCCTACACCCCTTGGAGGAAAATGTTATGACCCCTGTTACCAGCAGAGCGTCTCAGATAAAGAAATGTGCTTATGTTGACACAGCCAGAATATGGCAGGGATAGAATTGAAACCCAGGTCTGTCTCTTTTCAAAGCCTGTTCACATTGAGCTGTGTTCACTACTGGACAAGACTTGGACCTTGTCCTGAGAGAACTCATTGTTTCTTTGAAGGAGGGACGGTAGAGGCGGGAGTCATAAGATGGTTAAAGAATGCTCAAACTTGGAGAAGCACATCCACTTTTGTAAAGTTGCTTCATCACTCATCATGTCATTGGCCTTTTTAGAACAACTCTGATGTAGGCAAGCATTATTATTCCCATTTACAGTTGGGAGGCTGAGGCCCAAAGGACTGAACGCCTTGCAGCTGAAACATTTAACAAGAAGTCTCAGCTGAGTCTTCATGCTGTGTCACGTGGGTATAATAATATTGGGAGTGACCATCTCTGTGACCAGAAGAGTCACGCTCCTGAGGGCAGAGGGCTCTTCTTCTGCTCCAGGACCTCTCCACCGGTCCCTGGAAGGTGGTCTTCCCCTCCTCTGACTCCCACCCCCTTTTTATTTCTGGTCCAGCTGCTCAAGCCCTCAGGATCCTGAAAGCTGGTTCCTTAGGGCTCTTGGTAATGGAGCATTTCAAAATTTAACCTAAATTAAAAATAAAAGCCTTAATCAGTTTCCTTTGCAGCTTTATCTGCAAACAAATAAATGGCTGCCTCTGGAGGGTTTTCTTCATCTTTCCAGGCGTGATTCATTGTCAGATATATGCATCCTCCAAGATACAGTAGAAAACTAATGAGAATTTAATCTCTGCCCAACAGAAGAGTAAAAACCCAAGATGAATGCAGGGATGGCCACAGGGCAGGCAGTGAGTGACTTAGAATGCTTTTCTTTATGGCCTGAGCATGGGCGTGGAAAGAATTGAACTCTCCCCCAAATAAGGTCGTGAATGAAATTGGCGCTTGTTCTTCTATGCAAATTTCAGTTTATGAGACACCCCAAGGACTCTAGCTTCCCTGTGGAGAGGGCCTTGTAGGCAGGCGGGTACAGCTCCACATCCTTTGCAAAGATATCAACCTTTCCTCCATCTGACACAGCCACTACCAGCATGGAGGTGTCCCCACCCACCCTGGAACTCAGGATCTAATTTTCCTCTTTGAAATCACAGATGAGACTGGGACAGATATTGTGACCATCCTCTCAGGCTCTTGTTCTGAGGACCACAGGATTGCTGGGGTTTGAGGAATTATTCAGGAAACTTCCCCTGTGAGCAAAACAATTTGTTCATTCATCCAGCTTTTAAAAATTGGATACCTACTATTGTCCCATCCAAAGTGCTAGGAACTGGGGTCACAGCCAGGAACAGAACAGATGTGGACCTCTCGGGAAGCTTGAATGCTCCTTAATCATGATGAAGTGTTTCACAGCCAGTCTCCGCTGGTACCCACAGCAAGTGCACAGAGGGGGCAGGAACCAGTTAATCCCATCCTCCAGATGAGGAAACCAAGGTTGGGGAAGGACAGTGACTTGCTGACAGTCACAAACCAGTGCTGGAACCAGGTCTTCAAAGTCACAGCCTTTTCTAAACCCTGGACTTCTAAACCAATAAAGCATGCAAACTTTGGGGAAGTTACTTAATATTTCAGAACCTCAGTTTCCCCTCCGATCAGGCAGGAATGAGAGAATCTATTCTGCAGAGTTGCTGAGATGGTTGAATTAGATGATGTAGATGGATATTAGTAGCTAGATGTGTATGTGTAGAAATAGATATGATAGATCATAACAGGCTTAAGGCATTTGACATGCTGCTGAGAACGCATGAATAACCACCATTACAATAATAATGTTGACTAGCTGATATTTACTGAGCACTTACTATGTTACAGATGAGTTCTATTACTATTTCCATTTTACAGTTGAGAAAACTAACTAAGGAAGTGAGGTAGCTTGCCTGAAGTTACACGGTTTCTACGGTGATGAGGCAAGTATTTAAGATTTACAATAGAAATAAGAATTTTCTCCAGATAATCTATAATATACATAGCTCTGTAGACTTCTGCAGGAAGACCGAGGCCTCAGTTTTCTTATCTGTTCAGTGGGGATTGTCCTGACTGTCAAGGTTGTTGTGACTATTAAATGAAAAGAGTCTGAAAAGCTTTGCGCCTGAAGTGCTGTCCAGCACGAGGACTGCTAGTCTTTGGTTGCTGAGCTCACAGGACCATGGCATTTTGTGTTCGAGGGGATGATGCTGTTTGACACCGAGATACCATTCTTCTGAGTCTATAGGCTGGAAGATAGTATCTTATCGGGGTGAAAGACACACAGCTGACCATCTGGGAAAGTCCCAGGAAACCATTTAGATTAAATGCCTGCGTTTTTGATGCCCTGCTGTTCAAACGGAAGGCCTGGCTTTTAATTTCATTTTTAAATGACTTGTTCAGAAACTGTTGTCTCTTTCCCATTTTGCCTTTAATAACCTGTCTCTTGCCTTAAAATAATGATTGGTGTCACTCTATTGAGGTACATAATTCAAAGGGAAAAAGCAACAGACGTTAAAATTTCTTCTCAGGGAACAAACAAAAAATAGACATACCCTCTAGTCCTCCATCGGTGTTGAGCTATGAAAGAGAAGGAACTTCAGATAATAACTTCTTATAGATTTTTTAAAACAAAAAAATGTTCTTTTTGATTGTGGTAAAACATGCATGAAAATTTACCATGTTACCTGTTGTGAAGTGTGCAATTCAGTGACATTAAGTACACTCACAATGTGGTGCAACTGTCGTCACCATCCGTTTCCTGGACTCTTCTGTCATCCCAGGCAAAAGCTTCATAGCTGTTCAACACTAACTCCCCGTCCCGCCACCCCTCAGCCCACGTTAACCTCTATTCTGCTTTCTGTCTCTATGAACTGGACTATTTTGGGTACTTAATAGAAGTAGATTCACATAACATTTGTCCTTTTGTGTCTGGCCTAGTTACTTAGTTAAATGTTTTCAAGATCCATCCATGTCGTTGCATGTTAGAGCTGCATTTGGTGTCCCTCTTCCCCCCTCCAGCTGCTAAAATTCATGTGCTGAAGTTCTGACCCTCCAAGGTACCTCAGAATATAACCGTATCTGGAGAGTGGGTCTTTATGGGGATAATTAAGTTAGAATGAAGTCATATGAATGGGCCCTAATGACTGTATAACTGATTTCCTTATAAGAAGAGGAAAATCTGGACACAAACAGAGGGAGTACAGAGGGAAGACCAGGAAAAGACACAAGAAGAAGTCAACGAGATCACAGCCCTCAGAAAGAACCAACTCTACCGACACCTTGATCTTAGAAGTCCAGCCTCCAGAACCAGAGAAGATTAATTTCTCTTGTTTAAGCTGCCCAGTGTGTGGTACTTTGTTCTGACAACTCTAGCAAACAGCACGTACCAGAAATTCCTTCCTTTTTATGGCTGAAAAATATTTCATTGTAATGTGGACCACATCTTGTTTATCTATTTATCTGTTGGTGGACACTGGATTATTTCCATCTATTTGTCGCTTTGAATATTGGTACACAGGTATCTCCCTGAGTCTCTGCTTTTGATTTTCTCGGGTATATGCCCAGAAGGAGAATTGCTGGATCATATGGTAATTCTATGCTTAACTTTTTGAGGAACTGCCAAACTCTTTTCTGCAGTGGCTGCACCATTTTACATTCCTACCAGCAAAGCACAGGGGTTCCAATTTCTCCACTTCCTTGCCAGCACTTATTTTTCTTTGGTATGTTTCTTTTTAAATTCTTGTTCCATCAGAGGTGTTAAAATCAACAAGGACTTTCACTTCTGGGATGACTGAGTAAGCTCCTAATAGGCTGATCCTCCCTCAGAAAATAAATTCTGGATAAAGTACAAAACCAATACCTGAAGGCTCTGGAAAGTGCACAAAGTGAGCAGATTTGGAGATGGTCAGAGCCTGAAAGAAGGGACCCAATGCTGAGTAGTTTCCAGTTTTTATGGCTTTAGCTTGAAGGCACGGTGCAGTCGTGGTGAAATGAATAGTTGCTAAAACTCTGATAGAAATCTTGCTATATTTCTGGCCTAGGAACTTGGTTCTGTGGGGCTACTGTGGTCACTGAAGAGGGACGGTGGAGTCCTGGGCAGGAGAGAGCTGGAGGGAAGAACCCCCAAGTTCTCCATATACTCCACAACGTCTCTGGTTGAACACTGAAAATGCACATGCAGGGAGATGTAAGCAACTTTCAGCTAAGACTAAACAAAATCCATTGTGTTTTTATGTGTTGGCTGTAAACAATTAGAAGATGAAATTTTTGGAAATTAAGTTTCACTAACAATTTAGGAATAAATGTAACCAAAGATATCCAAGACTTTTTACAATGGAGGACATCTGCAATACGAGAATGAAAGAAGACCTAAACAGGTGGAATGATATACCATATTCATGGATTGAGATCTCAAAGTTGTTGATGACAGTTTTTCCCAAATTGATCAACGTGATCCCAATCAAAATCCCAGCAGGCACTTTTGTAAGAATTGATGAGCTGATTCCAAGTTTACATGGACTATACTTCAATTTAAAAAAGTACACCAGAAATCGACACAACACTGTAAACTGACTATACTTCAATTAAAAAAAATACTGTTTATGTGGAAATGCAAATGACCTAGAACCAACCAAAACAATTTTGGAAAAGAACAAAGTTTGGGAACTTATTCTACCTGGTCTGAAGACTTACTATAAAATCGGAGCAATCAAGACAGTGTAGAATTGGTGAAGAGTAGACACATGGATCAGTGGAATGGAAGAGAGTCCAAAATAGAGCCACATACATATCATAACAGATTTCCAACAAAAGTGTCTAAGCATTTGGATTGGGAAAGAACACATTCTCTTGGCCAAAGTGGGTCCCAAGGCTAGTGCAGATTCAAGGAATAGGGAAATAAACTCTAACTCTTGGTGGGAGGGTAGCAGAGTTATATTGCAAGGTATGTGAAGACAGGGAGACACAAAGGACTGGAATCCTTCATGGTGAAAGACGGGTGAAGGTCCATCTTTAAGATTCCTTGAGACCACTCATCAGACTACTCTGTCTGAATTTCAGCTCAAAGGCCACCTCCTCCGAGAAGCCTTCCCAGATGTCTCTACCTCAAGGTGACCCACATTTCCTCTTTATCACACTTCCCTGTTGAACTCTTTCATACCTCTTCTACGATCTTGTTTCTTTGTTCAATGTTGGCCTTCATCGTTAGGATTGTAGTTTAAGATGGCTTTCAAGAAAGTGAAGAGAATTGAGGCTGGGAAGTTAGCCAGAGGCGGGGCCATGACAGGTTGAAATGCCCCAGTAAGGAGTTTAGACATGAAGCTGTAGAAAAACAAAGAATAAGAAGTTTGGAATAAGAGCTTGACTTGATAAGATTGTTATTTTCTGAAAGATCTTGTGTCTAGGGCACTGGAGTAGAATTCCTTGGGAGGTGTCTGAAGGGAGAGCTGCAGGGGGCGAAAGCAGGGACGCCTGAGGGCTGCTGTGGCAGTGATGGTGAATGGCCTGGCCAAGGGTCAGGGGCAGCGGGGAGGCAGGTCTCTGAACTCTGACAGGTCAGACCTTCTGATCTGTCAACAGAATACGGACGTTTAGATGTTCTCTGTGGAATCTCACATTTTTTCATTGTTGGCAACGAATAAAATACTTCAACTATGTTGGTGGGGGGTGGGGGTAGGCTGTGGCCTGAGTCCCCGCTGAACAACCTCTCTGCCAAGCATAACATAGTCATGATTTCACAGAAATAATTGTAGCTTAACTTGAATGCCTGGAATCCAGGTTCTTGCTCTGAATGGCTTATGTGTGCAGCCCAAGATACGGCACCTGGGAGACAAGGTCAGGAGGTGGGAGGCGCAAGATGGGGCTGTGAGCGCCGAGGCGGGATGGAGGCCAGCTCTCTGCCCTGGTTTGGAGAAACCTTAGATTCTGGTACACAGTGAATGGTCAAGGTACAGCTCTGCCCCTTCTGCACCTTAGTTTCTTCCTCTGTAAAATGGGAATAGTAAACCTCCTGAGAGCTTATTGGTGGAGAAAACAAGGACACATAGTAGCATATGTGTAATGACCATGGGCTGAGTGCAGCTCTATCCCCTCTGCCTTAGTGAATTCACTTAACAGTCCCAGCCACTCTCTGCGGTCATGATTATCTATCCCCTTTTCACATGGGGAAACTGAGGCACAGAGAAGTTAAAATACCTGTCCAGGTCTCCATGGCTAGAAAGAGGCAGAACAGGATTCGACCCCGACTTCAAGATCGTGCTCCCACCTGCTGTACGCCCCCATACAAATGTGCCCCTCCCGGTCGCTGCCACGTGGTTGTTTGGACAGAGTTTGTATGGTGCTTTTCATTTGCAGCGTGTGTGATGAAAGGCTGAACTTGACAGGACTTGTAGGGGATTCATGAAACATGACCTTTCCACCCTGGGTCTGCATTTCCAGCCTGGGCTCCTGCCATCAGACTTTTCAGAGTCCCTTCCCCCTATGACACCCCTTTCTTGTCCTCTGATTTGAACCATGTGGTCAGATAAATGGTCTGTTTTGCCTTTTCTTCCATCCCAACATCCTTCCTTAAGGAAATTCCAGAAGGAGATGGGTCTGGCGGCGTGGGAGGACACAGGGAGCTTCTGCTCCTGCCTCTCAGGGCTGAGCCTTAGGGCATGATCTGGTCTAGAGCTTTTCCTGCTGGTTCCTGGGAGCCCTGGGGTCTGTGGGGAGGGGCCGGCTATTGCCATCAGCTTAAGGCATAAGCAGATGGGGCGGGTCTCCAGCTGCCTCCCTCCAGCTCATTCTTCAAGCCTTGCATTCATTTATTTCACTTCCAAGGAGGCTGTAGAAAATTCCACTGACATGAATGGTTTGAGAAATGTCTGTTCGTGCCTGAGTGAGCCCAGTAGGTGCCGCTGAAAGTGTGTTCCTCTCAGACCGGATTAGGAGAAAGCCGGTATTTCTTCTGAGAACATCAGATAAGCAGGTGGTGCGTGAATAGGACTCTGTACGACTGATTTACACAAGTTGTTCCCATCTGCTCTTGCATGGGGTCCGCAGCAATCTCCAGGGGTGGGCGGGATGGATGCTTGCACCCCCATCTTGCAGGCGATTTGGGGATGAGAGAGGTCTCGTGACTTGCCAGGGAGCAGGAAAGCCCTGGCTGAGCTCTGGCTTTCCCCCTTCTAGGCCAGTGCTCCTGTGGTCCTCTGTCTAGAACCACCAAGGAGAACTGGGGAGCCCTGGGGACCCCAGAGAGGACCCTGGCTAGAAAAAGTCTAGGCTAGTGATGTGTGTGGGAATACTCCATCCTCAAATGAGCTGAAAGCCGTGGAGAACCAGCAGATGCAGGAACAGTTGAAAAAGCAGGGCACAGAAGGAAATTTAGATTTATAAAGAGAACTTCTGTTTGTAAAGATAACTCCTGGTCTCGTAATTGGAAGAGGAGGACTCTGAAAAACTCTTTTTTTGATAAACATCTAAAAACATCTTAATTCAGTAATCTGTAGGTTATTTAGCATTCACATAAAGCTCCAATAAACAGCGTTATACTGGATTCATAAGATGAGATGGGAGACATTCCTACTTTATTCTTTGAAATAGTTTGTGTAAAACTGATATTACAGTAGTATTTGGTATTTTCTTAATTGAAGTATAGTCGATTTACAATGTTGTGTTAGTTTCTGGTGTATAGCATAGTGATTCAGTTATACGTATATATATTCCTTTTCATATTCTTTTTCATTGTAGGTTATTACAGGATATTGAATGTAGTTCCCTGTGCTATACAGTAGGACCTTGTTATTTATCTATTTTATATATAGTAGTTAGTATCTGCAAGTCTTGAATTCCCATTTCCTCCCTCCCCAATTTCCTCCATGGTAACCATAAGTTTGTTTTCTGTGACTGTGAGTCTGTTTCTGTTTTGTAAATAAGTTCATTTGTGTCTTTTTTTTTTTTTTAGATTCCACATGTAAGCGATATCATATGGTATTTTTCTTTCTCTTTCTGGCTTACTTAGTATGATAATCTCTAGGTCCATCCGTATTGCTGCAAATGACATTATTCCATTCTTTTTTATGGCTGAGTAGTATGAATGGAGAAAGCTGGGACTTAACCCTGCCTAACAAACCCTCCTAAACAGCCCTCGTTTACTGTACTTTTCCCTGTTATCTTGCTCGAACTTGCCGCCTCCTCCTCCTCCTCCGAGAAGCCCACCGGCCTTGTCCTTTGTTTAGCCTAAGACTGTCCAGGAGCCTCATTCATCTGACTGCGTCCTTGAGCTACAGTTTTCTTTGTGAACTCCCTGTGCATGGGTATGAAATTAAAATATTTTCCCTCTTGTTAATCTTTCTTTCATTAGTTTGATGGGGGTCCTTTGCCAATGAACCTGAGATGGATAGAGGGAAAAAGAACTTTTTTCCTCCTTTACACTAGTCTGCAACCAGGGCCCAGATACCAGGGCAGCAGAGAGATAGGTGTGGTGAGCAGAGCCTCAGAGTGGTGTCCTAGTTGCCAGGAACCTCAGATTTCCTCTAAGTAGCAACCAGGACTGACTCCTCCAATGGGTCATTTGGTTCTGGGGTTCAGTGTGAGCTGTGTTTCTTCTTCCTGAACCTTTTCCTGCAACACTGCAGCTAGAGTGTTTGCAGAAGAGGGGAAGGAACCAGATGTCTGGCCTCAACTTATCTGGGAGAGGGGGTGACAACCTGTATTCTTCCTCATAGGTAGGAAACCAGATGCTACCTGTGACTCTAATGTAGTCACTGGAATAGTCATGCAGACCACCACCTGGTTACCTGTAGGTGAAAAAGAAAGAAAGGGAAAAGAGCCACCTAATTCTTAAGAATTCTAGAAAGTAGCTCTAATTCTGCATTATAAATGAAACAGACAACATTCACATTTGCTCTGTTTCATATTATTTTCTTTCCTCTTGGAAAGTTTCCTTGCATGGAGGATCCACATGGTGTCATAAAACCTTTGGAACTGGGCTTGCCCTTGGGATAGAAAGAAGTTTGCTAGAGTGAGCAGAGTGAGATTGGTCCCCAGGTCACTCTCCCTAGGAAACCGATGGCCGATGTTTAGGGCCATGTGCGCATTCTCAAGTGCAAGTGCCTTGCTGGACAATGAAAGGCAATCACAATTTGGGCAAAATCTGGAAGATCTCGCCCTACCTGGCACATGGGCAGTCTAGCAACAACTGAACTGAAACAGATACGTGCTCCCATCAGAAAGCACTTGAGCCTCTGAACGTGGAAGAAGAAATAAGAGTCAAAAGAAATGCTGGCGTCCAGAGGCCAGTGGTGGACTGCCAGGTCTTTTCTGACTTCTCATTAGTGCGCAGGATGTGTCTCTGGAGCCAGGTAACCTGTTGTTCCGTCTTCCAAAATTAGGTGTTTTCGTTTTAGGCTGTGGTGTTTCACCTGGAACGTTTGGCATTTCCTTCTAGGCCCCCATTTTAATAATCGTTTGATTTGGGAAAAAAATGCTTTCTTTAAAAAATGAGTATATAGGTGACCCACTTCCTCATTTGGAGTTTGTGATAATTCAGTCAATACTGAATTGATTTCCTTTAGGAAAATTACACTGATCATATACGGTAGGAAAGCTGCTTTGGGGAGAGTAGGGTTGTGGTTGGAAGGGGTGGTTTCCACTGATCTGGTGTCACCTCATCCATGGATTTTAGCTCAGTTTGCATGACATCCACTTGAGTGACAACTTTATTGAGGGCTGGAGGGCGAAACTCTCCCACGGTAATGTACATCGTTACTCTGAGCTGAATCCCCATTCTCAGAATGTGGTTTTCATTTAATGTGTGTGTTTTTTTTAATTAAAAACATTTTTTTGGGAGTGGTGGAAGATAATTAGGTTTATTTATTTATTTATAATGGAGGTACTGGGGCTTGAACCCAGGATCTTGTGCACGCTACGCACATGCTCCATCACTCAGCTTTACCCCTCCCCTGCTTGGTGTGTACTTTGGAACCGAGGAAACAAGATAGTGAACCTCCATGCTCCCTCTCTATAACTCACAGAGGACAGCACTTTACGGACTAGGCAAAAGGCACGTTGTGTTTTTAAAATCCTGTTTCAGAAGTGACGGTATAAACAGAGGCCGTCCCCCAGCCCTGTTTGTGTAGTCAGCTAGGGCGGGGCTTGGTGAACTGCGGCTCCCTGGCCACGTCGGGCCGCCCTCCAGTGAAGTTTCATTGGAACCCAGTGTACCCTTTGTTGCTGTGTTGTCTGGGGCTGCCCGCCCACAGCAGAGGTGAGCAGTTCCAGCAGAAGCCACGTGGCATGAAAGGTCTAAAATATCTACCGTCCAGCCCTTTACTCTGCCGACCCCTGGTCTTCGATGGGCGGATGCAACCTGGTTGCCCACAGAACAGTCAGAGCTACAGTGTGTTTTGCTGGTGTGTTAAAAAGTGAAGTAACTAGTGGCCAGACCAGCAGCTTGGCCCCTGCTGTTGGCATCTGGCCGGCTTCATGCCCATCCCTCGTCTCCTCTGTGTGTGTGTGTGTATGTGTGTGTGTTTGTGAAGCAGGATGCTGAGAGGTCTCAGTGAGGAGGTTGGCCACACCGGGGCATTTGCCAGGAGGTCTTACATAGATTAGAAATAAGCAAAGTTTACTGATGGACTTTAAAAAACTTACAAAATTTTTTAAAAATCAGAAAACCAAAAACATTTGCAAATCTCAAACTCCGACTTGCAAATGTTAACCACTGTGTATAAAAATAAATAAAAATATACATTTCTTCCATACAGCACAGGGCACTATATTCAATATCTTATAATAATAACCTTTAAAGACAAAGAATATGAAAACAAATATATGTACGACTGGGAAATTATGCTGTACACCAGAAATTGACACATTGTAACTGACTTTGCTGCAGTTTTAAAAAACCCAACAAACAAACCAACCAACCAAAACCTCTTTCTAAGAGTAGAGGAGACTGCAATTAAGCCATCCTCTTCCGGGGTCCGCTGTCGGGTGACACAGCAACGGTGATGCTGAAGGCCGGTAGCTACTTCCTGAGCCCTTACTGTGTGCCAGGAGCTGCCCCAGGTCTTTAAGCATGCATACGTGCATTTAATCCCCAGAACAACCCTATAAGGCAAATGATATTGCTGTCCCCAGTTTATAAGGGAGAACCCTGGGAACAAAGTGAGATGACTTATCTGAGCGACACAGTCGAGTTGGTTTAGAATTGCACTGCGCTCCCCTACCCGCTCGGTCAGGGGTGACGCTGCGCTGCCACGTGTGTGGGATCTATTTGGCAGGTGAGTTCAGAAAGACCAGGCCTGCTGGTGGCCTGTTTGCGAGGAGGCTATGGCTATCTTGGGAGGGAAGTCAAGCTGGGATTCTGCTGGGATGCAGGCATGTCTGAGCAGATAATTGTTATTTGTTACTCTCCTTTGATGGAGTTTGACTCCTGTGGTGCAGGGACCATGTCTCCTTTGTCCACTGTTGTATTTCCTAGGCCTGGCACCATGCTGGGGGCATGGCTGGTGCTGGGTAAATGCGTAGTGAATGAATGGATCAAAGAATGAACTAGTGAGGGAGTGAGTTGCCTGTTGTTCAGAAGACAAACTGTGGAGTCTGATATAAGTACGATCCGTTCAAAGGCCACGTCAGTCATGTGGTTGGTTGAGACTCTGAACATCTGGAGGTCTGCCTGGAGGAGGCAGAGTTCCTGCTGAGCCTTGAAGCAGAGGCAGCAGATGGGTGGCTTTTGAGTGGGAGGAAGCTGAAAGCTCAGTGTTTGCAAACTCTGGCCCAAAATGTCATGGACACCTCCCCTGCAGAGGGGACCACACAACATACTGAACAAACACCTTCTTCCTTGGCCTGGGGCTTTGGCTGGAGGATATTCTTCTGTCTGGCTTTGGCACCAGATGGTCCCCTTGCATTGGCCAAGGATGCCTGCCCATCCATTGGCTCCTGCTCCTTCTCCCCTTATCAGCTGAAGATGAACTCCACAGAGCTCTCCTGTCAACCGAGCACAAACTATTCCCTTGTAGGGCAAAGGCTTGAGATTCTTTGCAACAATATTTCATAATTTATATATTTGATTAAAAACCAGAACCCGTGCCAGGAGCCTGCATGATCTAGCACATTGGGATCATTAGCGGCTTGTGTCACTCTTCTATTTTAAAACTTTCCATATTTGAACTCATGGAAGTACAACCTTCACATTTATTAAACTTTCCCCTAAAAACAGTTTAGCAAGTCTCCATCATCTTTCATAGAATTAAAAAAAAAAAAAAAGAGGTCCCAATAAAACCCTTTCAACATTTCCTTTAGGGAATACCATTTTATTTAGACCTTAAAGGCATTTGCCTTTTGTTGCCAGTAATTAAAAAAATAGCAAGACAAATGAGATTTTTTAGTAGCAGGATAATTACTTCAAGATGAGCGTTGTGACTTGGCTCCTGGACCCTGGCTGTTTGCGGCACCCCTCCCAGGACCCTCAGGAGCCTGCATTCCCCAGTCCCAGGGCTGTCTTTGTCCTTAGATTCCTTGGGCTGGTTCTCTTCCAGTTTCCCAGATTGCTCCCTCTCTGTGCTTTGCCCCTGCAGTTTTATCCACCCTCGCCTCTCTTTGTCCAGAAGGACACCTCTCTTTGCCACCTCCAGTTCTAACAGGGACTCTCTTTTTGACAAGAGGCCTCTTTCCTGTCATTTAGATGCGACTGTCTTTTCAAATCTCTTCTCTTCCCCTCAGGGGCTGGCTGGTTGGCATGTGATCCAGGCACTGCCTGTCAGGGTACCCCGGCTGTCTGGGCACAGTCATTGGTCGAGGGATGGACACGTGACCCACCCAATCATCATCATTCCCTGAAAGCCTGAGAAAGACACTCCCTTTTGACTGGGCTCACTGGCTCCAAGGGCAGAAGTGACCTTAGCTGGGTCTGGTGGCCACATCTGCTGCCCCCCGCAGGTGCACCTGCCTGAGGATGAAGCCAACATGGAGGAAAACAGAGGGGAGAGATGGAGAAAGGGAGCAGATTCTCAGCTACACAATTTGAACTGCTGGATCCAGTTGTCCCTAAGGATGGCCCTTCTCTTGGACTTTCTGACTAGAAAGAAGATTCTAGAATGTGGATTCCCTCCAATTTTTTTTTTTTTTTTTGAGTTTGAACTGGTTTGCCTTGGACTTCTCTCACTTGGATAATACTGGCTGGACAACACTTCTGCCTGTAAGTCCACATCCTTTCTGTTGTTAAAGAACCGGTGTTGTCCCAGACTCAGACCAAAAAAACACCATGTGCTGGATGCCTACAGGTGCTAATATCATAGAAATGAGAGAATCAGACCAAGAGATCATTTTGCTTCAAACTAGTAGAATCTGACTGAACACAAATGGTGGTTGAGACACAGGGGCAAGCACACTTCTTCCTTCAACAGCATCGTCTCTGGTCTTGGCTCGTTCAAGGCAGGGGTGTGTGAACAACGTTCACGTATGCTGTTGTACTGTCTCTACTTGCGTGGAACATTCTCATGTTTGAAGCCAAACTTTTGGAGCCAAAGTCTGATAACCCAGTGAGTCAAGAGCTCATGTCACTCTCTCTTGTGTCCCCCGGAGACTTGATTAAACATCCAAATGAAACAAGGAATGTCATGGCCTCAGAAATGTGTGATCCACTCAAGCTGAAATGGGAAACATCTTAGGTATTAGTCACATTGTTTTTGGCTACAATTAACAAGACCTCACTAATGAGAAACTATATGGTGAGGAAATGTAATACACAGTGGGGAAATGTATTGTCCAGAGCAAAGAAGAAGGAAATTGGCTCATGTAACAAGAAGCCCAGAGGTGAGTTCACTGGCTGGATGACATAACCAAGGACCTAGGCTCTCTTTAAGTGTCACCTATGTCATCCTCAGCTTATTGGCTTGGTCCTCTTGTCTCCTCAAAGTTCAAAGATGGCACCAGGAGTTCCAACCCAACAGCAGCCAGCTTAAGAAGATGAGACTTGAGAAATGGCTGAGTCCAGAACTGGGGCAGGGAAAGTACACAGTGAGCTGAGAGCGCCTTACTGTGCCAGAGTATAAAGCTCAACAAATGATGGGAACATGTCAATAGAGCGCCAGCTTAAAAGAGCTTCCATTGGCCAAATGTGGGACAGTTTGGGCATCAAAATAAATAATGATAACAACAGATAATAAACAACTTATTAACATAGAAACCCATAATTCCAAACTGATAGAAATAAATGAATACATACATAAATAGGGAGAAAACAGAGCTTTTCTGTATAGTAGAACCCTAGCAAACATTGAAGGAATGATTGAATGAAGTAGAATCAACATTTGGCAACTCTAATTGAAATAACAAAATCAGTCAAGAAACCTCATTGGATACTAACAACCAGTGGGTGGGATTTTGATGAGGAACAGGATTAGCATAGTCTCAGTGTACCTTCCCACAAAATACTCATTAACTACAAATGGAAAAAGAGTAACTTTACAATGGGAAAATCTAGCATAATCCGGTGTTTAAAATTAATACCAACACTAATGGAAGAAATAAAAATCTTGTATTATCTGATCGGATGCGATGAAAGAAAACAGTATCCCTTCTGTGGCTTTCCTACCGAAAATGTGTAACCTGAATCTCAATATGAGAGGGTATCAAACAAACCCAATTTGATGGACATTCTACTCAATAAATGGCCTTTTATCTTTTAAGATGTTGAGATCATAAATGTCAAGGAAAGAACTAGGAACACTTCCAAATTGAAGAAGACTCAAGAGACTAGATAACTAAACGCAATGCATAATCCCAGACTGGATCTTTTTGTTATAAAAAGACATTATTGGGACAATTGGTGAAATAAGGATTAGGTGATAGAACATTAATCCCTAATTTTGATGGTTGTTTTGTGGTTAGGGAGGAGAATGCCCTCGTTTGTAGGAATTACACCCTAAGATATTCAGGAGTGATGGGCATTGTGCCAGCAACACCCTCCAGTGGTTCAAGAAGACAGATTCTTTGTTCTCTTCTCATAACTTTTTTTTTCTAGTTTAAAATTATAGCAGAAGAAAGAGAAAGTAAGACTTTTCTCCAATGCATTTTTTTTTCATTAAAGAAGAGAACTTTTCTAAGCTGCTCCCCAATGGTGAAACACCACTGGCCAGGCTTGAGTCATGTGCCCTTTCTCCAGCTGCCAAAGAGGCTGGGAAAGTGAGTGTGTTTTGTGGGAAGTGGGCTTGTCCCACAGAGAAGAAGGAAATGGGGCAGAGAATGGTAACACGGAGGCAGCCAACCTGTCTGCCTTGGTCTGAAGTGTTTACACTTAGGCTCTCTTGAACCCAGTGCCATTAGCGATAGTGACTCATCCAAGGGCCCTAGGCTGTTTGTTCCTTCATTTAGTTGCTAGATGTTGTTCTGAGGATTGGAGACTAAAGATCATGAGACTGTTCCCTCAAGAAGTGCATCAGGGAGCCTTTCTCAAACTAATAATTATATAGCATGGTCGAATCAGTTCAACTGATCACAGTAATCACTGTAACATTTGTTCTAATGGCGGTACTGGGGAATGAACCCAGGACCTTGTGCATGCTAAGCACTCCACTGTACCACTGAGCTGTTACCTCCCCACCCCAACACTGTAACATTTAAAAGCCCATGTCCTTCCAATTCTGGTACAGACTCACTCAGCTAGGGCAGCCCCATGGGAGAGGCAGCGATGGAGCCCAGTGCGGGGAACTGCAGGGAAAGGGAACAGCCGGAGCAGCGCACAGAGGTGGGGAAAGCGTGGGATGTGCAGAGAGACCTGCATGCAGTGCACTTAGCTTCTGAAAGGGGAGCAGACAGCAAGGCGGGTTGGGGCCAGGAAAATTAAATAATTTGAAGGCAAAGCTAAGAAGCTTTGACTTTCTCCTATGTGTGCACAGGGAGCCCCTGAGTGTTTTGGAGAGGAGAGTGCATGGGGAGGTCTGTGCTGCTGAGGACCCCATCTGAGAGGTGGGTGGAGAGGGTAAGGTCATGGCAGGGAGGCTCACTATGAGACTGTTGTCATTCTAGACAGAAAAAGTTCAAGGTCAAACATAGCCTTGGGGATGGAAGGAAAGGTGTGGGAGAGAAGGGACTGCACTGAGTGATCATCAGATGGGAGGAGGGGTATCTGAGAGGACTCAGGGGTTCCAAGTGCAAGGTGGGTTTCATGTGGTAGACCCTGGGAAGGCAGGAGTGTGCTCTGGGTGGGGTCCAGTGGGGATGTCACTCCAACCCACAATGGTGTGGTCAAAGTCACCAGGACAAAATCAATCAGTTATCATACTGTGGTTTCAGCAGAGGAGAGGTCATGTACCTGATAATCTCTCTGTCCAGCCATCACCAACCCCTGCTTAAAAGTCTTTAAAGGCTCCCCCTTGCTTCTAGGACAGAGACTGGTCTTTTCTGTTGCTCACAAAGCTGGTGAACCTCTTGTGCCTCAGCATCCATCCTCCCTCCCTAGACCTGCCATACCAACCTTCTTTCAGTCCTGTTCATGGGGCATGGTCACCACTCTCTCCAACAGCAATTAGTTTTGAATAAGCTGGTGCTGTTTTAGCCACAGGGCCTTTGCACATGACATCCATGCATCCATCTTTGACCATCTTCCTTTCCCTCTTTGTCTACTCAGAGTCTACTGTCCATTAGATCTCACTTCAGGTGTCACTTTTCCAGGAGCATCTTTCCTGGCATCCCTCAATAGGTCCAGTCTCTCTCATTTGCTTTATAGGGACATATTTCTCCACCCTGGCCTTTAGAGCATCTGCAGTAGCTATAATTTTACATCGTCTTGTGAGAATATTTGCCCAAAGCCCATCTCCTGCACAGACAGCCAAGTCTAGGGGTGATGTTCTATCTGTGGGCAATGAGCCCCCTGCACTCAGCATGGGAATTGGAACTCTAGGGCTCAGTGGGTATTTGTGAAAGGAAGGAAGGAAGGAAGGAAAAAAGGAAGGAAGGAAGGAAGGAAGGGAGGAAGGAGTGAACATTCCATTGGTACTTCAGGAAGGGACTGAGAAGCAGCTTAGGACATACAGAATTTCAGTAGAAGAAGTTTGTCTTCAAGTAACCAGCACAGAACAAGGTGGAAGGGGAGTGGTCTGGATCCAGAGGAGTTTCTGAATGTTGAAGAGAAATTGGGAAACAGAAATCCAGAGCAATGAAGGGTTTTAAGACCAGAAAGACAATTAAGCCCTGTGTTGGAAGGACTCACATGTCAGGGTGGGGACTTGGCTCTTCACTTGAGAGGCAGTGTGGAGCCAGGAAGGATGAGCCCTACAGCTTCTCTCTGAGAAGGTGGGCGTGGCAGAGAAACCGAGGGGGCTGGAGAGAGAAGCTGGGAACAAAACCACCTTGGGAGGATAGCACAGTAGCTTTCATCAAACTTGCGAGGCACGTGAACGGGGGTCGCGTAGGTGAGCTGATGAGAGTGAAATTTGGGTGGTGGAGTGAAAGGAACTGGGCAATAGATGGGAAGTTTAAGAAAGAGAGAAGGTCATGAGTGACCAGGACTGTGGCTCCCAAGACCCGTGATGTTTCACCCTTATGTCCCCAGGAGAAAAAGAAATGTCTTTTCTCAGAAAGTGTGGGAAGGAAACAAATTCAGGGGCTGTAAATACTCAGAGTGGCCATAAAAAGAGAGAGAATCTCGCCCAAAGAGCTATTTATTCCATTTGACTCATTCTGTATTCAGCTGGCAACATTTAAAAAATGGAGCAATTTCTCATAAAATCTATCTTCAGGTCTGCCTGCACTGGTCCCCGTGTCTCACGTGGCACCCATTGGTTGAGCTCAGGTGGTCCTGTTTGGCTGCTCCGAACACTCTCCCTGGTCTGCCTTCCAGAGCGGTTCACTCATTACCTGCCTGGGCTCTGAGATCCGCTAAGTTGGGTCCTTGCTCCCCAGGCAGCTCATCAGTTCCCAGGAGGCAGCTCTTCGGTGTCCCATGAAACACGACACTCAAGTTTCTGTCAGTGCCATGGGGGTTCCAGGAACTGAGGGATGGGGGTTCTGCCCCCAGGACCTACAGTCCCCAAAGAAGTCTGATGAGACACAGCTGATGAAGAGACACACTCGTACTGAGAATGCCATCTGCCAGCACCAGCATTCAGGGTCCTGGGGCCAAACAGACACCACGAAATCACTGCCAGGGGTCAATAATGAGATCAGGATATACACGAACTTTGTAAAATTTTTATTGATATGTTTATCATGCCAAAACCTTTTGATTTAAAATTCCAATTCCACTTGAAAAGGAGGCAACAAATGGTTGCTGGGATCCCAGGCTGCTCCTGGAGGAGCCCCCACGTTCACGCACAGTCTACAGCTACGTGATTTGACCACTCAGAGTTGCATTCTGGGAATCTCCTCCTGGAGATCCCTTGCAGGATGTCACCTAGGTCTTTAGCTGGTGGCTGGGAAACAACAACAACAACAAAAACACAATAACTCCATCCTAAGACTTCTCAGAGCATCTCTGGCTTTCAAACTTGACCCTCAAGGATCCACCACCACCCAACCTAGAATATACTTATAGATATATATTCCTGCTGAAAAAAAGAGCACTGTTTTTGTTGCTTGCTGGCTGTCTCCCCAGACCCTTAGGATGGCCTCAGCACACTGGGCTCCCCTTCCTGGTGGGATCCTGTGGATCCCACCTGCGGGTGGACAGCCGTTCAGGAGCGTTTCGACTTGCTGCATGTTGGGCACAGAAGCTGACCCTTGGTGACGATGTATGCTCGGCCACCCAGCTGCTGCTCACAGCCCTCGCAGACGAAGTGCTTTCGGTGCCAGGACAAGTCTTCCACGCGCTGGTAGTCCTCCGAGAATATTATCTGGGGAGGGGAGCAGAAGAGACGTTCAACTCAGGTTCTGCCCCTATTCGACCACGTGTGGAGGACAAGCTGGAAGATGGTGGTCCACCCTCCCCCAGTCTTGTTTTGACCTTTAAATGCCTCAGTGGAGACATAAATTGCAGGCAGTAAGTACAGTATTTGGTGAAGGTCATGGTTGCATCTTAGCTTCTCAGATGGAAAAAAAAAATCCTCTGTTATCGGCAGGTTTTACGTTTCTAGCATCTGTGATACTCTTTGGGCCAAATCCAAAGCCCGGTTGTGTTCTAAGACGGGATTACATACTCCAGTGAAGACAGCCTAAGGATAGCTGAGTGGCCAACAGGCAGTCTTCAAGAGCGGGAACACCCAGAGTCACGTGGGCTTGGAATAAACTAATGCTTTGGGGCATCTGGACCATCTGTGAGGACCACAGAGCAGAAGAGCATACTGGTTAAATGTGCCTTCTGATGTGGGGGGCAAACAGGAAGCAGGTGTGAGTGTTCACTTAAGTACTTACCAGCTGCATGACTGGACAAACTACTTAACCTCCTGTGCCTCAGTTTCCATGTCTGTGAATGGGGACATAAACATGACCCATCCTGCAGGGTTTTATGAGTGCTATGAGTGTTGCTACAGATGGAGTATTTGGAATGGAAACAGAGACAAAGTCAATGCTGTGTGATGATCATTGACCTCTCTGAACTGCACTTTTCTCAAATGTAAAGTGGAGAGTGGTTCTCCCTCCCTAAAGGGCCGTAGGATCTGTAAACAGCACATCCCATACAAAGTCAGTGGCGCGTGAGGATGAGGAGGTGTTCCTGTGAGCATACTGTGGTCCCTGCAAAAGTGAGGGGGTGGACCAGGCCGGCTGACAGCGCTTTCCTTTCTTTAATGTCCTTGCTCACACAGTTATGAGACAGGAGGATTACGGGGCCTTAGCTTCACGTGGAGACCGATACGTGCAAGGTGGGAGAGGGCAGGCACTGGCTCAAAGTGAGGAGGACATTTCTGACCCTTGTGTGTGCCAAAAAGGAAGGTGGTGAGTTTCCCATCACCAAAGGCAGGCCGACAATAGTTATCAGTATCATAACTGTTATTGTCACTGTTAGCACAACTTTGAGTTGCTCTAGTGTGAACCCATATTGGAGAGCTGAACCCTTTTCCTAGCATCTCTGACTGTTACATTGTGTTATGTTCATGTCACTCTATTATATTCTATCATCTTGTATTACATTATCCTAAGACTCACAGCAGCTCCCATTTATTAGTTACTCGGTCGATCCTGTGCCAAGCATCTTCACGCATGATCTCATTTATCCTCAGAGCAAGTCTTTGGGATGGGCACTGGTCCCCTCCCATTTTATAAGTGATACAACGGAGGCACAAGAGTGAGGTACCCGCACGACTCACAGATGCAGTGGTTTGAATGTGGGCAGTCTGCCTCCTGGCGGGCAACCCATCATGTTCTTCTGATCTCTAACTCAGTGCCGGGTGTTGTGCCAAGGAGAAGTCCTGACAGGTGCTCTGTGTCCAACCCATCCCAGCAGGCCCATGGGCAGGAACTCATTTCTGCCCCATTTTGCAGATGGGGAAAGAGGCTGAGAGCATGGAGGGAGATCTGAGCCTCAGTTTTCCTATCTGTGGATCACACCATTAGTGAAGCCACACTCCCCGGGGCCTCTGGGTCCTGTCCCACTGTTGTGGGGGTCCCCACCCCACCGTCAAGCCCCTCCGCTCTCACCTCGTCACAGCCCGAGCACCGGGGCCGCACGCTCTCACAGTAATGACGGCCACACCAGGGCGCCCCGTCCTTCCAGAAGTAGATGAGGTCCACCAGCGGCTCAGAGCATTTGGTGCACACAAAGCAGGCAGGATGCCACTGCTTGCTGTAGCCCGCCCTGTCCGAGTAGACCACGGGGCTGTCGGCAGGGGCCGCTCCCTTGCAGAACTCACAGACCTAGAAGGGCAGGGAGGACCCCCAGGACACAAGATAGTCAGGAGTGCATCATGACACGGGTTTGAGTTTCAACGCCAGTCTCCTTACTTCCTGGGTGACCTTGAGCAAGTTCCTATGCCACTCTGTTCCTCAGTTTTCTCAGCTGCAGAATGGGATAGTAACACTGCATACCTAGCCAGTTGTTGTGAGGACTAAAGTACTTGCTTAACACAGTGATTCTCAAACTTTTTGTTCTCAGGACACTTCTATACTCTTAGAAATTATTGAGAACCCCAAAGAGATTTTTTTTGCATGTCAGTAACAGCTACTGATATTTACCATAAGAGAAATGAAAGCTGAGAAAAAATTAAATAATGATTAAGTCATTAAAAAATAATAAACCAACATATTAACACAAATATTTGTAATTAAAAATAACTGTATTTTCCAAAATAGAAAAATTGAGTCGGAGAGTGGCATTGGCTACATTTTTGCAAAACTCTAATGACAACCTCAGCAGAGGATTTCTGGATTCTTACGACTGTTTTAGTTTTTCATCCATTGCGTTGTGTTGTTTTCTTTGAAACA
Source organism: Camelus ferus (assembly GCF_009834535.1). NCBI lineage: Eukaryota > Metazoa > Chordata > Mammalia > Artiodactyla > Camelidae > Camelus > Camelus ferus. The sequence continues at coordinate 33,594,578 of NC_045712.1, read as the reverse complement.
GATGAAGAAAATCTGACCTTCCACTGATAAGAAGTTGAAAAAGGCAGGCATTGTGACGGCCCGAGTTGACTATTATTACTGTATTATGAAAGCCTGTGCTTAATTATATCGTTATATTTTGAATTAAAAAAAAAAAAAGTGGGCATTTATTTTCTCTCTAGTCCCATAAAGTACTTAGGTGATATCACCAGTTTCGGCTCTTGGCCAGCCACCCCCACAGGATGGCGGCCACCCCTGCCTTGATGTGAATACTCTGTCTTACTCAGCATCAATCCTTCATCAGCCCAGATAGAGTTACCGTTTTGCTATGTAAAGACGAGTAGGCCTATGTTCAGAGCCTAAATACTTAGTATTCTTTATGCACTTTAATGGTATACTTAATATACTCTGTATAGGAAGAGGACATAAAAATGAACATGGTGAAAATTGGGGGAGAAAAACCATCTGAAAAAAATGTGCAGGTACTGACAGCGGTCCCTAAGCATAGTCGTGGTTGAGCGCATGTCCAGATGGGGGATGTGTTTGGTTACTTGCTCCTGGCTGCCTGACGGTGTTCCTTCGAACGTGCTGGATTTGTGGTTTGGGTTTTGCCCATAAGAATGAAGGGCGTGAGTCCTTCAGCAGAGTGAAACCCTGTCCCTCTGCGCGTGACCGAGCCCCAGCTTGCCCGGCTCTCATCAGAGGGTCTGAACCAAAAGTAGGTGATGGTCCCGAGCTCATAGATGGTCACATTGCTTCATCAGAGCTGGGAAGTGTCGACTCTCTGGCTCGGGCTGTTGAGAACCAAGTGAGTTTTCTGTCTTTCTTTCCAAATTTCACAGAATGAAATTTCCAGTCCCTTTCCTCCCACACAGAAGGGACTTACTGTCCATCTACCACAACTGTCTGGGGATCATCAAGATATATCCGAGGGGCTCCTGGCTCCAAATTTCCAGATGCTGCTTAATGCAGAGGTCGGGAAAGGGAGGGTTTATAAATGCACTTGGATGTGCCTGGGGGTTATCGGCAGCGGCCCCTGACCCACAGAAGGAAACAGAGGGATGTGAGGTCAGAAAGGCGTGCGGGGGGATCACGGGTGGCTTTGAACCATGGAGTCACAGTGGGCTAGGACTTCACTCTGGAGGGAATGGGGCGCTATTACTAGTTCCAGAGGCCAGGAGTGCTGTGTTCTGGTTCACACTGTGGGGAGGTGATTCTGGGACAACTGAAAGGGCCTTGTTGGGAGCCTCTCTCTGTGGAGCATCTCTGTCCTCATTGTCCCCCAGCATCCCTGGCTCTGTGCCCCATTCCTACCAGCAGGCAGCCCTTTTTTTAAGCAAACAGTGTCACTGCCATTTTACTAAAACATGATGTCAGGGTAATGGGCTCTGTCACACGTGTTAGGAACCAATTTCTTCTTGCCTTTGAACTATTTGCCATGCCCCCTTCCCTGTGGTCTCAAAGGATGAGATATCTGATAGGACCCTGGCTCTTCCAGCCTGGGGGACCCTCAGCCACCAGGGGCAGCCTGGCAAGCAGGAGTCAGAATGCCCAGCCTGCTGGGGTCTTAGGGTCCTGGCCCTGCCTTTCTCTGCACCAACTTACTCTCCTACAATCCTTAGTACTGAGGTTTACAGCTTCCAAATTGTAGTGAATGGTTGAGATGGGGGCTAGCTGTGTGACCTTAGGTGAGTTACCCAACCTCTCTGGGCCTTAGTTTTGTTTTTACCCTGTCAAAAGGGAATACTAATAATCATACTAATAACATCATAGGTCAGTTGCATGGATTAAATGAGATAAGAGAATTAATGAGCTTTATAAGGATTCAAGAATAATTAGCTCCCGTTATCCCTACCCAGCCCTCCTTACAGAGGAGAAAGCTGAGGATCAGAGGAGCCAAATCAGTTTCCCAAGATGACAAAGACGCACTGAAGGGAGAATCTGCTTCTGGCTGGGGGCCTGGATTTCTTCCAGTAACAGCATGAGTACATAGACTGGCAGGAGGTTGTTCCTCCCACCCATGAGCTTTGTGCTTTTCCATCTCTGTTCTCTCTCTGTGCAAGTCCAGAGAATCAGATCATGCGAGTTGCATCATATGTCACCACTGCAGACTCGGCTACAATATGTCCCTGGCTTGGGGGGCCTCCTCCTCTCCCTTTGCCGTCCCCTCCCCCCCACCTGCAAGACGGTTTCTCAGACTCAAGTCTGCCCCAGCATCCCCTAGACGTTGTTCAAACAGACTGCTGCACCACCCCCGCCCTGGAGTGTCTGATGAGTAGGTCTGGGAGGGGGCAGAGGAATTTGCGGGTTCCTGGGGGGATGCTGGTGTGGTCAGGGGACCACGCTTTGAAAACCTCTGTCATAGAATATTTTTAAATGACCTTATAAATAAACTCAGCAAAAATGACATCACCGGTTAGGTTCAGTTACAGCAAAAGCCAATTTGAATTCCTGGGATGCTTAAATCCTAGACTATTTTGAGAATGACCAATGTGGTCATTCCGAGGCAACTTCCCGTGTGGAGGAGACAGTGTGGTCAAGTAGAAGTCCTCTGGGACTAGGTTAAAAGGGACAGAGAAGAACACTGCTCATTAGCATGTCAGTGGGTTCTCATTCATACTCCCAGCTGTCTAAAACCAGAGCCTCCGCACGAGAATCAGTCCAGCCTTTGCTGCGTAACCTAGTTTTCAGACTGGTCCCCCCCACCCCCCGGGGAGATGCTGTAGCACAAACCTCTCACAGGTAGAACGCACATGACGTTCCTCCCAGTGCCTCTGAAGTTTTGCCCTGTTCATGTTCAAATGGTGAGAGGTTCTTAATCACAAGGGTCTGAATGAAAGAGTTTGTTCTGTACTTCGGGCTTTTGTAAATGCCTGCTTTGACAAAGCTGAGGAGCATTCTAGATTCAGCTGCCTCAGAAGCTCAGACCCTGCCGGGCTGGGGTTCCCTTCACCGTGGTGTGTGGAAGTGATGCTGGCAACTTCTTGCACCCTCCTCCACCCAACAGGGTGTCTAATTCTCGCTTCTGTAGAATAGAATGTGGTGAAGGATGCTGTAAATTCCTGAGGTAGGTCATCAAAAGCAACACAGCTTCTGCTTTCTCAGTACACACACCTTGGAAGTTCTAGATGAACAGGAAAAAGGTCTGAAGGCCCCCATCTTAGGGGAGAAAACACTTAGAGACAGAGGGAGAGGCTGCTGGTCCCGCCCCAGCCGTTTGTGTCTTCCCAGCATGGAGGCCAGATGTGTGAGCGACTGAGCTTCAGAAGATCCCAGCCCCCAGCCTGTGGGCTGCTCCAGATAATACCTTGAGCTCAGAGCCGAGAGATCCCCGCTGAGCCGTGCCCAGATTGCTGACTTGTGAGCAAAAGAGACGTAGTGGCTTTAAGCTGTGGCATCTCGGGGTGCTTGAAGTATGATCCTGCATAACAGCAGCAGCAGATGTGGACACGCAGAATTATTAAGATGTCTGAAATGCAAGTCACCAAGACACAAAGTGTTGGAGGCCACAGCAGACCGAGGACAGTGGCCCAGGGTTACACGGCCACAGGACTGTCTCTAAGGATGAGCCGCGCTGGCCTTCAGAGGCAGATCTGCAGATATCGAGAACCCTCTAAACCAGCCTTAATCTCTCTGTCGGGGTTGCCAGAACTTCTGTCCCAGTCATGCTGTTCTCTTCTGGAAGGCTCTTAGCCAAAGGCCTCCCCAGTCTAAACCCAGATTGCCTTGTGAAAATCTTACCATTACGATTCAGTAAATATTAACACAAGGGCCTTGAATTCAGGCACTGGGTTCTCTCCAACACAAATACTCAACAATTTATTTATAAACAGCATCTCCCATTTCCTCTTATGGTGAGGATTCACCATCTTTGCTTTGCAGCCTCATGTATCCCAGAATGTGGGTTTTTTTTTCTTTCTTTCTCTTTTCTCTCTTTTTCTGGCCCAGTGATATTGCTGGCATCTTCAGCCTCTTGCGTTCTGTTCCCCGACACAGTCATCTTCCTGAGGCTCTTTACAGACAGACCGGGTGGGCAGGTGGGTGCGATGCTGTGGTTAGGGTCCCAGACTGGCATGAGGTCCCACTGTAGCTTCATCTTGGGGGGGCTCTTGGATAAGTCAGCTACCTCTCTGAGCCTCAGTTTCCTCATCTGTAACAGGAGGCGGGCCCTGGCTCATGGGAGATGCTTGGCACGTGTGGTCACAGTTGCTGGCCACTGGTGCTTGGCCTCTGTCACTGGTTGTCTGGTGAAGGCAGAAGGTGGGGCCAGGAGGGCTATGTAAATGATACACTTGGGAGAGAGACCATCAGCCTGCAGTGTTCTTGAATCCAGTGTTGATGGGCATGTAGGGGAAGGCCAGCTTCCTGCACAGGGTCGCTGCTGAGCAGGGACAAGGCTCACGTGTGGTCACCTCTGTTGTACTGGCCTCACCCGGTGGCGGGACTGCACAGGGAAGAGGGAGCTTCCGTTATTCAGAGTCTGTGCAGGGTTTGGGGTGAGGCTGGCCTGAGTTACTGCTCTGGCTTCACCACTCACCGGCTAGATGACTAGAGAGGGGACAGTATATCTTGAAGGATCATTCTTGGGATTAAATATGACAGCCATGAGCAGCCTGGCACAATGCCTGGGACAGCCTGGGCAGTCAGTGAATGGGGGGTGACACCACCCATCACCATCGTCACCCCTTTACCTACAGTAGCAAAATAAAATCAGATAAAGCCAAAGTAATTCTTAAAAAAAACATTTTGTGTGGTTCTTCCAGTTCCAGGGTCAGCAGACTCTCTCCGTGGGCCAAATCCAGCCTGCCGCCTGTTTTGTCAAATAAAGTTTTATTAGGGCATGGCCATGGTCATCTGTTTAGATATTGTCTTTGGCTGCATCAGGGCTGCCAGGACAGGGGCCAGGGGTTATGACTGAGACCGTATGGCTCGAAAACCCTAAAATATTCACAATCTGCCTTTTACAGAAAAAATTGGGCAACCTCAGTTTTAGTCAATGGAATATTACACAGCCCACTTCAGAAAAAAATTTTTGTGAAGACTTGTGTGGCAACATGGAAAAGTATTTAGAGTACAGAGAGTCGGGTGAAGGGAATTTTCTGTGGAAAAGAAACTCTCCTTTAATGTCATTAAAATATCTCCACCATAAAGAAGGAGGCAGGCAGATGCTGAGAAGCGTGGTAACCATGGTGATTTGGGGGACGCTTCCTGGGCCTTTGACCCACTGTCCTCCAGCTCAGATGGGGCTCTCAGGCATGGGGATAGGATGGTGGTTTCAGATTCCCAGAGAGGGGCTGGCAGGAAAGCCAGCCTGCCAGCCCACAAGCCAAACATCTGCTCGGACGAAGCTTTGGAAGTCCCTTGCCCACAAATATGTCCCTTGTTGAAGCTGAGCCGCCAGCTGCTGTAAGTTTCCATTTGAGAGGCTGAATTCCGGAGAGGGCGGGGCCCCAGGCCACTGGTCCCTCCTCTGTACCTTCTGGCGGGGAGAGGAGGCAGGGGGCTGTGCTGTGATTTGGGACCAAATTAACACATCTTTACAACTCCCAGGAATGTCTTCACTTCCTTCCATCTGTTCTCCTTTTAGTTACTCTCTTTGGTGCCGTGGTTTGGCTGACAAGGCAGGAGCAGGGGGGCTCCCGGCAGGAATGAAAATTACAAAAGGGCAGAGATGACATGAAATGCTATGTTCTGGCTTTCTTTCCCCTTGCTTCAGTTGCAAGTTTGGGGTGTAGGGATGGGCGGAAATTCCTGGGCAAGATGACCATGCCCAGGAAATCTGTATATTTAATTTCTGAGAAAATAACCAGTAAGCTGTCTAAATGCAAGGAAATGGTCTGGTGAAGCTGTTCACAGTCAGAGTATCTGTAGGATCCATCCAGGTTGGAGAGGTCCAAGCAAGGGCCTGAGAGCGGATGTGAGGCTTGGCCACACTGCTGTGGGATGGTCCGGGTTGCTAGAGTGGGCAGCTCACTGGCCACGGAATGCTTTGAAGCCCCGAAGACCTATGAGAACCCATGGTGGGTAGGATTAGGGTGGGAGAGGCAAGTCCTTCTCTTGTTCCTGGCTAGCAGACAAGAGGACCCTAAATTCTTCACCGGGCTGGGCTGTCAGTTACTCCAAACACTGTCACTCACCCCAGCAAACAGAAATACATGCATCCTTGTGTTGTTCCCCACCAGCTGGACCCTACTCCCACAAGGCTCAGATCCCACAGGGCCGGTGATGCAGAAGGACCTGGGCTGGAATCCCATCCCCAGTCCCTCCCCTCCCCCAGCAAGCCCATTAACTTCTCTGTGCCTCAGGCTCTACATCTGTGAAACGGGCACAACAAACCCAACTTCTTGCGCTGGTTGTTTAGAAGATTCAAAGAGATCAGTGAGCCTGCTGTTCTTCCCCCTCCTCCCTGCTCCACGCGCACACAGTGGGGCAAGTGAAGGAAAGAGAAGGAGGTTAAATATGTTGGGTTTTCATTGGCCTCACTGATTTAAAGGGCTTGCTTTGGGAGTAACAGTGGGTGTGTGAGTATCTGGGATTTTTCTGTGGTGGCATTTCCTCATGAAGAGGGGTGACTGATGGAATTTCCCATGATGCCTCTCTCCTAACCTTACTGTGATGATGATGCTACCATGCCTGAGGTAGGCGTGGGCAGCCGCAGCTCTTGGGTTCATTTCCCAGATGTGTCACGGCTGATCTTAGGTCGCCTGTCCTATTAGTGGGGCCCATGTGAAGCCCTGGGGTCTGGGAGCCGGGGGGAGGGGTGCAGACCTGAGAACTGTGCTCAGATCTGGGTAACTGAGCAGCCCTGGCCATGAGGATGGGTGGGCTCAGAGGGCGCTGCTCCTGCCACCTGGCTGGACCACCGCTCTCTGGCTTCACTCAGAACTCAGCCTGTGGGTGGAGATTCCACACAGGCGATTTGGAAAAGGCTTTTGGCAGTCACACTCCTCTGGTCTGGACAGTCTGGTAGAGGGGCCTGTTGAGGGGAGGACTTGGCTGCCTGACCTGTCATTGCCTGGGTCTGAGCTCCTCCCAGGGTCCTAAGGAAGGACATCACTGTAACCAGCCACCCAGCAGCTGGACGGAGCCGAGTGAGCATCCGGGAAAACTGACCGCGGTGTAGGCTGCAGGCAGCACAGAGAAAGTGGGGCTTGTGGCCTCAGTGCCCTGTGCTCAAGGACTGGGTAGTCGGATGGGTGTAGAGCAGCGGGCTACATTCTGTGCCTGTGTTTCCAGATCTCTCCAAGGACACTTCAAGGAATTCGAGAGTGCTGTGTGGCCCTCTCAAAGCTGGACTCCCTAAGCTGGGAGGTCACATAAATCTAGAAAATGCCCGTGTGAGCATCTCTTGGACCCTCACTGTTTATGAAATTGGTGATATCATTTTTGCTGAGCTTAAATGTCAGGTAATTTTTAACACTCTTTAGCAGTGGTTCTCCAAGCGTGGCCCCCAGACCATCTGGAGACTCGTTAGACATGCAGATTCTCAGGCCCCACCTGCACCGACTAGTGGGGAGCTCTGGGGTGGGACCCAGCCCTGTGGACTTGGGCCAGACTTCCAGGCAATGTTAGTTTGTGAACCATGCCGTCCCCTCCTCAAAGCTCTGATGTCTCCCTTGCATGGCCACACGGCCCTTTTATAGCCTAATAGCCACGAGCTGTCCAAGGAATTAGCTTTGGGAAATGGGAAAGAGGGCCTGGGGGCTGACAGAGGCTGGTTTGAATCCCAGTGCCTTTCTTCACATCGTTGGGCGGCTGGGAGCGTTAAATCAGAATATACTCCCCTGCTTAGTGCTGTGCTCGGTCCAGAGAAAGTCCACTAAATGGTAGCCACTAACAACAGAAGGAACTCTTAGAGTTAAGATAATGAACAGTGATAAGTTACCAACACAGTTCTAGGATGATACGTGTCACGTGTCCTTCTTTTTGCCTCTTTTTTTTTTTCATAAATCACTGTTTGCTGTGGGGTGTCGGTCTGAGCCCTCTACTTCCTCCCTGTTCTTGGGTTCTCGAGTTGAATGCCCTGACTGCTTCTAGCAAAGTTCATTGCCCTCCCCAGGGGAGCAAAAGTCAGGCTTCGTGCCTAATGCTTTGTTCTGGTAACTGTCCTGTCTGCCCTTTTATGACAACAGGAGGAGCACAGTGCACAGGGCGGCCAGCACCCATGTCCACTGAACGGGCCGCTCCCTGGGGCAAGGCAGTGCGGTTCCGGCAGGCGGCCCAGGTCCAGGCCTAACGGCGGGGCTGTGGGACACGCCGTCTATGGCTGGGTGGGCTGTTTAGCTACCTTAATAGGATTTGCTCCCCAGCTTCAAGGAGATAAACAGGGAGTCAAATAAGAGCGCCCAGCCTGCTTTCTTCCTGGAACAGATAACCAGCAGGGTTTTCTAACTCAGCACCAATGTAGTAGAGAGAATATCAGATCCAGCTTCTGCCCCTTAGAGACTATGGGGCCCCGGGCCAAATACTTATCTTCTTGGAATCCCTGACTTCTCACCTGTAAAATGGGGTTGGCAAGATCCACCCCCCAGCTAGCTGCATGGATTAATCCATGCCCCGGAAGCAGTGAGCACAGCATTTGGCACAGAACAGGTGCTTGATGCATGTGAGCTTGAAACCTCATCATCCTCCCCGGCAAAACGGCCACCCACGGGGTCCCCATCTTTCAAGGATCAATTTAGTTCCAACATTTATCCGTTCATTAATTTGTTCATTCATTCATGGATTTTATCAAGCACCTACTATCTATATGGATGGAGCCTGCAGATACAGAGCTGGACCTCCGCATCTGAGGGAGGTGATGGACATGGGTCTACCGATGACATCACTAGGTATCTAATTAAGATTGGGGTTAGGGCAAGGAAGGGAAAGTCTGTCTTCCCAAGCCTGCCCTGCCCACCAATATCGGCTTCCTTCAGATTCCCTATTTACTGACTGGTCTTGTTGTTTACATGCTTCCAGAGTGTCAGAGCCATTTCCTAAAGTTGACTGTTGGCAAGGACCAGGGATCTCAGGCCACCTCTGCCCCACTTCCATGCTATCCAAATATGTGGACTGAGTCCAGGATCAAATAGTTCTCAGATCAACATTTCTCTCTTGGGAATGGCAATTGGGAAATGTCACAGACTTAAAGAAGTTGCCTTCCAGCTTGGAAGCATGCAGTATTTATGTGTTAAGGACAGACGGCTACTGGAGGGTGGGGAGAGGGCAGGGCTAGAGAGAGACTAATTTATGAAACATGGTAACTGGATCTAACTTTTTTTTTTAAGTCCCTGGGTTGTGAATTCTTATGGAGAAATGGGTCTTTTCAACACCATCATCAAATTTGTGGTAGGGAAAATCAGTCTCATTCTTTTGTCTCAGAGTTCATCGGATGGCAATCCCAAATGAACGTGCCCACAGGGAGCGGGGTGGAGATGTAGGACGCAGGTCTTGTGTAACAAGTGTGAGTCACTACAGAGATGGGCGAGCCGGCCCCTTCTGGGTGTAGTGACAGCATCGTTTGGGCTGGCATTTCCTTGAGGTGTCTGGCTCAGGCGGGTGACTGCTAGCCTGGTCCCAGCAAAGCATGTAATTTGCTTGAGGACCCTGTGTGTTCTGACCTTTATCTCCAAATGTCAAATAGAGGCAAGAGGTCGCTTGGCTGATGAGGGTTGGGGCTGGGGGCCAGGAAATTTAGCAGACATCAGCCCACGTGACCCCAGTCTCAGGCTAGTCCTCTCATCTCCTGGGCTGCAGATTAAGACAAGCCAAGCCAGGAGGCTCCAGCTCCCAGACCCTGCCTCCTCCCCTGTGCTTCTCAGACAGGCCCCAGGGGCTTCCCCCACAGCACATCTCCCACGCTCCTCCTGGGGAAGCTCATCCCGCATCCTGTGATACCTCCCCCGGAAAGCCTGCCACCGCCCCACACGGCCCGCAGTGGAAAGTCCTAAGTCCCTGGCACTCCAACATGAGGACAGTGTCCTCTGCTTGTTTGATTTCCCGGGGCTCAGCAGACAGTCCGGGCTAGTCAGTGCCTGAGTGATGAGTGGCCGGAGGGCAGGACTCTTCAGGAGATGTGCCCCTGCTGACCAGCGTCGTCCCGCCACCCCCGTCTCGAACACACGCACACCACGCTTTCATTCACATGGGACTTCATTCCATCCTCTGTGCTGTGCTCTCTGGAACGTTCTTCTTTTTTTGGCTCATGCTCCCCCTCAGGTTTTCCCGGAAGAGCCCGAAGACCTGGGTGGCTCCTACTTATTCTTCCAAGGCTGGCAGGGCCTCCCCTCGCCCCCAGGCAAGGTCAGATGCCCTTTCTGGGAGCTGCGTCCCTTTGGTTGTCTGTGACCCCCACTGGACCATGAGCCTCTCCAGGGCGGGGACCTTGTCTTATTTTTCGCAGGATGGTGCCTGGCACAGACTCCAGGAGCACCAGCTACCCCCTGGAGGGACCCCCGCGTGCATGAATGCAGGAATGAGGGAACAGTGCCTGGAGCTGGGTTCCCCGGCACGGATGGATGGACGGATGAGCGGGAGAGACTCACGTATTCCTTGGACGGGTCACCGATGTTGCCGTTGGTGGTGGGGGCGGTGGTCTCTGCGCCCTCGGGCTTGTCCTGCTGTTTCCCCTCCTCCTTGGGCAAGCCGCCCTGCCCGGGGAGGGCCACTTCGCCCACGCCCAGGGCCTCGCTCTTGTACTGCTTCACAAACTCCTCCATCACTTTCAGCTCGTTCTCCAAAAGTCCGCGGCAGCGAGAGGGGTCCTGGTCATAGATGGGGAGCTGGCGCGTGAGCTGGCGCCGGCGGTAGTAGGCGCCTTCGGTGCCGGTCACCGGCTGCTTCTCCTTGGGGATCAGCTCCATGTACTGCAGGCCCTGGGGAGGGGGAGACAGAGCACCCGTGATTCCCCAGCACCCAGGCCGAGAGCCGAGCCCTGGCAAGCCCTGGGCTCGGTGGGCAGCGTCTAGGTCTTCAGGTTTTTCAGGACCCAAGCATCCTCAAGGAAGGAATAGGGTGAATTTTGGTCACACCTAAGAGAGGCCTAAATCAGCTTCCACTCTCCCCCGGGTCGTGGTCACAGATTCATATTCTTGGTGAGAGTGAGCTCATTTCAGTAGACCTTTGTTTTGAGATTTGCTGGCTTTACAACATGGATTTCGTTTCCTTCAAAACTCAGTATCTTTACCTCATTTACCTCTTGGCAATGTTTCTCTTTAAAAAAAAAAAGTCAATCTAGTTGAAAATCGCCTTTCTTAGCAAAGTGTAATTAAATCATTATAGGCATGCAGTATTTCATGGTTTATGAATAAAAATATTCAAAGCACCTTCTGATAGTAGAATCAACAAGGTCTCAGGTCAATAATGTTTCCACACAGACAGGCTAGAATGGACGATAGACCATCTGAATATGAACATGTCTGTGGATCACTGTCCAACTGGCCTTTTGTTTTGTTTGCTTTTTTTTAAGGAGCAGAAATCTTCCACCTGGGTGGGTCCCAGGGATGGGGAGATTCTGGGGAGAGGCCAGGCCACACAGCCTGAGAAACGGTGAAAGGCAAATTGTTTATCCTTGACTGTTGTTCTCCACCTCTGACCCCAACCCTGAACCAGACCCTGACCCCAGTGGGTGGCCTGATTCCCACGCCCAGGTGGCTGCTGCCGGGTTACCCGCTGAGAACCTGCTTGCCCTCTAGCGCATCCTTGGGCGTGGACTCACACAGGAGTTGTGTTAATCGACATGGAAAGTGCAGTTCGCAATGGACAGTCTCAGCTGCAGCCCTATTGTAGGGAGCAGGGGATGAAGGCCTGGGGGAGGGGTCTGCTGGTCCAGAGACTGTGGTTTGCTGAGTTTAATGATAAATGAATCCTGGATAAAAGCCTTTCTAGAACAGGGAGAGGCAGGTGACCTTGGTTCCGGTGGGACTGAAATTGAGGGGGGCTGTGCATCCCCCGGAGGCTCAGCCCTAGATCCCCGGGGCCTGGCTGAGCTCTCCTGGCGCTGTGGGCTCACGCACGCCCTCTTGGTCCCTGTTCACTTTCAAGGAGCTTTTCCAGACACAGAAGATGGCCTGGGTGGTGCCCAGAGTCCTGGCGTGCCAGGAAATTTGGGTTTCTAGCTCCAGCCCTGCTGCTGCTCTCTGAGTAAAACCCAGAAAGCACTCAGTCCTGCTGGGCCTTGGTTTCCTCATCTGTGAAGTGCAGGGTAGATGGCACCAGCAGGAGACGTCTGGGTGACCTCGCGCGACCCTCACCACGGGGGAGCAGCAGCACTAAGTGGCTCTGCAGCCCAGGAAAGGGGCCAGAGGAGCTGGGGGTTCTGGGTGGCCAGGAGGTCCAGCCCTTCACCCAACACTTGGAAGAGCCAGGAGCCCCAGGGAGCCCCCGGCTGATGACATGTCGGGGAGGGGCTGGTTCCTGACTCTGTCTTGGGAAGACCGGGGCGATGGTGGTTTTTCTCTCGATCAGTATGAAATGGCAGGTGGCCTCCAGCACGAACAGGCCATGCAGGTAGATATGAAGAATCTCATCTCAAACATGGGGGGCTTAAGAATCACTTGGCAACCTTATGAAAAAGCTTCCCAGGCCCACTCTGATTGGGGATCCTTGAGGGGCCAGGAAGTGAGCGCTTGTCCAAGTTCTCCTGGGTGAGTCCAAAGCAGGACATCCAAGGACAGTGGGTGGGGAAAGGGATGTGACCATCAGAGGACGGGGAAGCAGCAGCCCAAAAGCCACCAGGCTAGGGCGGAGCCCAGGCCCCCGGCAGATGGGTTAGGGGACAGCAGGCATGGGGCAGGGAAATACACCCACCAGCCCTTCCTATGTCTTGCCTGTGGCCTGCCCTGCTCCTTGGATCTCGGGAAGGATTTTGGAGAAGTGAAGACTAGAGCTTTGCTCACACTGCCAGAATGGTTATCCATGCCTGGCCAACCTCTCACTCACTCCAGGTGCTGAAGCAGCCCCAGTCGCACAGCTGATTTGACTCAGGGTACAGCAACTTCTTCTAGGAAGGCTGCCTTCTCCCCTAGAGTGGGTGGTTTGAGGGATGGTAGGGACAGAGAACACCTACATGCTGCTTACTGTGATCCTCTTCTTCTCCCTGACTATGGGAACCCATTTCATTCTTGTAGCACTCCTATGAGGAAGGTGCTAATATTATCCCTTGGGAAACTGAAGCACAGAGAGGTCAAGTAACTTCCTGAAGGTCACACAGCCAGTATGTGGCAGAGACCGCTTTGAACTCAGCAGCTTGAGCCTCAAACCCTTCTATCCTGCCTCACTAGGAGGATTTGCAAAGAGAAAAAATGTCCCTTGAACTCTGGGGGAGTTTCCTTTTGTCATGGTTTCAGGGTGAGGGGGCCGTGGAAGCATTGCTTGATGCCAGGGTGGATCTGTGTGTGCCCCTGGTCTTCTAAAGCCTGCACGCCTCCCCGCTCGGCTTTACAGATAAACCCTGTGGTCCTGGGCGGTGGCCTCGCCAGCCAGCATCTTGCTGAGCGTGCACTCACTGTGTCCTTGCACGGCTCTGTCCTGGCTGCTGGTGTCCTGGCTGGGTTCCTGTATGGGTTCCTGGCTGGGGCCCTGGGGATAGCAGCCCACTGGTCCTATTGCAGTGCAAAGCCCCAGCTGGGTACGGCTCTCTGCCTTTGCCTGGGCAAGGCCCCAGCATCCAGCTTCCACAGGCGTGTGTTCTGTGATGGTTGGCCTGAGACTCCTGCCTCCACTCCCTAGTCACACAGCGATGGCAGACATTACTAATCAACCCTGAGGAGGGCCTCAGAACTCATCTCAAACAGTCACTATCAACTGGCATGGACTTGGGAAGGGGCTGGTGGAGAGAGAGGGTTGGGTCAGAATCTGCTGCCTGAGCTGCTCAGAGCCTGTAAGAATCTCCCAGGTGTCGCTCCAGGAAGCTGACTGAAGTCATGTTCTCAAAACATTTAGCAAGAAGCCTCTTCCCTGGGACCAGCTGGAAAGATTGGTTTAGGTTTTAAGTTTTTTATGAGGACCTTTCTAAATAATTTGGTGCTTTGTTGGCTGATTGAGACATCTTGGGTGATGAGTTCCCAGAATCAGGCTTTCTCAGGAGAGAAATCAAAAGAGCAGAGAGAAAGGTGCTTTCCCCCCCAGGGTTGGGCAGTAGGAAACATGGGGGCTCTGGAATCAGGAGACCCAGCCCTGATTCTGCGCTTTCTGATTCTTCTCCAGCAGTCAGACAAGGACAACAAATGGGTTTCACATTCCATGTTAATCCTGGTTAATCATGGTGGCTTAGAGTGCTGTGTTGAGAAGGATTCTGAGGCCCAATGTGAGCTCAATGGGAAACGGAGCTGTGACTGATCAGCAGTGTCTCCCATGGGCACAGGAGTAGAGGATGAGGGATGAGTGATTGCCACCCCTGCAGAGGATCCCCACAAGCCTCTGTTTGCTGCCCTGTAAAATGGGGGCACATGGCAAGTGGTGAGGTCTTAATAAGATACTATATACAAGTGCTCAAAGGATGCTGGTTCCCTTCATCTTCTCCATCTTGGCTCCCTCAAATCCTGGCTCACTTTCAAAGACCCATTCAAGCCCCCCTGTTCTTGGAAGACTTCCCTAAAATTGCTAAGCCACAACAGTTGCCCTGCCCTCCCACCTGCCTGGCTAGCTGGCCTGGCTGGGCAGCTTGGGAGTCACGGATGCCTCAGTTCATCACCTGGTCCTGACATTGAAGTCAGCTGTGGGACATCTGGCTAGCTGCGTCCCCTCTCTGAGCCTCAGTTTCTCCTTCTATAGATGAGGATCATAACAGTACAGCCCTAACCGTGTTGGAAAATTCGATAAGATTGTGCACATATTGCTCTTGGGACAGTGCCTGGCTCATAGTAAGTACCCAGTAAATGTTAGCAATGAGGTTTATTGGGACATGTCTTTAAAGGCTTAAGCATTTCTCTGGTTTTCATTCTGGTTGGGAAGGATGACAGCGAGCAAGATTCATGCCTTGCCCCTCTCCAAAGTATCATCAGTCCTGATCACTTGGTAATTAAAAAAAAAAAAAGTCAGAAGTGTGGGTAGGAAGGGAGACGTCCAATCTCAGAAATGCGCCTTCCCAGGGCGGGCCAGATGCCAGCCAGACACAGAGGCCTTTATCCCGTGTGGTTTTATGAGCCAGCATTAATCATGGCCTGATGGTACCTTCCTCTGATTAGTCTAGGGCCTAAGAGTTTGGGGTTTTCACCAGCCAGTGCCTAACGCCCACGGCCAGCTCTTTGATGAGCCGCTTTAGTTTCCACGGACATCCTGGAGACCCACTGACGGCTGACCCAGACCCGTGTTCGGAACCACCTGGTACTGCTGCTGTTCCACGCCACCCTCCGAGGCCCCGGCCCCGGCCCTGCCCACCCTCAGGAAGGCCAATGAAATGTTCTGTTTCCTTACATGTAAAATCATCCCTCCCTCACAGGGTGGCTGAGCTCGTGAATGCAGAAGTGTTCTTGTAAAATATGCTTCTCGGAAAGCAAAACTTGAAGAGAAAATCTGTTTCTCTTCACTTGATCTAGAAGGGGTATGTTCCCCTCTGAAGCTGCAGCTTAGCACCAGGCTGGCTCGAACCCTCCATGGTGAAGGATGGCCACCAACTGAGGGACGATTTGTGGGCTCCCTGCCTGTGATGAGAACGTAGCTCATGCCACTCGTGATTTCCATGGGGGGCTGACCACATGGGAACTCTGCTCCCCCGAGGACTGCTTGGATCCCACCCTTGGGTGTCCACTGCTGGACCTCCAAAATTTCCCAACATTTATTCTCAGTTCCTGTGCCCCTGGTTGTGGACCAGTCACAAGGGTTTTGGGGAGCCATGCCAGTTCACAGACCACACCTAAGTGTCACTGGCTGGGAGGTGACATGGCACAAACACCCATTAAGCTGGCTGCACACTCTGCGCGGCGCGAGGTGCTGGGCCAGGTGACGCCCAGGACAGACACGGAGCGTGCTCCCCTGGGCCTTGCTCCTCTCTGAGAGAGGGTGTTGAAGCAGACACGTGCAAGAGACAATTACAGCTTGAAAGCAAAACTTCTAGAAAAACAATGGAGAATTGAGAGAAAAAAATGTAGTAGGGGAATGGGTGGCATCTACCACAGGTTGGGCGGTTAGGGCAGGCCTGGGCCTGACTGACAGAAGGTCCCAGCCATGCAAAGTGCAGAGTAAGGATGTTTCAAGTAGAGGGAACAGCGTGTACAAAGTCCCTGAGGAGGGCAAGAGCCTAGAGTGGTCCTGGGCAGGAAGGCGGAAGGTTAGGGCCCTTACAGGTGCAGAGTGAGGGGGCGCAGCACGAATTGTGGGAGGAGCCTGCAGGGATGGGGCCTCACAGGACTCCCTTTTTCTCCCAGAAGAGGTTGAATTCAATGCCAGGCTTGCATCTCTAAAACTGGAGGGCCTTTTAATTTTGTTAACTTGTAGAAATCATCTAGGCCCTCGCTACTCCAGCTGTGGTCCAGGGCCAGCCACATCCACATCACCTGGGAGCTTGTCAGGCTTGCAGACTCTCAGGACCAGCCCCAAGTATCCTGGATGTGTTTCTGCAAGCTCTCCAAGTGATGCATATGCTTGTGGAAATTTGAGGGGCATGGATCTGGTGCGCTGGGTCTTGAAGGTGGCTGCATGTGCTATTACCCGCGGGTTCCCTTTAGTACTCGTGTCTGGTCATTCTGATCCTGCAGTCTGGGCTTCTGATTGAATGGTCTGGGGCAAGGCTTTGCAGGGGGACTTTTCATGCGTCCTTTTCAGTGGGCAGCCAGGGGGTGACCTTGTGGAGATCACTTGCGCTCTGTGGGCTGTCCTTCTCTGGATGCCTCTTCCCTTGGGTTGTGTAAAGCCAGTTTGCTTGTCCCTCCTAAACCCAAGAGTTAGGGTGAAGAGAAGACTGTTCCTGTGCTCTCTCCTAGGCTTGCAAAGGGCACTCTGAGTGAAAATGAACAACTTAGAGATGAAGACAAGTGCCCTGGGAGTTCAGAAGGATAAACTGTCGTCTTTTCAGAAGTGGGGAGCCCAAAGGGAACTAACTGCAAACAACCCTGTGCTAGAGCTGGAAGGGCCCTTAAAACTCACATGAACACCTCTACCCGTTTCATGGATGTGGAAAACTGAGACCCAGACAGTTTTCACTTCAAGATCACACAGTGAGGCAGGAGCAGGTTCGAAAACATAGCTAGTCCTACCATTTTTGCCCTCTTCTTACCTTCGTCTTTGACATTCAGGAACCCATGGCATGGCTGCTATTTACAAAGATAGGAAAACAACCCCTTTTTTGGAGGAAGGGCTCTTACCAGTTTCTGGGTGACTCCTGGGGGGGCCCACTCATAGGTGATGGTGTCAAAGGTGGGATCTTTCCCGGTGGCAATGGGATTAGTCATGATCATCCGGTTCCTCTTGTAAATCCGAATGCCGTCCCCGCCTTTAACCCGGGCCGTGAGGGTGGAATACTTAGAGTCCATCAGCAAGCGGCCAATTTTCCGATCATCTTCCAGGTCAGAGCTCACGAAGTGGTCCTCTTGGCTGCATTTGCACGATTTGCATATTTTCCTGGGTGGGGGGATGGTGGGGTAAAGACAAGTGAGATCAACATCCAGAAAAGAGAGGCAGAGTCTCCCGCCGGCAGCATCTACGCTTTGGAAGGCAAGCTGAGTTTGACTTTAGTAACTCGGAAAGGTTAGCTGCAGACAGATGATAACCTGAGACCAAAAGGCTTTTGGCATTGGAAACTCAAGTCTACCTGTGGGGAACGTGGGTATGACTTTGGCTGACAAAAAGAGCTGGTTCATCATTAGAGATGGTCTACAGACAGAGTCTTCGCTGTGGGCAGAACAGGCCCACCACTTGCTTCTGTAAATAAAGTTTCATTGGAACACAGCCATGCCCGTTCATTTACACATTGTCAGTGGATGCGTTTGGGTGGCAACCGCAAAGTAATTGTGACCCAGACCATGTGACCCACAGAGCCTAAAATATCTACTGTCTGGCCCTTTACAAAGGAAGTCTGCTCATCCCTCTTCTAAATGATTATTTATTTATTATTTTGTTGGGGGAGGTAAGTAGGCTCATTTATTTTTTAATGAGGTACTGGGGATTGAGCCCAGGGCCTTGTGCATGCTGAGCATGCGCTCTACGACCGAGCTATACCCTCCCCCTCTAAACAGTGATTGAAGCTGTCTCCCAGGAGTCCTGAGCCTCCAAGCTTCAGCAGCTTGTAAACTCTTGAGCACTCGTCCTGAAGTTAGAATACAGCTGGAAATTTTCTTCAAGAAGCTGGGGGACAGGACCTAGGGGGCAGGAAATGAGCTTAGAAAACCCCTCGGGCTGGAGAGATGGATGTCTGCTGGCAAGATTTGTTGCGAGGCTAGGAGAAGGAAAATCATCAAGGGGCAGGTTTCCATTCATTTGAGAGCCTGCTGCTTCTCTCTGACAATGAAAAACAAAAGCGTATGGCTGCTCTGTGTCTTGCTGTTAAGGTTTAGACACCCAGAGAGTTCCCCTCCCTTCCTGGCCGTGTCCCCTCAGGCATGCTGTGTCTCAGACGCTCCAGCGCAGGGGATTTAGAGCTGGTCAGGTCAAGTGAGCAACCTCAAGACCTACCGCGCGTCGGGGCAGGTTTAAGTGTGAGCAGTGTCAGGGCAGTCGCATGCCTGCTGGCAGGAAGCCCCCTTTTCTCTTCTAAACTCAGGAGATTGATGCATTTAATCATTTAGCACAAATATTGCTTGTGGGGCGACCAGAGGCATGCCTTGGTGGTCCCAATCAGTGGTTCCCAACCAACGTCAGAAGTCTCCCCCAGGGGGCATTTGGCAATGTCTGGAGACACTTTTGATTATCCCAGCAGGGCGCTACTGGCTTCTAGAGGGAAGAGGCCAGGGATGCTGCTAAACATCCTACAATATGCAGGACAGCTCCCTCCACAGACAAAAATTACCCAGCCCCAAATGTCAGTAGTGCTGAGGCTGGGAAACCCTAGTCTAATATGAAGAGAAGGGTCACAACCTTCAAGAAGGCTGCAGTTGGGGTGGGAGAGGGAGAGAAAAGTCAGGTGGAAACTATAACATAAGAAAATCAGGTTGGACCACGTGAAAGTTGCATATGCCCTGGGGTGGTTCCGCTGCCTGGACCAATTCCCCAAGGATGATAGTGTGCGGCGCGTAGGAAAGGGCTCAGCGGTGATGCGTTTGGAAAATGGGGTGACAGAAGTTGAAACACATTTTTTCAGGGCAAGGCTGCTTCTTGTTTTTAATGCACTGACATGGCGTTTGCCGTTAAGGGGGAGAGAAGGCGGCGTTTCTGGCATTCTTGGCAGAGAAGCTTGGGGTCCAAGCTCATATTCAGTGGCGTTTGAGAAATGTTCAAATGGACAATCTCAATGATAAGGCCAGAGAAGTTATCTCTAAAGATGATATGAGCCTAAAGATGGCACAAGGCAAATGCAAGATGGTTTTCTTTTTGTTCTCGTAAGAAGGGGTTGCTTGCTTTGTGGAACTGGGGCATTTTATTCATGACTGATCCTATCCTCCTTCAGCTCCCTTTTATGAGCCAGGCATGGAGGCAGGTGCTTCCCTAAGAAGACAGCTGAGGGCACCACTGGCTTCTGGGGGGTGGGCAGCAGCAGAGCAGGAAGTGAAAGGGGGAGGAAGAGGAAGGAGTGAAGGAAAGCCCAGTGCCCCATTGGGTCCTCTGATGTCCCAAACCTTCCATTCTTGGGACTCGGGGAGGAAGGTGCCCTTGGCTTTTTTGGTTCATGTAGACACTCAGTATGGTATTAGAGCTGCTGGGAATGCCTCACACTTTGAAATGGAAAATGATGACAAATAGGAGATGTTCTCTCCTTTATCCAGGCTCTCTCCTTTATTCCAGGACTTCATAGATGAGGAAGTCACCCCTCTGGCCCCACCCCACTCTTTCCAGGCACCCAGATTGCAGAGGACACAGATGCCTCTAGAAAGATCCTTGGTGGATCTTTTCTGTAGAAATGGCTACTGTCAGAGGCAACCTGAAATTATGGAAAAGGCACAGCCTCGGAATCTAATCCCAGCCTGAACACTAGCCCACCACAGGCCCCTGTCAAGTTTCTTATCGTAAAATGAAACGGGTGGTTCCATCCGGGGTTGGCAAACGACAGCCCATGGGCAGAATCCAGCCCATCTCCTATTTCTGTATGGCCTGTGAACTAGGAAGAGTTTTTATACTTTTAAATGGTTGAAAAAAATTCAAAAGAAGGTTACAATTTTGAGACACGTGAAAATGATGAGAAATTTGAGTTTCAGTGCCCCTCAGTAAAGATTTATTGGAACACAGTCACATTCATTCATTTACGTATTGCCTGGGGATGCTTCGTGCTGTAAGGGCCCAGCTGAATAGCTGTGAGAGAGGCCATGTGACTTGCAAAGCCTAAAACAATTACTTTCTGGCCCTTTACGGAAAGTTTACTGGCCCCTGGTCTGGTTGGTGAGTTTCCAAGCTTTGCTTCATACCCAAATCTGGGGAGCTGTGTTAACTTGGAGGTCCACCCCGACAGCCCCCGGCCCCAGCTGGTTAGTTTCACTGGTCCAGAGTGGGATCCGGGCATGGATGCTAGTGACCCTGTTCCAGAGGAGATTCTGATGCACACCAGAGTGCGGGAGGCACCGTCCGTCCCTTTCAGGAACTTAAGCAGCTCAGGTTGACTTTCTGTCCCTGGAACAGCCCAGGAAGCCCAGCTATTGTATTACTGCGGAGTGACCTACGAAATCCCCAGCCCTGGGAAGAAGAGGTGGAGCTAACACCACCGTTCCCAGGGCAGCTGCTGAGGCTGGTGGGGAGATAGGACCTCGTGCAAGGGGCGCCACAATGAGGAGATTGAGAGAATCTGTCAAGAGCAACCCCTGAAGAATGTAAAATTTTTGTTAAATGCAGAGCCAGTGGCCTCCTTTCCATTTTTCATATTAGGCCCCCTTCTTCCCTCAGATCAGATTTTTTTCCTCTACTCACTGAAGTTGGTGGACGTTTAAAAAAATAAAGCTATTAGAATAATGATGATGATGATGATTTAAAAAAAAATCTCTGCAAGCAAGGAAGAGCCCTTGTGTTGGGCTCCTTCTGAAAAGCCTGGAGTTCTGGGGGCCTGCGTCCCTCTGCCTTGAATGGCAGTTCAGCAGTCCGTGAGGTTGGTCCAGGCAGGCAGAGAGTCCGGCCTGGCCATTTGGAAACTGGGATGCTGAAGGCTGCAGGGAAACATTTTCATGACACATTTGTTCGAAAAGTCTGCTCTTGTCTTCACTCTGTACCCTCCTCTTTAAGTAATTCTACTCTTCTGTGCTACCAATATGAAGACCATTCTAAATCTACCAGCCACGTGAATCGTTAATGTGATTACAGACAATTTGCCTGAAACTATAAAATTGTAAAGCCAGGAAGTGACCCGAGGTCCCAGCGGTTCCTACGTTCCTATTTTTCAAGATGGGAGAATCTGAGGCCGAGAGAAAGGAAGCGTCTTATTCGAGCAGAGTCAACCTGTGAATGCTGTTCTGTGCTTACCAGTTAGGAAACTTTCCCATGAAGCCTGACTGGCTGCCGCTTTGATCGTTCAAACATCTTTCAAACTATTGAGAGTGTGAGAACTGGAGCGTAAAAATGGTTCGACATGGTTTCCCCGCTACGATTCTGAAGTCCTCACTGCTGGGATGTGGCTTAAGTTTAGGTCCTGGTGAAGGCTGCTCCTAGGTGACAATGGCTATGCGGGCCCTACAAGCTGCTGTCTGTATTTCTCAAGGACAGGGTCACTGGGCGTTCAGATAATTTGCAGGATGATGAGGAAATGTCAGGACTAGGACAACGCAGAGAGGCTTCCCCTCCCCGCCAGGAGGAGCAGTGTCCAGAATTGCCCTCCTGCCATAAACCACTAAGAAAACAGACAAAATGTATTAAACAACCATTTTCAGACACTATACAACAGGCAGTGTGGGACTGTGATCCCCGAGAGAAGAGACACGGTATTGAACCCACCCGGTGTGTGCGTCTAGGGTACATTATCCCCCAGCCCCAGGGCCTGTAAGAGGAGGCGTCCCCGCTTGGCTTTCAAAAGCTGGCGCGAAGCCAGCACAGTTCTGTGACGCCCTGATGGCAGATTCAGGGCCACTGGGCTGAAGTGATAGGGAAGCTGACTCTTCTCAAGGCCAGGAAGCGCGCAACTGGCCAAAAGAGATGCGTGGGGAGTTCTTCATCCTGGGAGTGTTTTAGCCGTGGGAGGAATTTGTGCAAGGGACGGGCGTAGGGATTGGATGACCTTGAAGGTCCCTTGAATCCAGAAGACCCTGTGAGCTCCTCCAAGGTGGGGACTGGCAGGGAATAGAGTCACGGAACAGTCTTGGGCGTGGTCCACAGTGCTGTGGAGTGGTTTAGGGCACAGGATGGGGCTTCACGCAGACCTGAGTTCAAATTCTGCCACCTAGTAGCTGTTCCCCCATTTCCCACCCTCAGTTTCCTGCTCTGTAAAATGGAGATACTCATACCTCCTACCTAGGGTTATTTCAGTATTTAAATATGAAAGCTTTTTTTTTTTTAAATGCTTTAGCTCAGCTCAATAAATAGTTTTGTAATTGCCGTTTCATCGTGGAAGGCAACTTCTCTGAGATAAATATCGCCCCAGTTTTGTCCCCATGCTGAGCGCCCAAGGCAATGCTGTGGCAGTGGAGACAGAAGCTCCTTTCTAGCTCTAGTGCCATACAGAGCCTCTCTCTCCCAGGGCTGCAGGGACGTCACACAGGCTGTGCCCTGCACACCTCCAGGGGGTGCCATCCGCAAGATGCTGATGTGAATGGTGCCCGGGGTGGTGCAGTGTGGCAGCCCTACCTCTTGTTTCCATAGTCCTCAAGGGAAAAAGAAAAAAAAAGCTCTGCAAATCCAGGATCTTACAGTCCTCCCACGTGGATGTGACTACCAGGTCCTGGATTTTCAGTACTGTGGGCACAGTGAATTTTATTTCTGTCCCCGAGGCACTCTTAGATCAGAACCCTGGTGGGGTGAGGGCACAGTAGGACGAGATCAAGCCCAGGACAGGCAGGTCTACCCAGAGTGGACCAGGTACCAGGTAGCAACGGCCCGCCCCTTCCCAGAGCCCCCCTTGCTGGGCTGAGCCTGGCAGCCTCCACCTGGAAGTGGCTCATAAAGCACTAACTCTTTTGTCGTGGCTCCCCACAGGCTTCTCTGTCATTTCTGAATTAAGCCAAGCAAGAGTGCATTCACTCCAGAGCCAGTCCACTGACAACGCATGCATCCTAAGCAGTCCCAGAGAGAACGACCAGGGTTCCCAGAAAGGACAGCCAAGAAATGAAGGCAGGCAGAGCCTCTCCTGACAAACTCCGTTACCTCCACGAATGTGGCTCGAAGCCCGAACATGTCCCCTTGCATCGCAGACAAGGCACACCTCTTGCTGACTGCTGCTGGCCCAGGGACATCTGGAAAAGGAGACAGAAAAGAGGGTGTTTTTCTTCCAAGCGTCTTGGACCGGGGATGCTTGACCTCTCAAGACTTGGCATGCCAGCAAAGCGATTGTGTGGGGTTCAAAGGGCTCAGGATGAATAAGCCATCGCTTTACTGTTTACGAGGAACAGAGGAGACCAGCCGGGAAAGTGGTCATGGGGTAGGCAAGGGGGGAAGGGTGGGGCCCTTCCCAGTGAAAATGCAAAGGGGCCTCATTGCTCCTTCCCCTACCCTCGCCCACTCCCCTGATTCACTTGTCACCGGAATGGAATCTTCCAGCGCGGGTTGCCTCTCCCGCATTTATTTGTGATTTATTGATAGGGTCTGATTGAACCAAAGCTACAGGCACCAACAAATGTTCCTGCTGCCAAATGCTGAGAGCTCAAAGCATAACTTAAATATTTTGCTAAAACATGGACGATCAGGAACATCTGAAGTCTGGTCGTCCTTTGGAAGGAGGACAACGCACGAGATAGGTTTTGTTATTTGTTACTGGCCAGAGGAACCCAAAGTGCGTTGGCTGCTGCTGGATGATGTGTTTCAACCCAAATGGCTCTCGAATGGGGTCTTCACACCAGCAGTATTGCCAGAAGTGTGTTGGAAACACAAACCCTCGGGCCCCACCTGTGAGGGTCTCAGCCCTCCTGAATCAGAATCTGCACTTCAACAAAATTACCAGGAGAGTCATACGACATGAGAATGGGAGAAGCAGTGGGTTATTATATGGATGTGAGCTGAGAAATTTCCCTGACTCTCCACTACGGGTGAGGGGATAACCTGGGACTGGTACACCATGTGCTATGATTTGATCAGAAGCAAAGCTCCATCAGTGAGTAAGGCAAAGGGATAGGCTTCTCATTCAACAAACTGTTGATTCATTTAACCATTAATTTAGCACCTGCTGTGTGCCAGGTGCAGGATCCATAGTAAGACTCTGGTGTCCTAGAGGAATGCACAGTCTAGTGAGAGATGGAGAAACACACACTTATCTCCTCTCTGGGAGGAGTTAAGTTTGAGGAAAGATCAGCTGCCCACTGTGCAGTAGAAATACGTGGACTTTGGAGCCAGGGAGACCTGGATTCCAAACCCAGCTTCATGACTTAGCAGCCACCTGGCCTTGGACAAACTGAGCCTCAGTGTCCTTACCTGTCAAATGGGTACATTTGGTACAAATGGTACAAATGTACATCACGTGCCCAACCACGTTAGGCGCTAAAAATGGTAGCCGCTATTATTTTGCACATGGACTTTGGGAGCACAGAGCTAAAGGTGTTAATCAACCCAGATGGGAAGTCTGGGGAGGCTTCTCAGAGGAGGTGACTTGGGATTGGGGCTGCTCAGGGCGAGCCGGCAGAAAAGGAGAAGCAGAGTGCTAGCAGCAGGAGGAGTGTGTGCAGGGGCAGAAAGTACAGAAGGGCTGGGTGGGTAGGGTGTCACCATCTGAGCACACCCTTTGGGGCTCTGTTTTTTAGTGGGGAAAGAAGTGGTGAGGCTGTCCTCATTGCTAGTGTTAAAATCCAAAGAAGGACATGGAAAGAAAGAGTTACTCGTCACAGTAGCAATAATTCTGCACCCCCAGTCATCCTGCGATAGTACCCAGCTCCATACCTCCCGCTTGGTGACCGTTGTTGACACCACGTCCTCCCACCCTGCGCTGTTCTGTCTGTATAATGTGTATTATCTCCCCAGCTTTGGGACTAAGAGCCATGGTGCACGTATTTGGAGGGAATCACGTTCATATTGGTGCCTGTTCGGTGTTAGATTCATGTTCAAATTGAAAAACAACACGATGCTCACAATGATCTCCTTGTCTGAGCTGGGAACCTTCCTTCACAGGCGGAACTGCACTCCCTCAGGCTGTTGGCGTAGAAGACCTCACCTCTTGTCCGGACACCTTGGATTCTACTAGTTGAAAGACAGTGATCCTTTCGTACTTAATATGTAAGTGATGTAAAGTTTTGGGGGAGGATACAGTTTATGAAGCGGGCTTCATCGTTGGGTTGTTTTAGGCAGACCCAGGGTCGGCAAAGCCTGAGACCCAAGAGCTACGCGGGAGCATTTCCTAAGTGGCCGATCACGCTGCCTGCCCGAGCGTGGTTGTTGTTCTAACGAGTGGTTGATTTAACAGCCATCCTATAAGGGGATTAGCCCTGGTGCTTGGCTGGGAGAGTTGGGTGCTGGCTCAGGGTTTGATTTAGAAACAGTGTTGGAAGGCAGTCCAGCACAGCCGAGCTCCAGCCTCTGGGGCAGGGGGCTGGTCCTGCGGTGCCACCTCGGACATTTGTTAGCTGTGCAGCTAATGGCGACTCAGTGCCTTGCCCAGCTCGGATCGGGGTGGCCCAAATCCTGCTCCATGGAATCCTCATTCTGTGGGATGTTACAGAGTGGCTCATGGCTAAAGGGTGGGTATAGCTCAGTGGTAGAGTGCGTGCTTAGCATGCACGAGGTCCTGGGTTCAATCCCCAGTACTGCCATTAAAAAAAACAAACGAACAATAAATGAACAAATAAATCTAGTTAGCTTCCCCACCCTGCTCCCCCCAAAAAAGCCAACAGAGTGGTTCATGCTGGAGGCAGGAAGGATGACATGATCAAGTGGAATGGTGGACAGTGGATGCTGGGTGGTCAGCCCATTCGAAGTGCTCGCCTACCAGGGAGGCGAGAAGAGAGGTGGAGAGCAGGCAGCTGTTGCAAGTCAAGAGGTCCAAGCTCTGGGGTCAGAGGGTCTGGGTCTGAGTCCCACTGTGGTCCCTTTCTGCCCCTGGACTTGGGCAAGTGACTGGACTTGCAGAGTTTGTTTCTTCACCTGGGTCGTGGGGACAATAAAGCCCCCCTGCCTGTGGTGTCACCGTGAGGGTTAAATGGGCAGCCACATAGAAAGGGCTTAGCATGCATTTATTATGCACTGAGCGTTTGCTGTTGTCAGTATACCCTGTGTAAACACACTCTGAATCAGATGTTCTCAATTTTTTCCCCCCAGCTTCAGACTTCTAGGGAACTTCAGAGGAACTATTTTTCTGATGCATACCCCATCCACTTTCTTACTCCCTACTTTGTCTTATGATTATAATTGTGGCCTCTCTGACTAAGTACAGGAAGCAGGGTTGGCCTTAGTCTCCATCCTGCTCGTGGGACAGTTTCCATGGCAACATAAGTCCGTGGGGGAGAAAAAGAAATGGCCTTGCAAGGAAGAAACAGATTTGGGCCGTCAGGCCACACTCGCCGCCAGTTTCCTGGCGGACTGTTTAACACAATAAATAGCCATTTGTCCACAGCCTGCTGTTCATCCAGGAGCCAGACAGACCCCACTCTCCCCGACACAGAATGTGATGAGCCTGTTTATTGCAGAGGGGAAAGCTTCAACCAGAATGGGAGTTTCAAATGAGATGTTCTGGTTTATAAACAATAGGTTTCTCTGATGTGGACTCTGTCTCGGATGAAGGATGGTGCACAGTAGCTGAGGATAGAACAGTTTAAAAGGAGCCACCACTTGAAAAAAAAAATGGGTTCTTGGAATGCAACATCTATTCTGTCCTTTTTCCTGAGGAGAGGATAAAATGTGTGGACACTTTGCTTTGGCTCAGGATAGGAGGATGTGGTTCATCTGATGTTGAGGAACTGAAGCGTGTCGCGGACTTAAAAGGACTTAGAGGAGACCAGGAGCCCCCTGGGCTGGAAGGGGAAGGGGGCAGTGGGGTCTCCTCCCTCCCTGGAGCATTTATCTTCAGGTGAACCCCCAGGGAGGTCTTACAGGAGAAAAATGCCCCCAGGGTAACGTGGGGTGGAGAGGAAGAGGAAGTGAGGAGGGCGGGTGTTCAGCTTCCCTCTCCTTGGGTAACTCAGTTTCCTCCCCTGAAAATGGGGTTTCCCTGCCCCTTTTGCCCCAAGAGGGCTGTTGTAAGCATCATGTAAGATTAAAAGGTTGTTTGTACAATGTAATAAGTATTTACCATTGTTAAAAAAAATCCCGAACCTGGATGTAAGGCAGAAGTGCGGGCAGCACATCCTTCCATGTCATGTGGTGGCAATGTGACACCCCCCCGACCCCCATCCCTGCAAGGATTATGTACAGACATTTACTTTGTTCTCATCTGACTCAGTGAAGTTACTTGTTAACTTGTAGGTTTTTGTCTAGTAGAGATACAAATACAAATAATTTTTGTCCTTTTGAAAAAGATAACCCCAGAGGTTATAGTTTCTTGTCCTATAGGACATTTACTAGTTATATACCTAACCTATCAGTCTTGTCCTAACATCAAACTGCCTATAAACACCTAGCTCCTTGACTACTTTATAAACTGGTCTAAATATCTTATGGGTTCCTTCATTACATAATGACTTGACAAAACCCTTTGCTAAGTTTCATTTTATAGTGGCACAAGCGTCATGATTTTCCCTTGTTTGAAAACTATAATTTAACACCATCCTGTGCCCTCCTGACCATCTATGGGTTTGCTTTCTGAGCTGGGGTGTTTGGAAATGACACTAAATTCGATTCCAAGCCAACTATCCTGCCTTGTCTTTTCTAGCTAAGCTCGACAGGCATACGTGTGTTGTTTATAAAAGATGACTGGTCAGCATGCTCTGTTACTTACAAACAATCCCCTCCCCAGGGGTCCCAGGAGAGAGAGTGCAGTGAGGATGGAGATGGGGTGGGGGCATTATGAGAAGGTCCAGAAGAGAGCTCAGACCTTGTACAGAAAAGGATCCCGAAACTACGCTATTACCATCACCCACCCACAAAATAAAACCAGCTCGACAGCCTTCAAAGTGATTTCACTTACAAAAGGATTCTCTTCCTGCACATATGACAGCCCTGTGAGGTACAGTCATTATTCCCAGTCAATAGGTGATATACGACTGGGAGTCTGAGACAGGAGAAACAACCTGGTCATTCAGAATAGTCTCAACTGGAGCTCCCCTGGTTGGCGTGGGGGGCGGGGGGGGGGTGACTCCTGAGTCTACCCTTAGCTGCACTGTAACTTTAAGCAGACATGTTTTCTTTTTCCTAATGATTATGATCGTAGGTGACGTGTACTGAGTACACCTTATGTGCTGGGCTCATGCCAAGCATTTTCATAATATTTAATTTAAGCTTCGGGATGAACCCACGAGAGAGGTACTTTTAAGTAGCTCCGTTTTCTGATGAGGAAACAGGCCCAGAGAGGTTAAGCCTCTTCTTGAAGATCCAACAGCCAATAAGTGGTGGAGCCGGGAGGTAAAACCAGGCAGGTCTGACTTCTTTGCTCTGCTCTCATCTCATTTTCTATGGCACTTTCCACAGAGGGTACAGCCCTTTACAGTTTACAAAGTGTGTTTCCATCCCTTATCTCACTGGGTCTTCACCACAATGCTAGGATGTAGATGTTTTGCATTTGGCTCATGAGAAAAACATGCTCACAGGACTGACAGGATATGCTGCTTGGGACACCATTCACACTCATGTCTTGGGAATCCAGACCCGATGACTTCCAACCCCACTGGGCGTCTCCAGACCCCAGACAGCCTCCCACGAGTCTAGGCTTGACCCAAGGTCTCGGGCCAGTTGGGTCCAAAGGGGTGGACAGCGTTTCTGTAGGGGTGGGAGGTCCTGGAAGGGCTAGGGGAGGGGGCAGTAGGACAAGGTCATGGTCACTTTGGTCCCAGGATTTCTACCAGCCAACCCTGTCTGCTAAATAAACTGTAGATGTTCCAGGCAACGGACAGGCTTCAGCTGGAGGAGGGGCCAGAGGAGAAAGTGAGTCAGAACCACAGCACTGCCTGTGGGAGAAGAGCACCAGGCGCTGGCTTCACCTAGTTTATCTGCCCTGCCCGGACGCCTGGAATGACTACGGGTCACGAATGCTTAGTTCTAGGCCAGGACTAGGCTGGGGCTCACGCTCCCACTCAAGTTGTGGAGATGGTTGGACCGACAGTGGCACGGGGGCCAACGTGTTGAAGACTGTTTCCTAGAAACTGTTGTCACTTAACAAAAATAAGAACAAAATCCATAATAACCAAGAAGCAAGTCGTTTCTGGGTTTATTCCCAACTCTTAAAAGTTTGTCTGTCTTAAGGATGTTAGCACCCCTCTCATTTCGAAGTTATGCGGAACCACTTTTAGAGGGAGAAATGTTCTTGAGTGTTAGATGTCTCAGGGCTCCCACGATGTGGCCCACCTCCCCTGCCCCAGTTTATCTATTTCTTTTTCCACATCATCTACTGTTTCTACCCAGACTCTCTTTCCAGTCCCCTGGGCCTCTTGCCATTCTCCTTAATATACACTCAGGGCTTGTGCTCACGTGCACCTAAACCTCAGAGAGCTTCAGTCCTACCCTCTCTTTAGAGGCCAGCTTAAGGCCATCTTTTCCATATGAAAAGCATTAACAGCAGCTGTAACAAGTATTAGGTTTTGTGGTTTTCTAATCACTGCACTAAGCCTGAGCTCATGCAAATCTTAGCACATCTCTGGGAGGTCGGTATCTTGAGATGGTCCTCGAGTTGTGATCCCCAAGCAGCACCTGGGAACTTGTTGGCATGGCACATCTTCAGTCCTCACCCCGGACCTCTGAAATCAGGCAGTGTGCATAGGGTCCAGCCATCCCTGTTCAAGGCCTCCAGGTGACGCCTAAGAACCACTGACCTTTGCTGGTAACTCCAGGTTGCACGAGAGTTAACGGAAGGGTAACTGACTGCCTTGGTTTGCCTGAGAATGACTCAGGGCCTGAATGGGACACTTTTAGGCCTAAAACCAGGAAAGCTCCAGGCAAACCAGGATGAGTTGATCTCCCTAATTAAAAGGGATTCAAAGAGGTTGGATTAAAGTGCCAGAGCTTGGATTTGAACCCAGGTCTCTCTGAACCCCAGATTTATATTTTAGTTTAATCAACACACTGCAGGCAGTGTCAGGAAGGCTTCTCTAGATATTTTGGGGCCTTTCCACTGATTTCTGTAATTGCTCACATAAACAGAGAATTACAAATGCAATCAGTGCCGGGAAGGAGGAGTGGAACACTAACTTGCACTTGAGGAGGAGGATTTGGCCGTGTGCGTGTGTGTGTGTGTGTGTGTGTGTGTGTGTGTGTGTGTAGACAGCGCTTCTCAGATGAGCCAGACACTCTGATTAGCATAAAGATCACCCAGGACTCTAGCTAACATGCACATTCTAGTCTAGCAAGTCTGAGTGAGCCTGATACTCCCTAGTTCTACCAACCTCCTCGGGAAACCAATGCTGCTGGTCCGGGGACCACACTTTGAGAAGCCAGGAGCTACATCAGTGGTCCCCAAACCTGTCTGCACATTAGAAGCACCTGGGGATCTTTTCACACTTCCAAAGCCTAGGCTGAACCCCAGACCAATTTAGCCACAGTCTCTGGGGAAGGGCCACAGGCTGCAGTCATTCTGGAAGTCCTCCAGGGGATTCTAATGTGCAGACAAGTTTGAGAGCAACAGGGCTGTCCGGGCCCTCAGCTGTTCCAACTTGGACTTGCAGGCTTCAGCTCATTGGCTTAACACCTGCCCCTCCCCTACTCCAACTTTGCCACTGTCCCCTATAAGGTAAGCTTCTACCACCCGCCTGATTTTGTTATTGACTTTTCATTCTGTTTCCATCTACCCTGGCTCAGGCCAGCCTCATAGGCTTCCGTGCCAAACGCAGTAACTTTCTTAACAGCCAGACCGAAGGGAAACCACACCCTTCCTCTTCCTTTAAATTTCACTGGCTGCCTCCCCTCGGGGCTCTCATGGATCTTGAGACCCTCTGCCAGGCTTGAGATCAGCAGGGTGGTCCTCCTGCCACCCCCAACTCCAGAGCCGAAGCGAGGACTGAGGGGTCAGGCCAGATAGAGGAACTCAACTTGGCTATGGCTTCCAGTCTTGGCCAAGAGAACCTTGTTTCCCCAAGTAGGAGAGGAAGGAGTGATACCTGTGGCCCAGGCCCTGGAGGGTTCTATCTTTTATCCCATCTGCAGTAAGATGACTGGCTTTAGAACATGGTAGCCACAGGCCAGAGAGCACAGAACTGAATGCTGGCAGTCTTTCTCCTTTTCCAAATTTCCACCTCTACACCATCCGACCTACACTCTCTAGGATGACATGTAAGTTGGGCACGTTGGATAAAGGGAGTCCTAAAACCACAGCCGGTCACACAGGCAGGAGCCAAGTCCTCGTCTATGTTAGAGGTCATCTCGGAGCAGAAACGGTCCTCGGGGGCTATGGATGCCTGTGTTTGTGCATGTGTGTGTCCAAACCTACCGACTCTCCCCTACGTTTGTTTCTTGGGGATTTCTCTCCCTCTGTCTGGACCAGCAGGGATGTGAAGCAATCTCTTCAGTTTAGACCCTCTTTTCCTAAATTGTGTCATGAGGAGACAAGTGCACAGACTAAACAAATTGAGATCAGCCCCACTGATCTAGTGCTGAGAAGTCTATGGACATAAAACTTTTCCTTTTTCTCTTCTGTTTTTAAAGACCAATCCTATTTAAAGCAACAGGATAGGAAAGCGTTTGGTGGGTGACAAGCTGGTTACAGAAGTGCCCATGTCGCTAGTATTTTTGGGTATAGATGCTTTAATTTTTCCTATGACATGGTTTGTGTGTGTTTACACTTAAAATTTTTTTAATGCAGATACTGGGGATTGAACCCAGGACCTCATGCATGCTAAGCATGTGCTCTACCAGTGAGCTATTGCCCACCCCACTGTGTGTGTGCTTAAATTTATCCCGTGGACTAGCTGTGGTTGGGGGATGGTCTGATGGATTCAGCTCATGCTATTAGGAGTGTCTGATGTCCCATAGGAAGTTTTTAACAAACACCCAATAAGAGTACTTTTCACGCTCTCTAAGAAATAGTGCTGAGTTTTAGTTTGGGTTTGTTTTTGTCCATCAAATTAGTTTGGCCTGGTTCAGCTCTAGGAGAATTTGGGTTTGGGGCAACATATACCATATTCTTCTTTACTGTTCTCTTTCTCTCAGCACATCATGTGTAACAGATAAAATTAAGTCAAAATCAGGGCAGCCAGGAAGGAGCATTGAATTCACAGATGTTCTAGAGCACGTGAAAGGTTAGCAGGATGTGTGCTGGTCCCCACACCCTGCATGGGGTGGAAGGGCCCGTTGCTCCTGTGTCTCCCACACCAGCTGTCCCTGGAGCGGGTCCTAATCATCTGTTCAAGTTCCTTGAGGAACATGCCCCAGGGAAGTCCTGGAAACCACCATCCAGTTCCTCCCCTCCCTTCCTTAGGGAGGTCCTTGATTTTCCTAGATTAGATCCTTCTCCACTCCCCCAGTAAATTCCTAACCACTGTGTATAACTCTTCACGGAACATTTTTATAGTTGTAACCACTTGTTTGGTTCAGTCTTCCCCTCTAAGGGAGGAAATTATTGGAGATCCCCCAAGGTTCACATCGTGTGTGAACAAAAAGGGTTAATCTGGCTATGAAAACCAAGTCACAAAGCAAATCCATATGTGGACAGGGAAATATACAATGAAAGCCTTTTCTGTTTAAGCCCCTGCTTTTACCTCCCCCCCACCGCCCCACCTCTGCCCTTGTCAGACAAGCATCACTGATTCGAGGCTGCTTCCAAAAAAGGAGGAACCCAGACTGGCTGGTTCTAAAACCACATCCCACCCCCACAGCTGACCCCATCTTGGAAATTTCCCCGTGATTAAAAACGAATTATTGCCCTCAGAGTTGCCTCTGGTATCTGGCCTGGTCGGCTGAGTCTGTTAGTAATGTCTGCATCGTACCACGTCATCACTTGGCAGAATGGAGCGAAAATCGAGTGCTCAGTGAGCCACGATAGGGGATTATCTACCCCTTTTTTCTTTTCCTTCTTTCTGTCTGCCTTTTTGATAATTTCACTCTTTGGTGTTTTTAGCACGTTTTTTTTTTTTTTTTTTTTGCCAGAGAACAGGTTCTTGTCTTGCACGGGAAAGAATGCAAGAACGAGGCATCATAAAGCCAAAGCAAGTTTATTTAGAGAGATACACACTCCATAGACAGAGTGCGGGGACAGCTCAGAAGGCAAGAGAGAGAGCGACCACGAGGTGCAGGGTTGCTAGTTTTCATGGGCTCAGTAATTTCATATGCTAACTAGTAGGAAGAATATTCCAAATACCTTGGGGAAGGGGCGGGGATTCCCAGGAATTGGGCCCCACCCACTTCTGGACTTTAATGGTCAGCCTAGGAACTGTCGTGGCGCCTGTGGGCGTGCCACGAGGCTCAAGGTCTACTGGAAGTCCAGCCTTCCGCCATCTTGCTTCTAACCAGTGTGTCCTGTCCTCAACTGCTGTCATCCCTTCAGTGGTTGTGCCCTGCCCCCTTCCCTCCTTCCTCACTTTCATCAAAAAATAGGCCAAGAGGCGACCAGATGCAAACCAGTACATTTCTCAAGGGTTTGCAACTCCTGGAAAGGCCTGACATGAGGGACATTGGGACAGAAGAGCTATACCAATTCCATGAACTAATTCACATAGTTTGTAACAGGCTGGGCTCCGCTTCTGGTTGGCACTGCTAGAGCCCTTGCGAGGGGGCAGCCTCAAAATATCCGCAGAATCTCTCTTTTGCTTTGCCCAGGTGATGGGGCTGGGGTCACTTTAAAGAAGAGGAGTACAGACAAGGCAAAACGCTCCCAGTCCTAAACGGGGCGATTGATGGCTGGGGGACTGGATTTGTGTGATGGCCACAGAAAATTGGGGAAGTTGTCAGGCCCTGCCCTGACTCCTTTGTTTAACATTCCATCCACAGGGCGAAAATGACAGTGACCCAGGCAGGAAGCGAAGTGGCCTCTTGGGCTGCCAGCTTCTCTCTCATACTGAGGTTTACATGTGGTTGTATCCAAAGCAGGTCCACCCATCTTATGGAGAAGGGATCCTGCTGGGCTGAAGTGATAGGATTTTTAGGACTGAACTCTTATTTCCCTTTGACACCAGCTCCCTGGGAACTAGCTGCAGACACAGCCCGGGAATAGTGAATCGTGCATTGCACCAGCGCAGACAGATCAAACCAGCCGAGGGGGCAAAACCATTCCCTTTTCTAGAAAAGCCAGCCTATTATCTGAGAGGCTAGCTGGCGGCTTAATTAAAAAAGGGAAAGGAGGGGTTCTCCTGCCTCCCCTTTACCTGCAGACTTTTTAGGGACCTTTTGAGACACTCAGGTTCCCAGAGTGTGGGCAGTTTTTCATCATCAACAGTGAAAGGGATCCCCCCCAGGGCAGGAGCTGACCTGGCATTTCTTGCCAAACTAAAGTGTTTTCAGAGGCTCCAACATAATCTTTTTTTCTTGAAGTTGTCTTTTTTCTTTCTTCGGTAGCCCTGCCAGGGTTGGAGGGAGATGTAAGTAAAGTCGTCTCACCAGGAGCCAGAAGTTATCCATTCCTCTTGGGAATCTTATCTAGAGGTTTACCAAGCAGCTCAGGGGAGTAGAGATAAAAGAAAATAAAGCCACTGCAGGGAGTCTTTGCTGCCGCCCAATCCCCAGCCCCCCAGTTTCCTAAATGAGAACAAGTCTGGTGTCCCCTGGTTACACTTGGAAATGAAAATCTCATTGGCTGCATGGTTCTTAGGTTTTGACCCTTAATACACTCCTTCTCAAGCATAAAATTGTAAGTTGAGGCCAGCAATATTTACTTATTATACCTCCCCGGTTTTACTAAGACTCTCCTGATTTTAGCAGCCTGATGTCTTAAGCACAACTTCCTTTAAGGATATCATTTGGGCGGTGTGTGGAGGGGTGTGCATGCATCTGAATTCTGAACTGGCAGCGTTACTGAGCTTCCCAAGGGTAACACACTTCGACTGGACTTAATTTTGGACTGGGATGGGGGCAGGGTAGGACTCAGCAAACCAAATTGGAGAACTTTTGATCTTGCCTATCTGAATCTGAATATCCTGAGAGGAAATGTGCGGTCTAAGTGTACAGCACTGTTATTCAAAGTCTGAAGGCTTTGCTTATGCAAATAGTTCTTGCTGGGAAGCTCACGCTAAATAGGGGACAATGGAGGCATTGAGACCCATGCATCCTTCAGCCAACGCTGGTGCCTTGATGGTGAAAAGCACTTGTGTTTTAAGGGTGGAGTCTCTCACATGACATTTTCTTGGTTTAAAACAAGTCTCCTTCTTACAAACGACTTCCCTCTCCTCTCTTTATTGCTGTCATATGTTTTTAAAACTAACTACCCTTTCACATGTTTCATCCTTTCCTGGATTTTCCCCTCCATAATGCACTAGTTGTACATACACTACATAGTGGAATCCAGTGTTGAAGAAAACCTGACACAAGAAAACCAGAGTCTTAGAAAAGAAAACACCTTAAGGGAGGACTGAGGCCAAGTTTTTCATTTTTCTGAAACAGAAATTAGCAGATGGTCATTCACTTTGCAAGCAAATTCCTTTCAAGGTCTCACCTCTGAAGCTCATGGAACCCAATTAAAATGTAAAATCAGAGATACAACAGCCAAGTTTCTTTCCAGAAAATTACCTCTGGAGTAAATTTAGAATTATTCACTTAATCATATGCCCTAGAAGAGATGACAAATTCTTGTATATTGCTAAGCTGGCCCCATTTGCAGTCCCCTCTGCCTGGACCATCTTTCTGGTCTCTCCCTCCCGTCACCTAACTAACTCCTATTCATCCTTCAGGTACCCCAATCATGGGGTCTTAGAAAAGCCTGTATCATGCACCCATCGTGATTGACTTATTATTTATTGGGTTATTAATAATGGGAATTATTTAATTATGGATGTAACTCTCTAATGTCATTCTTTCCTGCTGGATTGTACGTTCTATGGGCGTGGGTCCCTGTGTGTCTAGTTCATTGCTCTATCACCAGTGCCTGAACCAGTCCCTTGCACAGAGTATCTCCTCAATAAACACTCGTTTTAATAGCTTCCTTTGTAACATTTTCAGTTTTCCCTTCAAGCAATGCTTCTTGGTGCATTAAAAGCTAACACATCATAGATGCCCTGATGCCTAACAGAATGAGTAGGAAGGAGAAAGAATTAACCTGGTTTCCAGAATGCATGCCTCCCCTGGTCACCCAGCCTACCCAGATAGCCCTTCTCTGCTCCTCTCCCTTGTTCCCCTCCCCCTCCAAGGTTCTAGCACTGGTTCTGGTCTCTTATTGGTTCTCAGCATGCTTCTCTCTTCTGCATGAATCTGCTCAAATAACTTCAACTATTCTCTCCAGCTCTGAGCATCATCTCTAGGGGTGTGTTCAGCTCCTGGAAGCTCTTCATGGATTGACTGATGGAATTGCCCACTTACCTTCTTTGCCACCCAGACCCACTGGTTCTCCCATGTTTATCGAATCCCTGCCCATCCAGTCACCTGGACCTGCAGTCTGAATCCTAGTCAAGTGCTGGGAGAAATGGTGTTCTTACTGGGCTGAAGTTGGCTTTTCCTCTTTGAGGAGCCCATTTCTAGTCGGTGTCATCCTTTCTGCGGTGTACCCCAGAAGGTAGGCGATGGTCCCCAGACAGGAGAACCAGTTTCTGAGCCTTCTGGAAGGTGACTCACTAGAGGGAGATGGTCAGACTTTGCTAGAGGAGCTCAGAATGTCGCAACTGCAGGCTTTTCCATGAAATAGAATCTATACAAGCACTGGGAAATTGTGACAACCCAGGCAAGTCGTGAGAGTCATCAAATTCTGCAGATTTTCCGTGGCATTTCTGGCTTTAGCTCATTGCTTTGGAATATCCCTTTCTCCAGTCCTGCCCTTGACCTGATGTGCTGGTGGAGCACTGCGGGAACACTGGGCATGCTGGAGCTTGAGGAGTTGAACCTGAGCCCTGGCTACTTTTTCGCTACCTGTGTGATCCTGGTGAGCAGTTTCTGTTCTCTGAACCTTGATTTTTTTTTTTTTTTCACTTGAAAAAATGGATCATGATCCCTACCTGCTTTATGGGGTTGTTGTGAGACTCCAATGTGGTAATTTACATAAGAGGTTTCGAAACTCGTCAGGTGCTATAGCGGTCAGGGATTATCAAATAGCAGAGAAGCCCTGGGTTCCTCCTTTCTGAATCCTTTCCTCAGGATACCATGTGTGTGATTATTTACTTATTTTTGTTTAAAGAAATCACCTTAAAAAACATTTCTTGGAAAAAAACCTTTATCTCTAAAACGTATAAAAACAGGAGGTAACCATATGAAATACAATAAATATGAAATAACAACATGAAATTCTAGCTAATACTCTTGCCTTCTTAAAGCTCTGAACCTGAGAGCAGCTCTCCATCTCTTCAAAGTGAAGTTGAGCAAGAGATTGAGGTGTTAAAGCCCTTTTCGCACCAGATGGAGACTTTTCTCCTTGACATAATCAAAAGGACGAATGAACTGAAAAGGGAGACAAGTGCTGACCAATGTGGTTGAGCATTGTTAATGCGTGTCTGGGTACCAACTCAGTCCATCCTGTGACCAACAAGTTCATGGCCCATCCTTCTGGAACCCTGTAAATATAATTGGTGTAGATGTGAAATGGTTTAAAGGGAGAAGGGGGAGCTGTGGACTGAACTTCCTACCTTTCATTCATGTTCATCACATTAACTATGTCACCTTGGCAATTGACTTAATCCCTGTTCATCTTAGTTTACTCATCTGTAAAATGGGATTTGTGTCAAGATAAGGGAAAAAACAATGTAGCACAATGTCTGGCCTGTGCTTGATAAGTGCATTTCATATGCCAAGTACAAGGGCAAAGCTTCTGTTTCAGACCCTCATACCAAGAGCAGAACTGGTTGAAGCTTCCGGCATTGTGGTTCCGAGGACTATGGAATGACTCATAAAAATGAGGAGAAAATTTAGGCCTATTTCTCTACTAGCAAAGTAAAGAGGAGAATTAAAGTGATTAACTGGGCCATTCAGATTTTTAAAAGATGGGAAAATATTAATCAACAATGTCATTTCACCCAGCAAAGCTTTGAACAGGCTTATCCACTCTTTCAAAAGAGTGTTCATGGTCAGCACGGTGTCAAAGGTTGAGCTAAAATTATAAAGCAATGGGAGGTGTTGATATTAAGCATTTTTTTTCACAAAGGGAGTGCCAACTCGGAGTCTTCAGGATAAGAAGAAATATGATGGGTCCAGGGCCTTCTCAGAATTTCTTGCACTTCAAAGAGCATAGACTTGGCAGTGATTCTGCTACTTTCCTGAGTGTGGTCAACGTGGCTGAGGAAAGGCAAAACTCTTAAAATCCACACAGATGGAACTTTTCCGCTGGCCCTATTTTGGTATAAATATGCATCAAGGACTAGAAACTTTAAAGTAGATAGTGGTCTGAGCTATGAGTGGTTTGGATTCCATTTCAGCCAATTTTCAGTCGTCCTGCCGGCCCTTGGCTCTGGGAGGAACAACCCTCCTGAGATGTGACTGCTGTTGGTTAGAGATCCCAGCCAACTACCTCCCCAGACCATGGGAATCACAGGACTTTGTTCTCAAGACGCTTCCAGCCAGAAACAGGGGGCCTCGAGGTTCAGCTGAAGGTCTGAGTTAGTTGTCTGAAGGAAGGAGACAAGTCAAGGCTTGGCTCATCTACCATCTTAAAGTCAGTCCTTTCGTAGACGAGTTTGAAGGAGGATAATAAAACTTGGGACCAGACAGCAACAACTCAGAGTCTGCTTTGGAAGGGTGCCTTCCCCATCCCTCTCTCTTTCATTCCCCTTTCATCTTAAGATCCTTCCTAAATCCTCCCAAGGAGTCTTTCTCCCACCCCCCTGGCCCCACTCCCACCTTGCCAGTCCTGATCTTGGTCCACGAATCAGGAGGCTTCAGATTAAGCAACGTGTGTGGGGCTCCGTCTGGAAGAGGCTAAGGGTCTCAGCTACTCTGCTCCACGTCGGTCTGTGTCCTCCGCCCTCATCCTCTGTCTCTCCCCGCTCTTTCCCCTCAGGATTCCTTGTCTCTGCCAGGAAGGAAGGAGATCCTACTTGCTCTAATGTCTTCTGATACCGTTCCTTCTCCCCCTGTCTCCTGAGTTCATCCCATTTCCTTTTCTATCCATTCATACAGTTGAGCCCTTACTGTGCACCTGGCTTTCTGGGGAGGACAGAGGAGAAACAAGGGGGTGATCCCTGCCCTCAGGGAGCTGATGAATGGAGGCACAGGCGGGAGCTCATGGGACAGGAGTTCAGGGGAGAGAGAACTCGCTCTGCACCGAAGGCTTCATGGAGGAGGGCACTGAGGCATGGGCGGAATTTTGGCCTAGGAAGAGGAAGGCCTTTTAGCATGCACGTGAGGAAGAACGGGCATGTCCAGGGGAAAAGTGACGCGTCAGTCTGGGGGAAGCAGAACGTTGCAGTGATGCATGGGGCTGAACAGGGCCCCCCCATCATGTAGAAACTTTAATGCCAGACTCAAGCCAATGGAAAGATTCTAAAGCATCCTAGTAGCAGCTCCCTGGGACAAAGCTGTCTGTTAATGTGATACATCTGCGGGGCCCCAGCAAGAACCCAGCCCTCAACCTCTATCCTCACATCCTTCTGCTTGAATACAGAACACTTTCCAATGATAAATCATAAGTTAATATAATTATAATTATAAATAATATAAATATAATTATAAGTAATATAAATATAATTATAAATAAAATACTGTCTCATTTGTTTTCTAACAGTGCTTCAAGGTAAAATTTACATGCAGCAAAAATTCACAAATGCCCCTTTCTAGTTGGTACCTCGTCTTTTAGAGGTAGCTGTTATTCTGACTTCTCTCACTGTAGATTGGATTTGCCTGTTTTTAAATATGACAGAAATGGAATGATACAGTTTTTAATTATACCTATTTATTTATTGAGCATTCCCTCCAGACGAAAAAGTCATCAGGATATAAAACTTGGAAAACGTTCTTACTGTTCTAGCATCCCGTGTAGTAATAAGCTATGACAACTTGGCCAATCGTCTTTAAAAAAGATATTGCCCTCTTTACTGCAGGTTTTTTCTTTTCCTCCATAGCCTTTTCTGATTTCCTATTACCTCCCTGTCCAAGCCCTTTTTATTAATCAGGTACTTTGCATGTGGAGCCGTGCGGATTTTCCATGAGTGTTTATGAGTTTGGAGTTCTTCTCTTGGTGATTTAAAATTTCCTGTTCCCTTCTCACTTGGTATGTTTTTCCACTTTAAAAGACTCTCTTCCAAGAAGTAGGATAGTTTGGTGGCACAGAAGTGGCCTTGAGGCTGGAAGGAGGGAGAAGCATCCCACCCAGGTGGAGGAGGTAGCACAGGTCGCAGAACTAATGCCAAGGCGAAAGCCGGGGGCTGTCTGTTGACCGTGTCTCTCAGCTACCAGCAGACACTGGGTCTCCCAGAAGGTAGGAAGTAACCCAAGAAATGGGTGCTCTGACCTCCTTGACCAATACGTAGGACTTGGTTGGTGAACCAGTACCAGAATGTTAGAAAAAAGTGGCCACTGCGTCCTTGAACTAAGGAACTAAGGAAACAGAGGGAACCAATGGGGGGGAAGTTGCAAAGAGAGAGCGAGAGAGAGAGAGACAGAGAGAGAGCTATTTTAGCTCAAAATAAGACAGAGCTGTCTAATAATTAGAGGGCTTCAAGGAACCAGATCTCGTTAGGAGGACTCAGTGCTTGTCGGTTGTTCTTAGAGCATCTGGTCACCTGTTTCATCTCCGTTTAAGGTTTTGGTTGGGGTACTTGGACAGAATCATTTTTAAGTCTTTCTGAACCTGAAATGGGATGACACCCTGAACTCTAACCCTACCTCTTCTACATGCTATCTCTGTGACCCTGAGCAAGTCACCTAACCTGCTAGTTATCTCTTTCCTTGTCTGTTAAACAAGGAAGTTGACCCAGGAAATCTGTGAGGCCCATTCCACCTCTTAGAAGTGAATTCTAATTGCTGAAATATACAGTACAATCATTATTCAAATAAGTATATGATGCTTTCCCTTGTGATGGTCCCAGCCCTGTGCTGGGTCCAAGGAAAGGTGCCGGGCAGGCGGCAAGAGCTGTTCTAATTAGCATGAATCTTCGTACAGAGTGTGTTCTCCCCACGGGCTGTTAGGGCCTGTTGACTGTGTAAGAGGTCAGACTCCAGGAAATACAGCTTTTTCTTCAATCCTCACCTCTTTGTCAGATCCTTGCAAACCCAGGGATTGATCCCCAGAATTTCATTTTTCTGGATAATTGGCAGGGAATCATCTGGGATGTTTTTTCTCCCTCTGTTTAATGTACCATATGCAACTGACAAAAATCAGCTGATCATCCCAGTGGCATTTTGATATCCAAACCATGCGTGTTTCATTCCGATGCCTCACCTGCTCTAAAACATGGCAAGAACGAACCCACAGCTTCAGACCAGGTCAGAAGTCTGAAGCAGGAACTGCGCAGAAGGAATGGTTTCCATGCAAGATTCTGGATCTGGTTAGTCAGGTTCCCACATTTCAAAATTTTCATCCTCATGGTTCAACATGGAATCTCCCATGGGATTTCTTTCCCGCCAATTATCATTTAAATGGCTTCAGGACTGGAAACTGCATGAAACTTGGGGTGCACAAACACCATCCTATGGCCCTCAGAAATGTGTTTTCACATTCTGCCCACAGGTCCAGCTTGCTGGATTTCACAGTGTGTGTGTGTGTATGTGTGTGTGCGCGCATGTGTACCTTTCTTTCCACATACGTTGCATATCCTCAGTTAACTTTTTGTCTCCCTTTGTCACAACACACATCTACATCTTCCTGCAGAAATTCAAACTCAGTGGGGGTGAGCTTGCCGGAACTCCTTTGCTGAGCTTGGGAGGCTCAAGCCACTGCCTGAAGTCTTCTGTGTGTCAGCTTGGTGGGCCTGTTGCCCCAAAGGGTTTTGGTTGAGAGGCCAGAGGAGTAAGTTCTCAGATGAGAGTTAAAAGATGTGTGTGATGGATGGATGGATACATAGAAGTGTATTTCTCTACAGGTCAAGATGCGTGGTATTCCCCAAGTTACAAGTCACATAAAATGGAGAAGATGCGTGTCAGACGTGGAACACACAAAACTAGACTGTGACCCGGTCCTAGTGGCTCATTCATCCTCGTCTTTCAACGCTCAGCTCAGATGTCACCTCCTTGGTAAGTTTTCCTGTGATCACCTCCCCAGGTGAGGTTAAGTATTTCCTCTCTGCTGTCCCTTGGTCCCTCATTCGTACCTCTGCTCAAGCCTTTGGCACTGTTGTGATTCTCTGTGAAGAGAATCTCTAGATGGCCAGACTGGCTGTCCTGTCTCTGAAACCATCAGCCTCTGGGATTCCTTTCCTTTTAATTCTCCACTTCCCAGCTCAGTCCCTGGCTTACATTCATTACACACAATATGTGTTGGCACAGAATAAATTCTTAAAGTTGGCCAAATCAGAGGTGGGTAATAAGTTTCATCGAAATAATGTTTTTTTTTTTTTCTTTCCCATTTTGCTCTCATTGGCTCTTTTAATAGTGACGATTTCTCACGGTTAACACACACTCATTGGTTGTCAGATACTGTGTTAAGAACTTAATAGATTATGCTGCAAGGACAACTTTGAGGCCCATTTTATTGATGAAGAAACTGAGGCTCAGAGGTAATGTCATTTGTCCAAGGTCATAGGAAATGTGGCGGAGCTGGACTTTAGACTCAAGAACCTCGGTTCTCAATCCACTATAGTTGTGGGTGTGCATGTGTGTTTATGCATATGTGTGTGTATTTGTGTGTGTGTATGTGTAGAATACTGTTAAAGCTTTCTTTTGACCGAAGTCTTAATATATTTGAGGTCTTTTGGCTGT
Organism: Camelus ferus; assembly: GCF_009834535.1. NCBI lineage: Eukaryota > Metazoa > Chordata > Mammalia > Artiodactyla > Camelidae > Camelus > Camelus ferus. The sequence goes on along the minus strand of NC_045712.1, from coordinate 33,551,426 downwards.
CTGACATCAAAGTGTCCCTTGTCAGAACAGTGTTTTAAATGTACAACTTAAAATACGTAGGATTACAAAGGAAAGGAGTGTTACTGAAATAATACCAATATATAAAAACAAATCTGCAATTTAGTAACATATGTGCCTTTGTTAAGTTAATTAACAAGATCCAGCCATGGACTTAATTACTGTTATTTCAGAACAGGGAGAAGTGTGAGCTGTACGCAGGTCATCTCTCTCGGTTGTAATAGGATATGAAAATACCAGATTTCTATCGGTATAAAGGGCGTGGGACCTACACCCAGTTACCTTTGTCTAATGTAAAAGTCATATACAGTAGCTTTATTTGATTTTAAAAAAATGAGGCACAGGGGCCGCTAAACTGCCAGGGCTTTTGCCTTCATTCATGATGGAAGGAAATGTTACCTTTCAGCTAGAGGTTGGGTGTATACGGATACAATGCTTTTCCTCACTTACGTTCCTTGATACCCTCAATTCTATCCACAGATCCCTGATTAAAAACCTCTCCTCTATCTACTAACAAGATGCAAAAAAAATCTCCCTCTGAGACTTCCTCTAAAATAAGAAGTCCCCAGTCTGTCCCTTCCCCACATTGAAGCTGGATCGCTTAACAAGGACACTGCTGGCCACAGGGCCAAAGCTGGGGTGGGGAGCTCAGGTTTGTCTCAGTAGGTGGGTGGCGCTCCTCCAGGATGAGCGCAGGTCTGGGCTCCACTTTCCCTCCACCTCTTCCAGCCAGAGGCTTAGTCGGGTCAGTCACCTTGGTGGTCAGCCTCGTGAATCAGTACCTGGAAATACCTCTTAGTCATACAGCCCAAATAGATGCTGTCTTCTTAAGGCAGCTTTCTTAGGGGGGCATTCATCAGCCAAGAGCTCTTATCCCATGCTCCTGCCCGACGGTGCCCCTGACACCAACACCGTGGAGGACAGAGTCTGGGTTGTTGAGCTGCTTCTCAGACAGACAACTGGTCTATCACCACATGTCTACAAGGGGGCTGTAGGGGCCACTGCTTACCAGTGGTACCTGAGAACTGCTGCCAGTAGCCCTCTTGCCTCAGACTTCTCTTCACTCAATGCCCTGTTTAAAAATGCAACAGCTGGGAGCAGAATTGTCATACTCATCCCACTGTTACACTGTAGAGATGACTGGGGCTGGGAGTGGCTCAAATGTGGGCAGTGCTGGGAAATCTGAAGGCAGATGGCAAAGGGGGAGAAAGAAGGGTGTGAGTGCGTGTATGTGTGTGATGGAGGAGGTCAAGGAACACACAGAATGATAGAACACTGACATTATTTGATTTTTCTCCTACCTCCATATAAAGCACATTCTACTGGACTCAAGTTTATGAGGCAGGGACCAAAACTTTCTTATTCATTGTCTCGTCTTGAGCACTTAGCACAGTGACTGGCACATAATAGTTGCTAAATGAAGAAATGAGGGACTGTGACCCTGCCTTGTAAGCAAGACATCTGAGGCTTGGTGAAGGTAAGTGGCCATGTAAAATCACACAGCTGGGGCCAGCAAACGGTTTCAACGAAGGGGAGGGCTGCTCTTCAGAAGTGTGGCAACCAGACACCCAAGGCAAATTGTTACCATTGTCATGATTCCGCAGATGATGTGACCTGAGTCTGTTTACGGCCAGGTCTAAGTTTAGCTACAAAGAGAAGGTCCTGCAATCTGATCTCTTAGAAGCCACATGTGACATCAGAAAGCTGAACTTTGGTCCTCCACGTTCTAGCCCTTAACTACCTATGGGGTTTCTGCACTGTGCTGCTGAGAGGGGGTAACAGTAACAGCAGAGGGAAATGTTATTTGGGGCGCTTATTATGCATTCAGGCACTTTACATGCTTTTTATCTCATTAAACTGTTGCCTAAATATAGACCTCTCATAAACTCTCTTTCTTAAATGAAGAACTAGAGGTCCAGAGGGAATAAGCAACTTGGCAAAGGCTGCAGACCCAGACAATGGCAGAACTACAAGTCACATCTGGATCTCCATGCTTGCCAGGGTTGTGTGTTTAACCCCTCTTCAAAATGACCCTGAAACCATGTGTCCAGAGCTAAGTTCACAGCTAAAATGTTCACCTGACCTTCTGAACTTTGAAGGTATGAGTGTGACATGAAACCAGGGTACTCTGGGCATGGAGGTGATGGAATAGAGAAGACACCCTTTCCCCTTTCATTCTTAAAAGATGCCACGAGTCATTGCATCCCTCACAGGTAAATTTTGGATATGATATTTTCCCCCCATGGCCCGGCTGCACCTTGAAGGGATTGACCAAGCAGATGACAAGATTTTTCTCAGCTCTTCTATATAATCATTCCTTCACATTTTTCTCCAAAGATTAAATTTACAAAGGATCCAATGCTTTAAAACAGGAGGAGGAACAAAAAAATATATCAATCTATAAACAAATCATGTGGATTTGAAACAGTCACTGGGGGCTGGACTCCAGCACTAACTTTGTCCTTCACAAGAATGACCTGCCAAACAGAGCCTTGGGTTTCTTCTCCCTCTGCAATCTTATTTCCTTTTAAAGCATGTCCTGGTGGGGGCTTGGGCTGTGTTTTGCTTGGTCCTGATTCACATGTTATTGGGTAGACCAGGCATGTAGAGATACACATTCCAGAGGCCAAGCTAATCCCCAGGATAGAATGTCCTGGAAGCTCTAGAACTTGAATCGCTAAGATTTTTTTTTTTTTTGGTCAAGTGTCATTGCTTCTTCAGTAATTTCTGGATAATACTGTATAATTCCTTAGATTGTCTCTCTACTAGCCTCCTCCTAAGAGAGTTCTATCTGTCTTCTAGAGAACCAGGAATGGAGAAATCTGGAAAGCCCCTCTTCTATACCTGGGAACTGGCTTTGACTTACTGTGGGTGACAATACAGACCTGGTTATGGCCAAGAAATACTAGAGAAATACAGATGCCTGATAACATTTGGCAAATGCTGGGCAATTCTTGAATTGCACTGTCAATGTGTAGGAAGACCTTCGCTTTTGTGTGAAGCTTGCAGTAATAATCCTAGCCTCTCTCTCTCTGAAATAATAATCCTAGTCCCTCTCCATCAGAATTCTGCTTCTGACGAAAGCCTTCTTATTCCTCTCTATAGTGGAAGAGCTTTAGTTTTGGAATCAGAGAAGATTGGGTTTGCATTCTTAACCTGTCATCTTATGATCTTGGTCATTTCAACTCTGAGTCTTCATTTACTCATGTGTAAAAAAGGACATGAATATTTTTGCACAGTGGTCTTAAAGGCTAAATGAGATAAGATGTGTGAAAACATCAAGCACCCTGAGTGTACTCAAAAGATGCCTTTCCCTTCCTTTCTTTTGCCTGTCCCCCAAACTGTCATAACAGAGAACAGGGTCTTCCTGCAGTCCTTAGGGCGCAAGAGTCTGAATGGATGATAAAAGTAAGACCAACAGGTCGTTTCTAAGAAAACATGGAAAAGGGTTTGCTTCTCATATAAAAGAGCAGACCATGAGCAAAGGGTTGATTTGGGAGTCTATAAAGCTTGATAGTTGTATTATTGTTTATGTTTTTGTGAAAACACAATTGAATCTCCCCAACAAATATTTAGGCTTATATACCAAATATAAGTTTTGGCTGCTAAAAGAGTCTTAGTGCACATAGGAGACCCAAATTCTAGTTTCTCTCTTTCTATAAAAGCTTCATAGAATGCATTCCTGGAGCTTCTGCAGATCCGTGCCACTGATATGTGAGAAGCTCTGAGAATGGATTCAGGAGACCCCGAATGTTCCATGTCAAGTTAAGGAAATGGTACGATCTCGAGGGATTCCTATAGAAGTGGCTGGTGGTCCTGCACCTGGTGAGATGGGGGCAGCTGCCAGCCAAATCCTCTTCCTATTAGCAAATGAAGGGGAAGAGGGGGATGTTTCCAAAGGAAGGCAGCAGCTGTCTCTCCACACTTCTGCTTTCAGTGGAATAGAATTTTAGGCCCACTTTTCCATAATCATTTGTTATTTGAGAGACAGCTTGATGTCCAGGAAAGGTCAGTGGACTGTAGGGAGAAGGAAGTCCAGTTCTCACCCAAAGTTGGCCACTTCCTAGAAAAAAATGACCTATCCAAAGTCACTAGTAAGTGCCTGCAGTTGCTGTCATGACTTGATCCCTTGTCAGAAAACTTTTCTTGCGATACATATTTAAATGGCATTGGATGAACACTGGGGAGATAAGAACTCCCAAGGTCTGTGCTCATCGTGACAGATTTCCGCTGTATTATACGCACACTATTTTGAATGTGAAAGTTGGAAAGAAAGAAAGAAAGATTCTCCTTCCCAAAGTCAAATCAAATACCTCCCCTGGAGTCAGGTTCACTCTAGTGGGTTACACAAGGAACTACTCCCTGATTGCTCTGCTCTTTACCTCATTCTCACCGGAAGTGGCCGGAGAGGGAAAGGAAGACGCACATGTGAGCATCTGTCCCTCCTTCCCGGTCCCCAGCCTTTGCTGAATTCAGCCTATTCTTTTTCTCCCTTGTCACCTTTGGTCAGTTAACATGGAGAGGAGATCAGACTCTGGGGTCTTCAGAGGGGAATACCAAAGTCGTTTTCCACTGTCCTACTTGTAGAAGGGTTGGTTAGCCCTGGGCCAGGAGAAGTTCTTGGAGCTGAGATGGCTTAGGATGAAGCCTAGAGATGATCTGTGATACAGCTTTCCCCTGTGTCCCACCACCAAGGTGGCAGAGGCATTGAAAGTCAGTTGTCAACCCCAACCCCACATGTTCAGACCCATTGCACAGTATGACAAGTATCTACTATTTACAAAGTAATGGTTTCATTATCTGTTTTTGGAGATCCTTTAAGGACTTGGATAATTTCTTTCTTTCTCTTTCTTTTTCTTCCTTTCTTCCTTTCTTTCTTTCTTCCTTTCTTCCTTTCTTTCTTTCTTTCTTTCTTTCTTTCTTTCTTTCTTTCTTTCTTTCTTTCTTTCTCTCGCTCTCGCTCTCTCTCTCTCTCTCGCTCTCTCTCTTTCTCCCTCCTTCTCCCTCCTTCTCCCTCTTTCTCCCTCTTTCTCTCTCTCTCCTTCTCTCCTTCCTTCTTTCTTTTTAAATATGGCTGTCTTTTGGGCCAAGTTGCTTATACACCTATGGGCATGTCTCCAACGGCTTGGCTATTAAGGTCTTTAAGTGACAGCTTAATATATTTCTAAGATTGAGGGAGCCAAGGACAATTCTCGAGGAGCCGTGTTGATGTTGGATCGGCTCGCCTGGGCGGCATGCCAGCGGTTTTGCACGCTGCAGGAACTGGAGGTGAAGGCAGGAAGGGCTGAGTACATAGGGGAGGGCGGAGCTGGAGGACAGGAAAGCCGAGAGGGATGTGATGTGGAGAAGGGTGGAGGGAGACGCCCAACTGACCCTGGCAACGCACTTAAAAGAGCCCTCATTTCATGCTTCTCCGACATTGTCCTGAGGAGTGAGAAATAGAACCCTTTGGACCTGGTCCACTGGCAGACGCACAGTCAACAGTGAACATGCTCTCAGATCTCTTTGTTCTAGTCCTTTCCAAATTCCTGCAAATGGCTCTTTGGCAGCCACAGGGTCTATATTCTTGCAGAGCCGAATGGGCTCCAGTACAGCTTCTCAGCACCCTCCGAGAAGGGGCTTGACCCCTCTGGGCCTCCGTTTCCTTAACTACAAGGTGAAAGGAGCTCCAACTCCCCCTTCCAGGCCTATCATTCCCTGACTCCAGCATGAAATGCACAATGACTGGGAATCTCTGTGATGTGAGCAGATTTTGTATCTGTTGGTCTCAAATGAAGACATGATCACCGGTTGGTTCTAGTTTACCAAGGCTGTGCCGCTGGTTTTCGTTCAACCAAATGAAAACTAGCTGCTCCTTAGATGGGACAGTCATCTGAAGAAGACAGGTGTATCCTTCATTCACCTAAAGACCCCTTTCAGCCTTCACACATCCACTGAAACACAACCACCACCGACAGTAACAATGGCTAAGTCCATTTGAGCTCATGGGCTGAGCCTTTTGTATAAATCATCTCATTTGATGATCATAGACCCCTTGGGAGGGAGATGCTGCTACTGTCTCCCCAGTTTTTGGCCGAGGACACAGGCTTAGAAGTTAATCAGCTTGCCTAAGAGCACACAGTGAAAGTGGTGGAGCTGAGATTTGAACCCAGATCTCGTGACAAGAATCCTGGGCACTTAATCAACAGGAGCAGAACACATCCACAACTGGTGGTTGATTCCACCAAGAGAAATGACATTTGGCCTTCCAGGCTGTTTGTTACCACGGAATGTTGGCTAGTTCATCATTCTCAAGGAACTCTCCATGCTAGGGGAACTTCTCTTTCCCAGTCAAAAGACAAGTGATGGCTCCTGGGCAGCCAATGGGAACATTCGACTCAGCACAAATGAGAGGAGGGAGGGAAGTGCTTCTCTGCCCTGCCACTAACTATAGATGTGACCCATGGCGAGTTCCCCTGGTCTGCCTGAAATTGGATAGATGATCTCAAAGGCTGCTCCAGGTTGGGGATTTTATGTTCTCTCTAGAAGACCTTTTTATGACTTTCCAGCTGCTAGGGATTCCCACAACAGCCCCCCTCCCCTTGGGGGCAGGGCAGTGGTGACAGCTTGTATGCCATTTTAAATTATTTCTCATTTTGTAAATAGGTCCCTTGCAGCGCTAAGAGCCTAGGAAATGGTTTCAAAATGCCGAACTGTGATAATGCATCCTGGAGCCCAGTGTTAGAAAACCCCCCACTGTTGCAGATTTAAAAAGTAAACAGGCAATAAAAGATTTTCAGCATGCGGTTGATAAGACACAGTGTCTCATCACTGCTTTACAGCTCAGCAAGGAGAGTCCCCCCTCCCCCGACTCCCTTCCCTCCCCTTGACTTTTTGAGTTGAAGACATTGGTGAGTTTACAAGTGGTGATCCTCCTCCCGATTGATTGTCACAGTCCCAAGGGGTAAAAAAATAACCGCCCTTTCATCTCCACCCACCACATGCTTACTCTAAGCCTGTAATTGGAGCTAAATGGAAAATAAACCCTTTGCAGGCCAAGGAAGTTGGCACTAGGGGGTGACAAGAAGGAGACCTTGTTCCACCTCTAATCAGGACAATCACTCTCTCCCATGCAAAGGCAAATAAAAACAAGACTTCCTCCCAAGGGGTGGCCTGGGCTGGTGCTGAGGAGGAGGGGGATGGTCCATGTACCCTGTCTCCCTTCACACATTAACCATCAACCAGCCTGTAGTAAAACCACACTCATCTGACTTTCCAGAGGACAGTGAGCCTCTGCCCCTTTAGCTCTAAACTCTTGGACCTCAGCTGAATCTGGGGAGGCAGTTCAGACACACAAATACACCAGTGCTACCACAAATTAAAAAACAACAACACACACAATGTATGTCCGTGGACACTATGGTCTTATGTGGTTAACTGGTAGTCGGTTGAGTCCTGCTGTGTATGGCATGCAGCACTGGAACAGAGATAAGCCAGAAAGGTTTGTTCTCAAGGACTTTAGAAAGATGGGTAGGGAAATCAGAGCAGTATGTGCAGGACTTACTACTATGCAGAAATTAATAGGTATCTTACCAATATCTAAGGTGTTGCAAGAATTCCAAAGAAAGAGAGCTGACTTGATTCTGCAAATAGTCTGACAAATCCAAGGGGGCAGGTACATTCCTGAGATGTACTGATGAAGTCCGCCTTGGTGTACATATTTAGAAGGGTCTGATGGACTCTGTGTGTGGGTGTCTGGCGCAGGTCAGCCATGCAGTGGCCCAGCTGTAAATCAGATGCATGAATCCTGCCCTTCTAAGTGGTTGGCTTGCATCCTAATTTTAATTTTGATTCTGACATAGGTATGTTTTTGTTTGTTTTTCTCACATTCCAATCCCCCCAGCTAATGGCAGATGCCTAAGGGGGACTTTGCCCTACAAGACCAAATTTCCTGAAATCAGAGTTTAACAATGACTGCTCTGGGAGATTACCCCACTGTGTACCATCACTGTTACTGTTGCGGTGAGGGAAGCGGGGCCTGTCATCCCCCATGGGAGACAAGGAAACTGAGGCTCAGAAACATAACTTAGTTATCGTGATGCAGCTAAAAAGTGGCAGGACCAGGGTTTTGATGCTTAAGGCTTTCCTTAGTCTCTGCTGCCTGCTGGAACCAAGTCTCTGTGACCCTGGGCCTCAGTTTCTCCATCGGCCGAGTCGGTCTCTGGGCTTCCTTCCAGCTCACATGTCCTATAAGCCTCCAGCCTGTGGCCTCTCCCAACTGCATTCAGGTAAGTAACCGGAGGGGCTGGAGCTACAGGCACAGCTGCAGGCCCCTCTGGCAGCAATTCACCCGTGACCTTCTGGGCTCTCCGCCAGCCCTTCTTGAAAGGGAAACGTGCAGACCCCGGGGACAGAAATTAGTTCCCGTGTGCTGGAACTGCTGCCCCTGCCAACATCACCAACTAAAGAAACTGGTTTCTTTGTGTGTGAATAACACAGAACACCAGGATGACAGCAAAAGGCGAAATTCCTTGTGAGTAAATATTCCCCCTCCTCAAACCTTCACCTCAATCACAGGAAGGGGAAGGTAGGGCTTTTCCCTAAGGACCAGAGAATTACCATTTAAGAAAAAGTTTTACCTGATTTAAATTCTAATTCGCATCACCAAAGAACTAAGATCCTTTGCAAATACTTTCCACAATGGCTTTTAAGAGTCAGATTTGGGGTGTGCGCCTGTTATCTTAAACATGTATTCCCAAGGATTCTATTTTCTATGAAGTCTTGGAATGTAATGCATTTCCTTCTCCTTACTTCTAGGTAAGTCTCCGCAAACCCATTGGCGAGGGAAACGGGAAAAGAAAGAATCGGGGTAAATACAAACAGATCTCAGCTCACCTTCTGAACTCCCGGGTTGAGGTCCTTGGCCACCTTTGCCATCCTCTTCCGCGGTGGAGAAACAGCGCCTGGCTTCTTAGGCAGAGGCGCGAGGGCGCGCAGCGGGGACAGCGGTGGCTGAATGGCCAAGATCGCGGGCCCAGGGGGAGCTCTGCGCGCAACACAGCGCAGACGGGCCCTTTAATTGGAGAGCGGGACTCCCTCTAAAACCTCGCCAGCCAATCCGCGCCGGCGCTCGCACTTGGCCGGCCAATCCCAGCGCGCGGCTTCCCCCCTCCCTTCGGGTGGTCGGAGAGAGCGCTGCCCTGACGTCAGTGCGGCCGCGGCCCCTGCCTGCCCGGGCGGCGCACATCTGTCCCTGAGCGGCAGGAATCCGTCTCCACGCCCTTCTCCTTTAAAGGACAACGGGGCAGAGGGTGGGGCGGGCCGCGGGGCCCCGCGATCCGTTCAGGTCAAAAGGGAGAGTGATCAAACAGGAAGGCTCGGGTATTTTTAGTGAGCTGGGTCCAAAAATAAGTGCTGAACTGTGTTCCCCTGCCCACCCTTTCTGCCTTGTCGTAGAGGGGTGCGAGGGGAGGGGGAGGCAGGTGATATGCAGCAGCGTCGACTCAGCTGGCTAGCTTTCCCCAAACCTGGGCAAACTTTACAATCACCAGAGAAGAGGTGAGCTTCCAGGGAGTTTTTTTTTTTTTAACCTAGTGTTTGTAATTTTTAAAAATTGAAGTACAGTTACAATGTGTCAATTTCTGGTGTGCAGCACAATGTCCCAGTCATATATATATATATATATATACACACACACACACACACACACACACACACATACATATACATATATACACATACACATACATATACATATATATACACACATATTCGTTTCAAGTGTTTGTAAAGTATTAATCAGCTTTTTATAACTTGCTTTAGTATAAACCCTCCCCATTCAGTGAGGAAGAGAACACTGTCTTGATTGTATAAATGCCAAGATGTTCATCTTCACTCCTGTAGTCACTTTTTCTCATCATTATCTCAGCTGCTGTTATTATTACCAGGATAATGACAATGTTCACTCCCATTTTGTGGTTGAGGACATAGGATCAAGAAGGTAACTGGTCCAAAGCTGAACTCTTCAGCCAGACCCTAACGTGAGAGAGTGAGCGTGAGAACTCCTCATCTGGGGAGAAGTGACACAGATGACAAGCCAGAAACTAGGAAATTCTTTTTTTTTTTACATAAATTATGTCATGCAGGTCCAGACAGGTAAGGTTCCATCTGTGGATTTCTCACATCCTTGGGATGAAGTCTTTTGCAACATCTAACATTACAATTTCTCTGTAAGGCAAAATCGGCCAGGTCTTCCCTTGCTATGCCATCATGTTGTCTGTCTATAAATCCACGTATCTCTCTTAAGCCAGTTTCACAGATCTGGGTTCCCAGAGCCATTTTCCCTGCCTGGATAGAGGAATAAACACAGCCCCTTTCCACCTTCTTCAGACAGGAGAATACACTGTCATGAGGTTTTCATCCTGTAACTCACGCTGGCGGTGTCCTCTGCCAGAAATCAGGGCTCAAGTGGGCTAAAATAAAACTGGGTTGCAGGGAGACTGAAGGGTGGTCTCAAAGTACAACATGACTGTATTTTGGGACTGATTTGGGAGGACAAGGGAGGTGCAGATCACATTCTAGGGCTTTTTCTCTCACTGGAGACATTTTCCCTATTCAAGCCTCCTCCACTTTGGTTCTTAACACATTGTCTTCTCCAGGGATCCTGAATCTTGACCAGTGATCCCAAATTGTGGTTCCTTTTTCATATTCCTGGAAAGGACTTTCTGTTTGTGGCTCCTCTTTTCCAAGACGAGGAAAGGTCTTTTTCTTCTTTCATGGATTTCTGCTATAATTGATGTTTGTCTTGGTTACCCCCAGCTATAGTCTCAACACCTAGCATGTGATGGATGCTTAGAACACATTTGTAAAAGGAGTGGAGACTGGGCTCTGGACCTTCATCAGTAGTGAGCTGGCAAGGTGGGACTAGGAGAGATGGCGCAATGCCCAACTGGTCTGGTTTGTCCAAACTTCCTAGGTGGGCTGCCTGTTAAACCAGTGTGTAAACAAACGGTGGCCAACAGAAGCCTGGCCTGGGAGAGGTTTCCACGTGAATAGCCCTTTCAGTAGCAAATCCTAGAACAATAGTGCTGACCTGGGATACCCTGCCAGAAGCCTTTATACTTTAGAGCTCTGGGAACAGAAGCCAGGAGAGTAACAAAGGCAAGCTTTATCCCTTGCAAACCAGGCAGAAGCCTTCCCAGTGAAGTCATTTCCCACTCCCAAAGCCAGCCTCTCTGCCCCATCTTGAGAAATTATTGTTCCGTGGAATAATTCTCATTTTATTAGCTTTAACACAGTTTCGCTCCATATGAGACCCCCTTCCCCTCTTATTTTCTCCCCTGTCCCTAGTTTCAATTAAGGAGGCAGATATTGTGGCTTTTTCTCAGGATGTGAGAATCAGAAGCCATTGCTTGGATGGCCTCATCTCTCCCTTCTGGAAATGAACTTTCGTGAGCAGAAAGCTTGATCTCTCTGCAGCTGAGGATGCTCACTCTGATCTTGAAACCCTACTGTCAAGCCACATGTTCCAGGGGACCTAAAGTCATGGTTTTGGCTAGACACTTAGACAGACTGTTATCATTTGGGATTCTTCTGGAAAATAGAGGAAATCTGGCCCATCACACCTCAGCCTCACTCCATCTCTGGGGTCCTTTTGCTTCTCTTTAGAAGCAAATGGGGCATCTTTTCCAGGTTGGAACAGTAGAGAGATCTGATGTTCCCAAGGTTCATTGCTCTGTGGTGCTGGGGCTTATGAGAAGCTTCATTTATCCATCAAGCACTTTTGGGGCACCTGGTGTAAGCCATGCCCTGTGTAGGGTGCTGGAGACACCTTGGTAAATAAAAGACTCCTTCCCCTTCAAGAGTGTCTTGTTCTGATAAATACCACTGGGAATGTTTGGTTGACAAGCTCTTATCTTACTTGAACTTCAAGACAACCATGGTATAAGTCTAATTATTCCATAATAATTCTAATTATTCCTCTGGAAGAAAACGGAGACTTGAGACAGTCAAGGGCTCCATCCAAGGTCACATTCCAGCAAGTGGCAGGGATGAAATTCATACTCAGGGCTTCTAAGTCCAGACTGTGTCCTTTCAGTTATTACACTGCCTCCTGTAATGACTGTTGAGGATTGATTACAAGAGTAAGCACCTCGGAGCAAAATGGTGGTGCTGTCAACATGGTTGCTGGGTTTGTCACACCTGGGATTTTTGACTGTCTGTTTCATGCTCTTTTCACTGTTGATTCATGGATTCAACAAACACTGAGCTGAGAAATACGATGGGTGAGGTGCTGAGCTGAAGATACGACATAGAATAAGATGTGAAAATTCCTGTCCTGACGCAGCTTCCATTCCACTGGGGAGAAGCTGGCATTGAACAGGTGAACAGATCATTAGGTAAGGTAACAGGGATGGCAGTGAGTGTCCCAGAGGAAACAAATGGAGGAGGGAGTCCCTGGATGGGTGGTCCCTTGAGATCAGGTGGTCCAAGAAGGTATGACTGAGGAGGTGATGTGTGTGAGCTGAAAGCTGAAGAGGGAGAATGAGTCAACTATGAGTAGAGTTGACATGGAAAGAACATTCCAGAAGGATGGAGTCATGAGTGCACAGGCCCTAAGGTGGGCATGGGCTTGCTGTGTCTAAGGGATCATAGGGTCATTGTGATTAGAGGGTGAAGAGGGAGAATTTGTGAGGAGACCTGAGAGGAAGATTTGGTGGGGACCAGATCACATTGGATGCTGATAAGGAGTTTATTTATTTTTTTCATTAAAAAAATTTTTTTATTGAAGTACAGTCAATTGCAATATGTCAATCTCTGGTGTACAGCACAGTGTCCCAGTCATGTATATACATACATATATTCATTTTCATATTTTTTTCATTAAAAGGTTATTACAAGATACTGAACATAGTTCCCTGTGCTATACAAAAAAAACTTTTTAAAATCTATTTTTATATATAGTGGCTAAAATTTGTAAATCCCAAAGTCCCAAATTTATCCCCTCCCACCCCCTTCCCCTGGTAACTGTAAGATTGTTTACTAAGTCTGCGAGTCTGTTTCTGTTTTATAAATGAGTTCATAGTGTCCTTTTTTTTTTTTTTAAGATTCTACATATAAGTGATTTCACATGGTATTTTTCTTTCTCTTTCTGGCTTACTTCACTTAGAATGACAATCTCTAGATCCATCCATGTTGCTGCAAATGGCATTATTTTATTCTTTTTTATGGCAGAGTAATATTCCATTGTATAAATATACCACAACTTCTTTATCCAGTCATCTGCTGATGGACATTTAGGTTGTTTCCATGTCCTGGCTATTGTATAGAGTGCTGCTGTGAACACTGGGGTGCATGTATCTTTTCACATTAGAGTTGCCTCCAGATGTATACCCAGAAGGGGGATTGCTGGATCATATAGTAAATCTATTTTTAGTTTTTTGAGGAATCTCCATACAGTTTTCCATAATGGCTGCACCAAACTACATTCCCGGGAGTTTAAATTGTTTCCCGAGAACAGTGGGAAGCTATAGATCAGTACTTTCCCATTGAGATATAATGTGAGCCACATATATCACTTAAAGTTTTCTAATAGTCACATTTAAAAAGGTAAAAAAAAAAAAACAGGTAAATAACTTATATTGTATTTAATGCAATATATCCAAAATGGTGTCATATCCACCTGTGATATATATAAAACATTACTGAGGTATTTTACATTTTTTATTTTTGTGCTACATCTTTGAAACCTGGTGTATGTTTTATACTTTCAAGAGATCTCTGCTGAGGTCAGCCACCTTGCAAATGCTTGATAACCATGTGCGGCCAGCGGCTACCACACTGGACAGTGCAGTTATAGAGAGCTTTAAGCAGGGGAGTGGCAGTATCTGATCTACTAGTTAACTCACAGCGAGGACACCCAAGAGGTTCTAATAGAACCCCAGTTGGTAACTAACAGACAGTGAGACTGAGGGGCTGGGAACCCATAATGAAGTGTCTGCTCTACCATGTGTTTTAAGCTCTTCACTGGGAAGGAAAAGTGACCTAGAAAGAGGCCAAGCAAAACCTGTAACCAGATCTTTTAGTTTCTTGCCAGACACTTTAGAAAGCCCCCAATACTCATGGCCCACAAAGATGATGTTTTTACTGCTACAATGTAGCAAGTGTGGCTTAGTTATTTTAATATGTAAACGTAAGTGATGACTTCTATTTGATTATGATTTTTTCTTAACATATTGTGTTCATTAAAACACTTAAGCATAGGTAGCTATAAATAATCCATGAATCATATAGTATATTTTAACGTGTATTAATTGATGTAAATATACCATGAACCACATAATGTATTTTAATTTGTATCAGCTTGGACCATCATTTGTACCCTATATATGTGAATTGTTCACAACTTGAATTTTTTGGTTTCTTTCCTGCCATTCTTACAGTAACTTTAATTTTAGAATAACTATCTAATTTTCTCCAGATTTTTGGATAGCCTCCTAGATCAAGAAAGGCTTTGCCTATAAGGCCAAAACATCTGGGTTAAAAACAAAACATGATTCTTGGACCCAGCTATTCTACTCTCCTGCTTTATAGCCTGTTTCTGATAGGGACAGTGAAAGATACTAGGAGATCTGCCCGTTGTGAAGGAGCACTGGGTCAGGAGTCCAGGGCCCTGCATTTTGATTCTAGCTCTGCTAGGATGGTGTGCCTGGCCATCACCATTCACAACTCAAAGTTATCCCTATTTACTGGGAGCAAGTGATCAATTTGCTCTGGACATCAGATACATTTCCCACCTGATGGTGAGATGGAACCATTCCCTTCTTTGCCAGGTTGACAAGGGAGTGGAAAGGACACTAGATTTAGACCCAGAAGTCTCCGTGTGTGTTTTCACCCTCTGTGGAGCAAGCTCAGTGATTTGGGCAATGTATTTAAGAGTCCCTGAAAAGTGGGGAGGATGATCTTTATTCCTCTTGCCTTACAAAGCATATCCACACGGTCGTCTGTAAGTATATGTACTGGGCAGAATTCTAAGATGCTGCCCAATGACCCAGGCCCTTGTATAATCCTTTCCCCATGAGTGTGGGCAGTACCTGTAACTTGCTTCTAACCAACAAAATGTGGTAAAGGGGGTGAGATTCCACTCCCATGATTATATTGGGTCTTATGACAAAAGTTAAGGCGTTTTGCAGGTGTAATTAAGGTCTCTAATAGGTTAATCAAAAGGGAGAGTATCCTGAGTGGGCCTGTCATAAGCAGGTGATCCCTTCACACAAGGATCTAGAAGTCAGAGACAGAGGAAACGTCCACCTCAGTCCTGCTGGCCTTAAGAGGAGTGAGCTGCCCCAAGTTCTTCATCTGTAATGAAATGAATTCTGCCAATAGCCACATGGCAGAATGATAAATGAGTACCAAGTTGCTAAATTCATGGTAATTTATCCCACAATGTATCGAAAGCCAACATACTATCATTCTCATCATTCTTGGATCTGTTTAAAAGATCTAATTCTCCGCTCCTTCTTGGGGTGAAGACGTTTGGTACCTCGTTTTAAAAGAATTACTTCTCCCCTCAATTCTTAAAGCTTCCTGGAACAATATGTTACACGCGTTGAGTGTACGCTTTATTAAAGCAGCATTTACGCTCATCAAGGAGATGGTTTGAGTTACGGTCCTGAAGGACTGAACCACAGCCACACTTAATTTCCATAGGTGTACTGTTTCCTGCTGTAGTCAGCCTGCCCATCCCCAGTGTGTGCGGGCATGTGCGTGCGTGCGTTCGTGCGCGTGCGTGCGCGCGCGTGCGCGCACGGGCGCGCGTCTGCGGAGCAGGAGGGACGAGAACGCGACGCTGGTGTTTTCTCCGTGCCGTCAGTACCTCACGAGGTTAAGCTTAAAACGACCCCGGGTGTTGTTAGCCCCATTGGCAGATGAGAAAATGAAGCTCTGCTGTGTGAATGGGAGCGGCTTAAGCCTCATAGCTAGTTGGGAGCCACTTTCACCTGGAATCGCTCAGAAGACGCCTGGCTCCAGAGCAAGGGCTTAGCCTGGACGACGAAGGTGGAGAGGCGAGACTCCCGGCCACTGGGGATCCCGTGGCCCCCTCCGGAGCCCCTCTTTCCGCCGCTTCCAGCTCGGCCTGGGAGGCTGACCGGCGTTCTCCACGCGCGGTTCCTTTGCTGTTTTCCGTCCTGGTTCAGCCGGCGAGACGCTCCAGTGGGAGTTCAGAGGTAGGTGTGTTTAGTCTCCTTACGTCCTCCGTGTCGGCCTGGGTCCTCCATCCGCAGCCACAGCTCCTGTCCGTCTGAAGCTCTGTCCCTCGGGCCCTTCAGGCGGGGGCTGGTCTCTGTGTCCTGTGGTCACTGGCCCTGGGATGCTTCCTTCCCCCCAGTGGGTTCTTGAAACCCTGTTTTCTCTTTCATTTATAGCCCCTCCCTTAAGCTCCCTTCAGTTACCCCTTGGAATGTTTCCAGCCAGGACCCTGACCATCTGGAAGCAAAAATGGGCTTTAGAGAGGACCTTTCCCTCTGCGGTTGTGATAAGGACTGCCCTGTGGTTTCTCACGTAATCTTCTTGGCTCTTGGCATATTAATCAGTTAAAAGGATTTGGGGCTTGGCAGTTCATTAGAGTAGGAAAACCAGAGAGAGGTGCTGGGAAACGACGGGAACTTGGTGGCCCCTTCCTGGGCAGGTCTGTTGGCTGCTCTTGTGTCTTGAGAAGACTGACCATGGCTCGTTTGGCCAGTGATGGTGACTTCCGGTGTGTTAACTGCCTTGTGCCTGAGTCCCCTTATCTGTGAAGCTGACTGTGAGGTGTGAATGCGGGGCTGTGCGTGGCTGCTGGGTCTGGGCTCTGGTGGTCCATCCAAATGTGAGGCCACGCTCCAGCTAACGTGACTCTAGTCTTGAGCCTTTGAGGATGAGGCTTCCATGTGAGACTCTGGGGAACCTGGAGCAGTTTGCTGAGCTGGACCCTCTTCCTAAGCTGGAATCACTGTGATTTGCTAATCCTCATGGAGAGGGCAGCCATGAGGTAGCAAAATACTTGTGTTCAGCATGGCCCACAGGAGTGAGGTGTTGAAGTGACTCACTAAGGAGAAAGGCTATTGAATGGGATTAATGGGACATCCTTCAGCTCCCAGTTCCCTGCCTAGGAGTGATTTTGATCTTTTGGGGAGGAAGGCTGTGTGAGGGGTGGACTAGCTTGGAGGGGGCTGGGTGGAGGGTTTACAGTAGCTGATTCAAGGCGGAACTGCTCAGATTCTAGGGACGTGCTCAGTATAATTGGTCCCAAGTGTCCTTTCTAATCTCCCTGCATCCTTCCAACAGCTTCCTGAGGCAGTGGTATTACCCCCATTTTACAGAAGAGCAAACTGAGCCCTAGGGACGTTAAGTAATTTTCCCAAAGTCACATGGCTGGTGGCGGAGCCTGAATTTGGACCCACGTGTGTCAGACTCCAAAGGTGGCACTAATGAAAACTATAAAACAACAATTAAAGCACCAGCAACTGTTTCTTGGGCTGTTCACCAGGTATCAAGCTAAATTCATGCCATTTAATTCCTGCAGAGTAGGGTCTGGATTCCTAACATAGACATAAAAAACCTTTCATTCCTCCTCACCCAAACACACACACACTCACACTCACACTTAGCACCTGTGATCTAATTGCAGGTAACCCTCAACAACTTAATTATGGCAACTATTGAGAATAAGGTCTATTTTAGAATAATTTTTACACACCAGATAATGGGGAAAATCAGGCCTGTTCAACCCAGCAGATCTCTGATTAGCAGAGGGTTGGGGGAAGCATTGTAGCACCCCAGGTTCGTAGGAGAACTTAAGAGGCAGGGAGGAGATAAAAATCAGTGTAGTTAAAGTCGTCATTAACAGCTTTTCTCATGATCATGTTTTCCATTCTGTTGGCCGTATTGGCACTTTAATTTTCCAAAGCCTTGTGAACCTGTGTTACCCAGTAACATCTCCTCATGGGGTGTTGAAATCATTCTCTTCTCTGGAAAAAAGTGGTAACGGTGCTTCCGTAGGTTCCCTTGGGGGGCAGAGTTGACATTATGTAGGTTTTGTTCAGATAGAAATGTCTGAGGTGTTGTCTGTGAACCTGCATTATTTGCAGTTTGGAACCAATTCTGGAACTAGGGCTCAAGGCCAAAATTAGAATGGATTGTGATGGAGGTGATTTGATCCATTTCCTTTCTGTTACTTGCCTTTCCTCCACGATTAAATTGACCTTTGTGAACAGCTCACTCTGACCTGCTCCGTGTGTCTTACTCCATGCTACAGCCTTATCATTCCTCTTCTGCCCATCAAAATCTATCTGTCCTAAGGACTGTGCTTTCAGAGCCCTGCCCAGTCTCCCCCTCACCAGGTTCAGCATATACTTTGGAGAAAAGAGGGAGGGTTTTGAAGCCAGACATATCTGAGTTTGAACCCTGGTTCCTACCAACTAGTAGCTATGCAGCCATGGGCCAGTGAACTTCTCTCACAGACTGTGCTAGCTGTAAGATGGAAATGATCAGCCCTTTGAGTAGGGGAACATACCCAGCCCATGGCTTGTCACACGGTAATACCTGTAGTTTCCTTCCTCTCCCAAGATTCCTCTCCCTCCTAATGTCCTCTCAGTTTTTCATTGTTTATCACAAATAGGTTCAGAATAGCAGTTCCCCATCATGGCTTCCTCCATCCTGAGGGAGACGAGCCTGTCACGATGGACCGATTCTGGGAAGATTCTCTAACTTGCATGCCTGCAGCAAATGGTGGTGGGGTGCAGCAAGGGTAACTTTCTCGGATGGCCAGTGAGCATCTACCCAAAGCAAACAGAGGGACTAGGAGTGGGACAGGACCCCTGAGGTATCCCGTCCCCACCTCCGTGGCACCCAGCAGGAGGTTTTCTGCTGTCTACTTGGGTGCTTTCCATGTCTAAGAGCTCATTCTCTTCCTAGACAGTTCCAGCAGTTGGGGACAATGCTCATTGTTAAAAAGTACATCGTTGCCTTGGGCTGACATCTGCCTTCTGAGTTGTCACCCATCTCTTTCCAGCCTTTAGAGTCCATTTGAAGGGCTCTCCCTTTCGCACATGATGACGGTTATCTATTAGAATAGTAGAGTCATGTATTTCTGAGGTCTTCTCCCACCTCTCACCTCCAGATTTTGGGTTCTGCTTTATCCTGCCTAAATTATAGTCCTCCCTTCCATTCTACTTCCTGGGCAGTCACCCTTTCCTCCTTTCTTGGCATGCTGCGATGCATCCTGTAGAGGGGGTAAGAGCACCAGCTTTGAAATGAGACAGATTTGGTTCCAGGCCCTGCTTGGGCACCTATGGGGAACCTCAGTCTCCCAATCTGTAAAATGGAAGCAGTAACTCCATTTTACTTTCATAGTATTCCATTTTAATCTCATAGTACCTCCATGCAGATGAAGCGTGCTGATGTACACAAAGCATGCACTGTCATGCACGGCATGGAGAAAGGCGTTGGATACCTGGTAGCTAGGTAATTATTATTTAATTATTAGGCAGTTATTGTTGGCTAATTTTCAGGTAGGTGGTCATCACGCTTGGTTTTCTTACAAAATCTTCCCTGGAGCCCTTAAGGTTTTCCTCAGCTTGGATGTGGGAGTCCCTTCCTCCCTCACAACAGGAAAATGGCATTAAGTGTTTCAGTTATTTCGTTACAACCACAGATTCTTAGGAGGACAGGAGAGTCAAATACCGTCCAGTGGTCATTTTAAGTATGTTAGTTTGAGGCAGGCTATAATTTAAAAGCAATTTGGATCATCTATGGCTGAGTCCATCCTAAGAGGCCCCATAGGAAATGCAGCAGAAGGTCCAGACATCCACGGGCAGAATTCCAGAGCTTCTGAAAGATGAGTGTGTCCCGTGGCTGATGAACAAGGTATGAAGACACCAAATCCCCCTGACAGAGTCCAGCCATGCCTTGCTGCTGATCAGCGTTTCTGGAAAGACTGGATGAGCTCATCCAGGAGAGAGGGGTGGGCGATTTCAGGGAAGATTCTTCGTTTTCAGAAATGAGGCAGTGAAAGATCTGGGGCTTCCTGTTGATTCTCCCAGTTGTTCTCACAGCCCAAGACACATGGTTTGGCCATGATGTCATCTGACACGGATAGACACGCCGAGGCCAGCGCTGTCAAGTAGATCCTGGATTATGATGGAGGGTGGGAGGGATGTGCAGTTTGAGGGCAACGTGAGTGAGTAGTGAGTAATGTTTTCCATTAGGATATTACCGCCTGTCCCATCATTGATTGTGGGGGAAAAGAACTGAACTTTTGAAAATAGTCAAATCCAGTTATTATTTATCTCTCCAAATACCTTATTTTTTCAAGTTAAAATCCTGTATTTAGTGCTCTCATCTTTTATCATGGTGGGAAGTATTTTCAGATCATCTAGTTGAATGGAGGTGACCAATTTCAGTCATTTATTTATTCATTCATTCAATCAGTTACTTAGTTTATCATTCAGTCATTCAGTCTGTGGTTCAGTTGGTCATTCAGTCTGTCATTCCTTTGCTCCATTGGTGGTTCTGTCTTTCAGTCATTCAACAAACAACTAGAACATATCTCTTTCAGTACCAGGAGCTCTGCTGGGTGTTGGGCATGCAGCAGTGATATAAGATTTATAGGATCTACTCCCCAGGGGAAGACAGATGTTAAACAAGCGATTACAACAAAAGCTGGTGACTCGTGAGCGTTATGGTAGGAAAAGCGTGAGCCCTGAGGTCTAAAAAGATCAGTTTGGCCGGATATTACTGTTTCCTAGTACCTGAAACATCAGACTCCAGTGGCTTAACTTCCAGGGTATCTAAATAAAGAACTCCAGACAGTCCTCCACTAGAAAGAATAAGAGCTAACATTTGTGAAGCTCTTGATACATGGCCAGACACTGAGCCAACTCCTTGACAAAGATGACCATGCTTAATCCTCCCAGTAATCCTGAGTTAGGGACTCTGAGTTTCCCCATTTCATGGAGGAGGAAGCTGAGGCTCAGAGAGGATAAACAACTTGTTTGTAGTTGCACAGAGAGAAGTGGCAGAGCCAGGAGTTGAACCCTGGTCTGTGTGAGTCCAGAGCTCAAAAGTGATAACCGTGAATGCTTTTTTTCCCCCTGCACATGCCCAGGAACTGGGAAACTTGTAACAGAGGCACTGAGAACTCGGGGAAAAGAGAGCCTCTGGACCTTTCTAGCTTACTCCCAAAGAGCCAAGTGCTCTACGATGAAGCTCACAGCCCATGGGAATGAGCGCAAGATCTGGGGTTACCAGGTCAAAGGGCATCTTGGGGTGAGCTACGTTCCTACATCCCAGAAGGCTTGAGAAAGCTTTGCAGGAAGTTATTTGTACCAGTAGAAAGACCTTAGGCAGTTCAACCCAGAAATAAATCTATCTCCTGCTCATACATGCATTTTAAATGTAGCTAGAGTAATACAAACGGAATTAAAAACCTACTGCCCACATGACATCTTTATTTGGTTGTACAGCACTCCGTCACACGCACCCACTTTTTTCAGTGATTAGAAAAATAAAGTGAGTCATTTTTTGCAAAAATAGGTCCTGTATTTCAAAAGAAGCTAGTTTTCTTAGAGAACATAGCTTTCTTTCTATTTTTTCTCTCTCTTTACGTCCCCTCCTCCGATTCAGTAATATGTATCCCCTACCCAGATGTCAGATTGCTTTGAGCTAATTTGGGCATCTTGATGCTTAATTTAGAAATGATTCATCTACAAATGGAGTAGTACCTTAGTTTGGCTGGGGATGGGGGTGGTTGCGAGTGAGTGGTGATTCAGGTTGGCCTGTGAGCGCTCAGCCTTCTGTTATTCGGGATGATACTGAATTGCTCCAGTGACTCAGCTTGAGTCTGGACATCTGTAAATACAACGGTGAGCATGCTCAGCAGCCTCTCTTGGTGTCCCCCACGTGGCTCGAGATGATTCTGTGCTCACGAGCCCATAGTCTCACTGAAGGCATGTGACTCATGCTTCCTCATGTCTCTCTGTCAGTTGGGTTTGGTATCTGCAGTTACCCCAGGCTTAGTTCATAGATCCTCCCTTCCCCAAAGAGATTCTTTTCTCCTGTGTCTCATTAGCATTAGAGATGGCTCCTTTCCAGACTTGGAAACAGTGAGCCTCAGAACCCCACTCATCTGCCTAACCTCCCTGTAAATACAGTGTTACTGCCTCTTCTTGACAACGCCTACTGCTCTACTAGTGCAGCGCTGCGACGGCCACCGCTGCCAGCCTTACTAGCAGGGGATATTTGGTAACAATGCTATAGACACTGGTTGAGTTCTGTATACATCTCAGTTCATCCTCGTACCAGTCATCCATGGTAGGTGCTATTGGGATCCT
The DNA here is from genome assembly GCF_009834535.1 of Camelus ferus. Classification (NCBI taxonomy): domain Eukaryota; kingdom Metazoa; phylum Chordata; class Mammalia; order Artiodactyla; family Camelidae; genus Camelus; species Camelus ferus. The sequence continues at coordinate 33,529,059 of NC_045712.1, read as the reverse complement.
GATTTTGCTGAGGAAGCAAAACCAAGGCGCAAGCAAAGTAACTGACTTAAGGTCTCACAGTGAGTACACCGTGGAGACAGGATCTAAACCCAACTTGACCCTGTGCTTCAGCCACAACATCGATGCTTTCTGCCTTTATGATCTGTTTCAGCACCTCATATCAAGTCACCTCTGTGCTGTTATTTATGTAACTCTGGCAGCCGGACACTCACCACACTTATATGAACGAGGCTGCCCAGTCCCCTGAGTTGTTCTCAGCATGTGGTACTTTTAACACACTGATACTTCGACCACACTCTGCATCATCCATCACAGTAAATCCCACGAAGGGAAACAGAAACCTGGATTAGCGTGGACTCGGCAGGATGAGCTTATCAGACTCCTGGTCCCCTTTCTGTGTCAGATACATTCTTATGAATCTCCGGGCAAGAGAGCCGTTCTCTGAGTACTTCCTTTCTGCCTCATGACTTTCCCCCCCATCGTACTATAATTTTATTTACTCTAGGAATTTGTTCTTTCTAGGAATAGTCTGAGGGCATCTAAAAGGTTTTGTGCAAACTGGATTTCTCTGGGTTGGTCAACTCTGACCTCTGCCCAAGAGGACTTGGTGGTATGTTTGGACATTGATAATTATCCCATGGTTTCAAATTTCAAGGGGCCTCCAGGGAGGGGTGACTCCCACAGGCAAGAGTGGCTTCTGGTCCTGGGGACCCCACCCTGGCCCTCTGGTCATCCACCCCTTCCAGGCCAGGCTTAGGTTCCTCGGACCCCAGAATTCACTGCTTGAAAGACTCTTATCCCACTTCCAGGGCAGAGTGGGCCTCTTTGGGGCCAGTCTCCTTCAAGGATGGACCTTGGCACAGTTTACCTATAGGCCTGAAGGAGAACCAAGAGGTGGCCGCTGATGGGGTGTGGATGGAGTTTGAGAATCTGCATCTGTTTGATCAAGACCCCTTAGAGTATGGGACAGAGCTCAGAGTGGGAAAAGAAAGTAGAAACAGACCAGAAGCCAGAGGCGAATCCAAGAGCTTGGATTTCAAACCTAGCCTTCCAGGTAGTTCTGAAGACATTTATCATGGTGCCAAGATAGGCCATGTTTTTACTGAGCAGTGTGTTAGCTTGATTTATGACTTCTGTATATTTAGACATACAGCATGTAGGGCTCCACTTGTACCCTTTGCCCTGGGCCCCTCGAGTGTTAGAGGTAGGCCTTTTAGCTATCACCAGGATGACCTGTTGTCCCAGTTTATCTGTGATTAGGGGGGTTTCCAGGATGCAGATTGAATGTGCTAACGGAGAAAGACCCAGGCAAATGGCAACAAGGTGAGTTGATCCCTCGAGACCACCTACTGTCTATAATATACTGACTGCTACTGATTTGTATAACTATGTAAAACTCAGACTGCTTCTTTCTGGGGCAAGAAAGAACTTCTGTTTACATTTTCATCATAACGGCACACTAGAAAATTCCATTTAATGATAGATCTGTTCTTAGAGTCAGGAGAAAATTGAAGGTCATTTAGCCACGGGCACGTCTCCTGTCTCCAGGGCAGGAAGCTACCATTAGCAGTGGCCTTCATACATTTGCCACCAGAATCATCAGGGAGCGTTCATGGACCACTAAAAGAAGAAGCAACATGAAAAGGAAGTCTGAATAGATCTCTGTATCTTGGACTGTCTTATCTTCTCCAAGAACATTGTATTAGGCTGCTTAGCTGACCTGCTCTGTTTATAAGCTGTCACCAACCCTTTTTTAGAAGTAGATGGGTTACAAATCAACTGATGATAGTTTCTATGCTATCTCAAAGGGAATTTTTGTGATACTCCTAGGTTAGGGTGGCATCTGAAAGGTGTGGTTTGAATGCCATAGTAATGGCATCCTGTCCTGGTTCTCAAACTTCAGCCTGTATCTGATTCACCTGGGAAGTTTGTACGTCAAGCAGCTTCGAGAAGTGTAGACATGGAGCTGCAGTGATGCTGACCCCAGGTTGTGGCACCATTTAGAGCGGTGCTTCTCAGACTTCAGAGATTCTCATTCAGCTGGTCTGGGTACAGCCTGATGTTCTGCAACTCAGATGAGTTCTCAGATGATGCTGATGCTCCTGGTCTCTGGACCACACTTGGAGTAGCAAGGTACAGGGAACATTTTCAGAGCTTTAAGTCCCATGTGCCACAGATGAGCCTGACTCGAGCTTGGATACGATGTGACAGGTGTCAGAAACAAAGGAGCGAGGGCCTCGCTGTGGTGGGGGTGCAGCAGATTCTTTTCCTCTCTAAACCATGGACACTAGACATTCTCTGCTGCTGAGCTCCTGGAGGCCTCCTGGCCAAACTCAACAGGAGCCAGCTTCCCAGACTGGTTTACGAGGCTGGGGTCTGCCAGGTTCGGCCCTTCCGGGAGAGCCGTGAGCCAGACGGCATCCTCAGCCCAGCGCTGTCTGTCTTGCGTGGGACCCCATGAGGGCCGGCTCGCCACCATCAGCATGCTGTTTCTCACACATGGTCCTGGCCATGCTTCTTGCGCACTTCAAACCCTGCTCTGGTCAAGCTCACCGGCCTCCCCACCAAGCTCCACTCCCATCTCCAGCCTTTAGAGTCTATAACCCACCCATATATTATTTCCTCATTTCTCATGTTTGCTTTCTCTCCTCTCCAGGCCTGAGGGATGAGTCACACTAACTCAGAAATCATCCTCGTAGGATGGGGAGGGATACCTGCGGTGACGAGAAGGAGGACCGGGATTTGGGCATTAAGAGAGGCAGTACAAATTGGTGGTTATGGTCAGACTTCACACTAAATCCCAGCTTGGCCACTCCTCCGCCGTGTGACCTTGGGCAAGTGTCAGGGCCTCAGTTTTCTCATCAATACACTGGGGAAATACAACCTTTCTCTCGTGGCTACTGAAAAAGGTCAATGAGTTGATGTACTTTTAAAATGAGAAGATTGGACAGGAGAAAGAGAACTCTGTAGTTTCTGCTTAATTTTCCTCTGGAACGAAAACTGCTCTAAAAAATCAAATCTAATTAAAAAGAGGGGGGAAAAAAAAGAAAAGGCTTTATTTGGTACCGGGTATGTTGTAAGGGTGGAGAGTAGCAGTTCCGATGAGCCGTTGCTGTTTGCTTTCTCTTCTCTCCTAACCTTGCCGCCCTCTCCCCTTTTCTCCTTGGCCTTCCTCTTGGCATCTTGGGGCTTTCATTGAGGTACAATTCTTGGCATTTCCTCTGGGTGAAATTCCACAGAGGTGGGGGGTATTGATTGTCCTCCAGAGGCTGTTTTTGACCATTGGCCTGCAGGCGTGGTTTGGGCTGTCCATTCGGCTGCACTGTCGGCAGCCCTTTAAAAGGAAATGAAGGCAAATGCTCACAATTCCGGCCATTAGTCCAAACTTGGAGCAAACAGGAATCTCAAGGTCCAAACATTTCCCCTGTCAAGCTTTGTTTACCTTGGAGACCAACATCAACACAATTAGGTTTCAATATCAACAACATGGGAGGGTTTGAAGTCAAGGGCAGTGGAAGCCTTTTATAAATCTGGTGTCCGGGGCCACAGTTAATGGGGAGCGGGGAATGTTTTGGGGTTGCCCCATTGAATTAAATAATCAGGAGCTGTCATCAGGATCCAAATGTGCTCATCACTCGAATTTTGGAGGAGACTCTTTGAATCTGTGTAAAGTCTAGAGATGAGCATTTGCTGAGACCTAGCCTCCTCCATGGCCAGCCACATGAGACGTCATTGAGTCTGTGAGTCACCTAAGGAGAAGAAATAGAGGCTTTGACTGGGGTTGATGCATCTACATTTATCAACAGATGTTTCCCCCGTACCTAGAGCATGTCAGCTACTCTTATAGATGTGGGGGCACAGCAGTGGAGGAGACACAGAAATCCTTCCTCCACGGAGCCCACATTCTAGTTGAGGTAGGTGTTTCAGTCAGAATATCTACTGGCTTCAGCCTGAATTCAGAGACACAAAGGGTTCTAGGACCTGGGGTTTCTTTGGGGGAAGAACCTTCAAGATGATCTATTCTGTTGGTTCATGATCTTTCTGAGGGTCATGTGCCTCTTTGAGAACATTATAGATGCTGTGAACCGGCCTTTGCCAGCTTCCACCTTCAGTTTCAGAAGGTGTTTATTTCATCCTCTCTTCCTCCCCGACTTCCGGCTTCTGATCTGGTTCTACCATCTTGAGAACATTCCTCAGCATCCTTGCCAAGAGGTTTTGACCACAACATAGGGATTTTTTTTTTTTTTTTTTTTTTTTTTTTTTTTTTTTTTAGGAATGGGAAAGTACTACTTCTTAAGGCAGCCCGATCTAGAGCTCTGTAGATTACAGACTCTACTAGTTTCTTCTTTGACCCTGTTCCCTCCCTCTGAGCTCCAAGACTGGGACCTGAGACCCTGTTCCCTGCTGTTCTGATTTTTGTTTCTTGAAGGTGCAGACGTACGTGCCTCCTACTACTCTCCCAGTTTTGGAGCTATTATGGGCTTGGCTGCTCTCCTTTTCCCTGAAAGGGAAAGACTCCAATAACATTTCTCCTCCCAGCCCCTCTATAAAGATACCCGCCTAAGATAGGCCTCCTTAATCTCCTCTACCCTCTGTTTACCTTCTTATCTGAAAATATGACTGGATTTGCAAATTAGCCAAAGGAAACAGAGACATGTTTTTAAGGCTGGCGACTTGCTTTTTGAGGCTGCCAGGATTTATAAAGCTTAAATGACTTCTCTGTTCCTTGTGTGGTGTGAGAGGAAAACCTCTTACCTACAGCTGGGTGGGAGAGCAGTGTCAACAAGGTGCCCCTCCCTGCCTGCCCCCTTTCTGCTGAAAGACAGTTTTCTTTTCACCCAAAGTCTAGGCCGGGTGAAATCCTTCAAAAGGACAGGGCCAGAGATTCAACTCCAAACGTTCTTTCTGAAGGAAAAGTAGGGCAGGCACGTCACAGCACTTTAAAGGGGTTACGACGGAAAAAATGTTGCCTGAAGATTGTACAAGTAACCGGGTCTTGTTATCAACCGGGCAAGAGCTGGGTGATCTTTAAAAGCACTGGGCCCAGGAGAGCAGGGAGGTTATATTAATTCACAAAATCCGTGGAGCCATGAGGCAGAGAGAGTTGGAGGGAAAGGAATTTGATTCTCTTTAGCTCACCTCAAGGTATTTGGCAGCCACATGTTCATCACAGACTTGTAACAACCACCACTCCAAGAGCTGGGCCACTCATTCTGCAGCCTCACAGCATCCTTGCCACCAGGAATCCTTGCTATCATTGTCATTGGTCCTCAGCTTCACAGGATTGAATGAATAATGACTGAGTTTAGAACACGTGCTAAAAAGTGCGAATTTTAGTAATGCAATGACCACTGGTAGCCTGGAGGTAAAACAAAAGTGCAGACACTGACTTGCATCACTGACTCGCGTCTCAGCACAGGGCTCCTTCCCGCATCTCATCCCTACCCCCCCCAACCATTGTCCTGAGCCCCATTCCCACTACCCTCTGGCTTTCCTCTTTATGTAACTGTATCTCATCTACGTGTTACTGGAGAGTAGATTCCTGTCTAGTCACAGAGAGAATTCAGAGACGAGACACAGAGGTCAGGATAGTAAAATGAGGATTTATTAAGTGATAGGAAGCTCTCAGTGGGAGAGCAGGCAGGCTGAGGTGGGTGCTGCCCTGAGTTCCTTTGGCAAGCTGGTTACACAGGGTGTAAAATTGAATGGGCGGCATATTCATAGGGAAGGGAGAAGTTTGGGGCCACATTCCGTGATTTCCTTCCCATCTCCACCTTCCCGAGGAGAGGAGGGATTTTTTTCCTTAATTAGTCTTGATCGGATGTGTCATAGTGTCAGTGCATAATGGGTGCTTCTAATCTGCAATGCTGATTGTGTTGTAATGGGGGCACAATGGCTACATTCGGACCCGGGAGATTCCTGCCTTTTCCTATCTTTCTTTGTCTGCCTCTGGGGCACTTGTCATCCCAAAATACGTGGTTTCTTATCAGTCTGGAGGTTCCTGCTTTTGTTCACAAGATGTATGGTTTCCTGCCATTTGGCCCGTGCCCCTCCTTTCTCTGCTCGTGTCTAGCCATCTGCCTGCTCTAACATATGTTCATACGTCATAACTATGTGTGTGTATATTTCATGTTAGTTGTTCTAACTTTATATCAGAGGCTCTCACATGCTACGTAATTGGAGAGACTTAGTTCTTCCACGTGCTTCCTTGTCGAGGTTGTCCATAGCATGCACTTCTCCTGGTGTATCCGTGGTGACCGCTGCAGAAGATTACATTGGGGAAATAGCCCACAGTTGATCCATTCATTCTTATGCTCGTAGGTTTTGGGTGTTTGCCAGACTTGCTCTTGTTAGCAGTGTGACCTTTGAACATAACTTCTGTGTCTCAGTTTTCCAAAGCCGTTGCACCAATTCACACACTCACCAGCAACGTGTAAGAGAGCCTTTAGATTACATCCAATTCAGTGTTTGGGGTTGTCGGATTAAAACTTTTTTCCAAGCTAAAAGATATTAAATATTTGGTCTCCCATTGTGGTATTGATTTGCATTTGTTGATTACTAATGATATTGAATGTCAGTATATGTATTTTTTTTGCCTTGTGTTCCCTTTTCTGTGAACTGTTTCTTTTGCCTGCTTTTTCTACTGTGCTGGTTGTATTTTGCTTATTGATTTTTTTTTTTTTGGTTTTGTTACTAATCCAAAGGGAAGAATTAATATCTGCATTTTATCAATGGAGAAACCGAGTATCCTATAGGTTAAGTGACTTGTTTGATGTCATGTAGTGATGGCGAGATCCACCTCCAGCCCCTGCGATACCACCAGTGGGCTGGAGGGTGTTGTATTGGTCCCTGTGTCTTTAGGCTTTGGTCTCCTCATCTGTACAATGACAGCTTTTCTTCCAGGAAAGCTCAGTGGACCTTCCTCCAACTTCTTTGATTCTTCTGCTTTTAAGTGCCACTGTGGCTAATGTGTCAGGGAGGGACTGTCCACCGCCAGCCTGCACTCCGTCTTGTCCAATCCACAGCGTGCTGTGCGTGGTCTCAGAAAATTGCATCTGGACTGGTAGCTCCAAGGATTTTCCTTGTTTTAGTGTTTGGGAGACCAGAGTGAACAAGGATAGTACTGACGTCTTTCTTACTTTTTGTTGACTTCATTTGCCATCTCCTTGTTTCCAGAAGCCACTGATTAAACATAGCAGAAGGAAAAATTAAGGATAACCATTATGACAGCTTTCATTTCTCTTTTCCATCCAACAAATATTAATGAAGCACTTACAGTGGACCAGGCATACTGCTCAGATAGTGTGCTTAGAGGGAGACAGACTTGAGTTTAATGCCTTTTACTAGTTGTGGGAACCTTGACCAAGTTCTCCCACATTTTGACTCTTGGGAATAATGCTGCTATAAACAATGGTGAAGACTTTTTTCTAATAGAAATATTAGGAGGGTAAAATGTAAGATATGCCCCAGCACATAATAAGAATTCAATAAATAGCAGTGGTGATGGAGATAGGTCTTACCAAGGGATGGAAATGGCAGTGAGAAAGTTCCAGAAGATGGCGTGAGGGACAGAGGGCTGAACTTCTGGGGTTCATCCCCCTACATGCACACTTGAAGTCACACGGATTGAGAGAAATGCATCTCCACTCAGTCAGAACTTTTTATTGAGGGGTAGACACTGGACAGAGACTCATAGTAGGATTAGGAAACATTTACCCAGCACTTACCATGTGCCAGGCCCTATTCTAAGTGCTTTCATATATCAGTTCCTTTAATGCTCACGAGAACCTGATGAGACAGGAGACAAAGCCCATTTTACAGATGAGGAAGCTGAGGTACCGAGAGTTTACTTAACTTGGCCCAGGTCACAGACTCTTAAATGTTTGGGCCAGGGTTGGAATTCAGGCCGAGTGACCCTATGGGACCGTTACAAAATGTCTGATGCAAAATCGCTGTCCCTGGAGAGTCACGTGTCCTGGGACAGACAGACATTTCAGCACAGTGCGATTGAAAGCAACTGGATAAATTCACACTGAGTGTTGATGATGTTTATCTCTGGGGAGAGGCATTAGGCTGAAAGGGAGAATTCATCTTACTTTTTATCTCATTCCGTCATGTGTTGTTAGGATTTTTATTTATTTTTACGTTGTATATTTTTATATTGGTAATAAAAAAAAATCATCCTATGGGAGATACAGAGCAAGGAAGTATGACACAGGTGAGAACAGAGGTCTGGACCAGTGCTGTGGGAGCCCAGAGAGGTGGGCACCTTACTATAGAGGAGGAGATGAGGTGGGGTTTTGCAGGTTGCATAGGAGTGCACTGGATGGAGATAAGCAGAAATTACTCCAGGAAGAAGGACAACTTGGGGAGAAGTGAGTATAGTTGCCTTCAAAGTAAGAACAGTGTTGGCCTGGGGTATGGGACATAGGACACACTCAGTTAATATTGGATCCCCAGTCCAGCGCCCCTGGATATAGGAAGGGGGCCATTTGTGCCTCTCTCCTGGATTCTACTCATTAATATTAGATGAGCTAGGATTCCGGGGTCACCACTGACAAGCAAACTATACATTTCTCATGTCTGGCCACACAGGGAGAACTTGAGGTTACTCCTCATTCGGTAAAAGGAGTTCACGGTGTTAGGAGTCAGTCTCCCCATCTTGAAGCTTCCTTCCCAGGCAGAGTCCCCCTCAGGGTCTCCCCCCGACCCTGTAACTGCAGGGGAGGAGGGCTGCTCTTCCTGGGGTCCCTCTTCCAGAAGCCCTGGACTCCCTCTGAGTGGCCCAGACTGAGCCACCAGCAGGTCCTGAACCAGTCCCTATGGCCAGGACCCCAGAATGTGCCAACTGGTGTGACCCAGTTACATCAGGCACCCAGAGTTCTTTCTTCCCAAACCCCAGAACACAAGTGGGAGATGGTAGTTCCCCTCCAGGAAAATGAGGGTGATACCCCCTGGAAGAGAAGCTAGATGCTCAGCACACCAAACCAAACCAAACTGAAAAGGCAGGTTTTTAGATATAAACAGTTTCATTTACTATGACAAGAGCTCAGATAGGGAGCCCCAGGGGTGTCCACGTGAAAACGCATATGTGACTCTCTCCAAGCTCGTGAAGACTTGGGATTAAGTTGGCGAAAACTCTCGGAGAACGGGGCTCTTTCTGTTTCTTCCAATTTATCTGTCTTATCTCCATTTTTGGATATTTTCAGGCTGGGGAAATGTGACCCTCTGGAATACATTTTTAATATTGTTTCTCATCCAAGAAGGGCCTTGCTTTTATAGCTGCTCATTCAGAGCGGCTGCTGTCATTGTTTTCATTCTTGCTGTTTCCAAAGGTGAGCTCCAAAGGCTGGGTCGGGGCCTTGGCGTGACAGGGTAGAGTTCATTCCCAAAATATTTTTGAAGCTTCAAGGTTTCCATAGATACAGATGTTAGCAAGGTCACATGTTTCTGAGAGGGCTGGGGTGTCTGTTGCGGCTTTGAGAAATCTGCATTCTTCAGAGACTTTTTTTCCTAGCGCGTAACCACTTCTCCACTGGCAGGATTGGGCCATAATGCCCAGACACCCACAGCCTAAGGAATGAGCACCAGATTAGGGATCCAGACTCAGGAATCAGACTTGTGTTCAAATCCTAGCTCTACCAGTTAGCTGTGTGATCTTAGGCAAGTTATTTAACCTCTCTGAGTTTTGCTTTTTTTTTCATTTGTAAAATGAGAATAACACTAGCATTGAGAAGACTGGATGAGACCATGTGTGTAAAACGTAGCCTAGGGAGAGATCAGACCCAGTCTTTATCCCCAGGAAGTTGATAGTAGAATGGCTATGTATACAATGGACAAGCCCCTATTGTGTGTCACAGTGAGAATGAAAACACTGGCTTCTAGCTCAGTCTGGATTCCAACCCTGGCTGTCCACTTAACAGCTGTGTGATCCTACCTCCCTGAATTTTACCACTTTTATGTGTAAAATGGAGGTGAAGATACAGCCTCACAGAGTGAGGATGTGAATTAAAGCGATTTATGTAAACCATTTGGTGCAAAGCCTGGCACGAAGCATGTGCTCAGGCAGCGGTGTTACCCTTCCCCTCCCTTTCTTAGAAGCGGGGGTCACCCCGCATCCCTGTGCTGGGGGTGGAGTGCCTGATGTTTGTGTGGTCCAAACCAGCTAAATTGCACTGGGATTGAGAAGAGAGGGTATACACACCATATCTTAGACACTGGCATTCCAGTGTGGGAAATCGCCCAATCCCCGCCTCTGGGTACCCAGGAAGTACTCATTAAATTATTTCCCTTTTTGTCAGGATTTGACTAGTAGGACAAATGCCTCTGCTGTGCCCAGAGCAAGCATCATTCGTGACATGGGGAAGCCTGTGCTGATGTCCAGAAGTAACCTCAGCTTTTCCTGCGCAGTACACATGCACCTCTCTCACCATCCACATTCCCAGGCAGCCTGAGTACAGAGCCTGGGCAGCATTTCACTGCCGTGACTCCAAGTAAGAGATCACTTCAGGAACAATTAATTGCAGGGTAAGAATCTGGGTGGGAGTGCATGGCTTCCAGAGGGAATAATTCTCTCAATATAAACAGTCCATGGCCACCTTCCCCCGAGAAGATGCTGCTTCTTATCCCGGAGCTGCTGTACCAGGGCTTGCTAAGCAAGAGCCAGATGACCGAGTAGCTGGGTCAGAAGCATGAAAACACACAGATGAGTTTGCTGGAGCTGGGAGCCTTGTCAGTTCCTTTTGGGGGCCCTCAGCAGTGGGACATAGTGAGGATACAACATGATGCTTGTTGCTGGTCACTTTCTTCTCCTCCTAACCAGTTGTCTCTTTTCCCTTCAAACTCATCCTTGTCTTTGCTTCCTGTCTTGTCTCTGCTCAGCCTTCTGTGTGTCTTTCTCATCATCTGACCCAATAGTGTCTTTCAGGGCAGCTCTGCTCACAGTCAACTTAAGAGGAGAGCTCTCCATCCACCAAACTGATCCCCTTAAAATATATTCCCCACTGTCTCCTTCCAAGGGCCTGAAAGTCCTACTCTCCCATGATACTAGGATTTCAAGAGGCTCATATCATAGGAAATAGATCATCTAGGCGACTAGCACCAAAATCCACTGATGCCCAATGTACTGGTCAGCTATCGCTGGGAACAGATAAACCCAGCATCTTACAACAAGGAGCGTTTTGTTCATAGGTCTATGCATTGGCTTAGGTTGTGCTGGGTTGGCTCTGCTCCATGTGGGTTCCTTCTGGGACCAGGCTGAAGGGGCCCTGTGTCCTGGGGGAGCCCATCTCATGGGGATGGCAGAGGTGTCAGAGGGTAAGTCAAAGGCACAAGCACATTTCAAGCCCCTACTTGTAATCACATCTGCTAACATCCTGCTGGTTAAAGCAAGTCACATGACCAAGCCCAAAGGAAAGGGAAAGAGTCATACAGTCTGTCTTCTATGGAGGAACTGCATGGCTTCATGGCAAAAAGCACCAAATACAGGGAGGGGTGAAGAATTGGGGCTGATAATTCTATCTGTGACAACCATTAACACTTGAGTATGAATTAGGTGGCTTAGTCCAGGGAGAGTAGTGATGGGAAAGTCTGGTGGATAGGGCTCATACAATATCATGAGGGGCGATGAGAACAACATAAGCAAAGCCTGTTTATCCTCTAGATGTGGCAGAGATTTGGAATCTGAAGTCATTGTGAGGGTACTGGATACTCAAGAGCAGTGGTTCTCAAACCTCAGCATGTATCAGAACCACCTGGAGAGCTTGTTAACACAGATTGCTTCACTCTGCTCCCAGAATTGCTGATGTAGTAGGTCTAGGGTGGACACAAGAATTTGTACTTTCAGCAAATTTCTGGGTCATGCTGATGCTGTTCATACAGGAACTACACTTTAGATCCAGTTGCCAAAGGATGTGGAAGTTACTGAAGGCAACCTGAAATTCATTAGTGACTGAATTCCATAAGCTTGGTCTAGTCCTCTCCCCTTTGATTTCATACCAGTCCTATTTCAGCACCTTTCCCCCTCATTCTGCACCCCGTTTTCTTCCCAGAGAGCTCCTCTATCCTTCTCCTGCTCCCTAACACCTTGTCACATGTTCCCCTTCTCTCTGCTTCTAGAAGATAATAGAACCCAGGGTGTGTGTGGCTGGGGTGTGCCCACCAGACACATGAGTCACAGTCAGGCAGCTGAGTCACAGCCTCCTAGAGGTAACCAGTCTCTGCTTTGGATGGGAATCATCAGTCAATATGAAGATAACATCCCAGGAAGGATATGGGTCCCTTGGCTCTAGTGATGATGGTTTGTTTTCTTGCATCTGTGCTACATCATATATTGGTATTTTCACTTCAAAAATGTTTGGTGCCTGCTGTCAGCTGTCACAAGGCATCAACTTTAATGACTTGTGAGGGATGAAGATGGTCCCGTTGGGACCTTAACAAGTTTATAATGAAACTTACCCAGGAGTTTGGGAAGTGGTTGGACCTTAAACCGAATTCACGCTCAGCATCAGCCCAGTGCTAGCGCTGACCGGCATCATCATTTAACTGCCAGTGAGCCCAGCTCAACCTACTGGGCTGGAGCACAGGGCAACCAAGATAATGGGACCCCAGTACGTCCTTAAGCTCCTCCTTGAGCAAGTCAGTGATCTGAAGATGTTAATAGCTGGTTCCCAGGGAGGCAGGGAGGTGAAAGAGGAGGTAGCTACTACACTGGGGCCCACCAGTGACTCCTTTATTGCTATGCACCCCTTTGTGATGGGGTCCCATGTTGTACAGAACAAAATGCTTGCTTTCTTCTTTTTCCTCATGGTCTCAATGTATGTTCTCTGCCGTGACATACACCATCTCTTGGGATTTTCACCCCTCCTAGGCCTGGTTGGGGAGGGGAGCAAGTCTCTCTTTCCTGCTGCTCCAGAACACAAGCCCATAGGGACATTTCACTTAATTTCATGCTGACTGCCAGAGGACATAACAACTATATTGGCCATTGGTTTACAATATTGTCTCTAAAATGGTAAATTAAAAACATCATGTTTTTTTATTTTCTTGATTGCAAGCTTTAGACATTCTGATTGCTTTTGACTTGGCCTGCATGCAGGAGGCGCCTTTCTTTCTGTAGATGAGTGACTTTAATCTCTGTATTAGTTTTCTCTTGCTGCAAAACCATTGACCACACATTTAGTGGACTTAAAACAACACAAATGTTAATTACGTCACAGTTTTTCTGGGTTTGGAGTCCAGGCACAGCTTAACTGGGTCCCCTGCTCAGTCTTATCAACCAGCAAGCCAGGTGTCAGTCAGGGCTGTGGTCTCATCAGAGGCCCAACTGTGGGAAGAATCACCTCTGAGCTCCTGCAGGCTGTTGGCAGAATCCATCTGCTGTGGTTGTAGGACTGACTTCCCCGTTTTCTCTCTGGCTATCATCTGGGGGCCACTCTCAGCCCCTGGAGGCCACCTTGCCACATGGCCTCTCTGTGGGTCCTCACACATCGTGGGAGCCAGCTACAGAGAGGGCACCTCTCTCACTCTAGTCTGAGAGATGGAGTCTTTAACGCAATGCAATTGTCAAGAGTGGGAGCCCGTCACCTTTGCTGTATTCAATGGATCAGAAGCAGTCATGGTCCTGCCTCACTAACACCAAAGCATGACTGGCAGGAGGGCCCAACATCTCCTCTTTCCAGCCTGAAGGTGTAATGCATGCTGAGTGATACGTACCTCACAGTCCCACAAATCAGTTTGCTTTCCGGAGGTCATCCAGTTCTCATTCAGAAATGACACCACAGGATGTTTCCACCATTACCCTACTATCTGGGAAAAGAGCTCCAAGACTCGGTCATTGGGTGGATGTCGTCAGCCTTGCATCCTTTATTTTTATCCCGTATTATTCATTCAACAAATATCGATGGAACACCTGTCAGGTCGTGGGCACTGTGTCAGGCACTGGGGAGACAGTTGTGAACTTGACCAAGTCCCTGCTCTCATGCAGTTTCCATTCCAGCTAGAGGAGAGAAACAATAAACAATTAAACAAAGAAATGCATGAGCAAGTGACCAGTGCTGTGAAGGAAATATAATGTGTCTGGAACATGCCAGGCAAGTGCTTTCAATGGGGGCCATCATAGAAGGTGCTCTAAGGAAGTGATATTTGAGTTGAGCCTTGAATGATGGCAAGGAGCCAGCCATATTACCGTTTGGAGGGAAAAAAGTAGAGAAAGAGCAAATGCAAAGGCCCTGTAGTTAAAAGGAACTTGGCTTCTTTGAGGACATAAAAGAAAGCCCGTTGGCTGGAGCTGGTAGGAGGTGAGGATATTGGCTGTGGGCTGATCTTGTGGGGTCTTAAGGGCCACTGCAGAAGTTTGGATTTGGTTCTTGTGTGATGGGCTTCAGTAGGGCTGTTAGGTCATGTAATTTACGCTCTGTAAGGCTCATTTTGGTTGCCGTAAGGAGAACAGAGTTTAGGGTGGCTGGGGTGAGTGACTGTAGACCCACCAGGAACCTCCCACAGCGTTCCAGGCAGTGAGACTCAGCTTGGGCTGGGCTTGCAGCGGTGGGCCTGGGGAGAAGTGATGGAAGTTGAGTGTATTTGGACTTGCCTCATTTACCTCCTAAACATGTGAGTTGAACACGCTTTCCTTGTTCAGTAGGTAAAGAAATCAGTCCTTGAATTGAAAATGATCGATTTCTTTAGTTTTGTCAATAATTGAAAAAATTCTATAATAAAAAGTTTAAATGGTAACAGAGCACTTTCCCAAGCACCGCCTTAGGCTGCCTGCCCCCAGGCTCCAGCCATCCACTCTCAGCGGCTTGCTCCAAACCGGAGGCTTGCGGGACAATTACGGTTTTGCTGACTGAAGGATTCCACACGCTAAGCCCTTGTGCAAACTGACTTCTGCTCCTGTGGTGAGACTGTGGGGTGTCCGTAAATATTTCCTCTCTGCTTCAAGGAGTGACAGAGAAAGGGCCACTCAGTTCCCAGGGCAAAGGAGCTGAGCAGATTTTGTGCTGCAGCTGGAAGTAAACACTTCCTGTTAACATTTCATCATCAGATTCTGGAGTCAGAGCATCTAGGTTAAATCCCTCTTCTGCTGTGTGACTCTGAGCAAGTTGCTTAGCTTTTCTCAGCCTCAGTTACCACATCTGTAAAGTGGGACAGTAATAAAAACCAACCTCATTGGATTTAAGGAATTAACACTTGTGAAGCCCAGTTGGGGAGTAAAAGTAATTGCTATAAAGGTATTTGCTAAGTTAAAAACAATAGGTCAGATATTTTAATTGTCTTTAAGACCCTCCTAGTATATAAGGAACCTATTACAAACACAAGTTGCTCCTTCTTTCTTTACTTTAAATGTCAGCAAATATTTTTATGGGGGAAAAAAGGTGAGATTTGGTGTCAAATGGAATTGATTTAACCATTAACTGTGCTATTTTCTGGCTCTGGACCTTGAGTAAGCCACTTAACATCTCCAGAAGCATCATTTCATCACTGGTAAAATAGAAAGGGAAATTAGAGTAGGATGCTGGTGATTGGTTAATAAGTAGGTCTCTGAAAAAAAAGTCCTTACTTGTAGTGTTAGCTGACTTCCATGGAGAAAATACATCCACTACAGCTGATTTTGAGCTCTCTCTGTGATGTCACCAAGCGCAAAGTTGGGAAAGCATGCACACAGTATGTTCTCAGGCCAGTGTATTTGCTCCCGTAGGAGAGAAGTATCTACAGTTTCCTGAATAATCTGCATATGGTTCTGAGCTGACCTAAGTGAAATAGAGTATTTCATGTAATCCTCAAAGCAACCTTGTGATGAAGGTGTCACTGTTAACCTTATTCTACAGTAGGTGCCATTGAGGCACAGATGGGTAGTTTGCCCAGGGTCACCCCTAGCAGGGATGTTAATCGCTCAGTTCAGTGCCTGGCCCCTGGGAGACTCTGACAAAGAGATGGATGTTGATGTTGTTTCTTCTGCAACCGAAGGAGAGATACTTCTTAATATTCAATCATTTGTGTTATGTTCCATTGGTTTTCATAAAGTTCACCCCAAATGTCATATTTCTAAAGGAACTTAAAAAATTGCATTCTTACCATTAAAGTAGAGATGAGAGTATGAGGTTCAAAGAACCACTCTTAATTATTTAGATAAAAGCAGAAGATTCAACTTTGCTACCTACTTGGCAGAAGGATTAGGGATGGAGAGATGTGGATGTTTATTCAGTACCTACTATGTGCTACATGCTTCATGTGTATTTAATTTTCCCAGAGGCAGAAAGAATTATCCTTGCCGTGCTCCCCATTTGACACATGAAGATACTAAGGCTCAGAGAAATGCATTGATTTTTCCTCAATGTCACATCACTGATAAGTGGCTGTGCTGATATTTGAACCCAAGACCATGGGCAAAACTTGGGTCTTTCCATTGTACCGTACTGCTCACATTTGGGCTCCCCTGTTGTGTGAACTTTAACAAGGCGGTTTTCTAGAACTCAGGTTGGAACTCCATGAAATAATCAGAGCCTGTGGGTCACAGAGCATCTCTTGGCCACTGGCCCAGCCCTCCTCTTTCTGAGAACCATCAGCAAGAGCAGCAGCACAGCCAGTGACATAGTCAGTGGCTAGAAAAACACACGGGCCCTGCTGCGGGCCGCTGGTGCTGTTGATACGAAACTGCTCAGACCATGCCCCTGGGATGCTCAGGGCCCTCGCTGGCTGTTGAGGGAAAACGCCAGCTAGTGCTCCATTTCTGGTCACCGTCTGTCCCCATTCCAATGGACAAGCAGTCCATTTTAGCTCATGACCAAGTTTGAGACCGCAGAGATGCAGCCCTACTGGTCACTACTCACATTCATCTTATTTGCTTTAGTTTTGGGGCCAGTGTCCAGAGTAATCCTGAATTTCACTTTTTATCTGCATGGCCAGAGGGCTAAGTGGATAAGATTATATGAGAAAGTACCATTGGAAACGCTGACAAAAATATTACTGCTGTGGGATCTGAGATTTTCTGACCCAGTAAGTTGAGTGGGAAGGCTTGTCTTTTTCCAGCTTAATACGGGGTGGTAGCAAGCCCGTGTATTTTTCAGGCATTACGAGGAGCCCTAGGATATTCAGATGGAAAGGGTCTTCATTTCACATATCCATTCATTCCTCTCCTCATCAAATGTTATCTCAGCATCTGCCATATTTCACCTTACAGTCTAGTGTGGGAGGCAGCTTCAGAAAACAGTCCTATAAATACATCTAAAAATCGCAACTGAAAAATACTATGAAAGGGAAGTACATTGTCCAGTGCAAGCACTTAATTAAGGACCCTGACCCAAACTACTGGGGAGAATGATGGCGGGAAGTGGAGAGAGAACCCTAGGTAGAGGGAATGAAGGTTGAAGACAAGTTGCTTGTCTAAGAGTGAAGGAGGGTCAGAGTGGCTGGATCATTGAGATTAAGTGAGAGGCTGGGATAAGCTGAGACTGAGGAGGGGAGCAGGGGCCAGGTCATGGAGGGAGGTGTCTCCAGGGTGAGGATGCTGCTCGGTCTCCTTAGAACAACCAGAAGGCATTGGAGGTTTCCAAGCACCATGGTAACGTGGTTGATGCTGTCCTTATAACAGAGTATCTGTGCCAGATAGTATGAAGGAGGGGGTCATTGGGTGGAGCATGGGGTTGGGGAGGTCAGATATATCTTTTCAGCATTCGGAGGAGAGATGATGGTGGCCTGGCCTGAGATGGTGGTCTTAGAGCTGAAGGGGGAAATGGAGCCATTCCATTCCAGGGAGATTTAGGAAGTGCATTGACAGGACTTGAAATTTTTTTGGAGAGGGGGATGGGGGAGAAGGGAGAAGAAGCACCACAGACAAATTCCAGATTTATGACTTGTGAGACTAGATGGGTGTTAATCTCCTTTATGACGTGGGAAAATAGAGAAAAGACCAGGTTTGTTTAGTTCATTAGTCAGTTTAGGCTACGTTATGCTGAGGCAACCAATGATCCCTAAATCTCAGTGGCTTATAAAGACAGAGGTTTATTTCTTGCTTGTGATATTTGGCCGCAGTGGTCAGCTGCCTTTCTGTTCCACATCCTCTTTACTCTGGGGCTTAGGGTGGTGGAGTAGAAGCTGCTCATCGGGCTGAGGGGAAAGAGACAGGGCATATCACGTGCTGGTTCAAAGCTTTGGCGAAGACACACCTCACATCTCAGTTTTCATAGGACAAAGCAGGTCACAGAGCCATGCCTGAGGGCATAATCCTCCTACAGGGAGGGGTGGACAACAAATATTTTGAACACTAAAAACCTACAGGAGGGTTCCCTTGTTAAAACAAACAAAAAAACTATAGGAGGGAAATTTAGCATTCAACTTCATCATCTGTAAAATTTGGATGATTGGAGTGTTTACTTCATAGGATTCTTGTGATGATTGAATGAATTAATGCATGGAAAGTGCTTAGAGAATGCACAGTATAGCCTGTGGCTCAGACAGGAGAAAGGGTCTGCCTGGGATTCCTGTTTCTGTGTACACCCACTCCACCTGACTTCCAGGTGTGTCATAAAAGTAAAATCCCATCTGACAGACATTTACTGAGCATATAATATGTACCGGGCACTGTGCTGAGCTGAGATTCAGCTAGGAAGACTTCCCCTTTGAGGAATTCATGGTTTAATAGTGCCAGAAGGGTGTGCCAGTAAGTACAGAGGCCAGAGATCTGTGACAGTGCTAAGTCAGAGCGATCAGCTCTGGACTTCCATTTTTTCCTTTGGATGAAGAAACCTGTCTGAAATCCCCAAGGCTTCTCAGAACTGGTGATTCTTGACCTGAGTCTTCAAGCCTTGAATGGTTCATTAGATAGGCAGTGTGGGAAGGGCACACTGGGAAGAGGGAACAGCTTTGCGCTCACAGAGACAGAGCTGCCTGATGTATTTGTAAACTCTGCACCGTCAGTAAGTTAAGTGTCAGCATCCACCTCTCCCCAGCCTGGGACTCACCAGGAATACCAGGTGGCCAGGGTGTGCCTCTCAGCTAGCTGCCTGGCTCTTATTTTGTTCAGTGGATATTTGAACTGAGGAGAAAGAGTTAACTTCACTTGGAGAACAGTTTTTGCATTAAGAGGCGAGAGAGACTGTTGACAGTTGTCATAGGGAAAGGAATTTTGAGAAAAAATGTTAGAAGGAATTTTTAAGGGATATTTGGCCAAATAATGCTCAGTCAAATCTCCTTCAGTCCTCTTTCCACAGACCTTCAGTAAAATTCTGCATCACGGTCTGAAGGCTATAGGGAATGGATTTGTGTGTCTGTGTATTTCTGCGTATGTGTGTGTAAGCATGTGTGTTTTGGGGAGAAGGTGATATGCTGCACTTGACTGTAATGCAATGGCGAGCTGGCTATGAAAGTCCAGGTACCTCTGCGTCCCAGATAAGCAGTGTGGTATTGTTAGCATGTAAAGTAAAATGTAGGCACTGTTAGAATATGCAAATATAGAAGCCAATTGTAAATGGACTCTAGCACTCCAGACTGAAGCCTACTTACAGGTATACAGGATTAATGTCACATGGGGGAATGAGAGAAATAACTACAATCCCTTGGTAAAGATGTGTCCTCAGATGCCCTTGAGAGAGTCTGCGAAGACTGGTGTGATTGTGGAGTAAGAGCAAAACGGGGAGAATTCAGTTCAGTTTCAAGATAAACAGTATTGCTTAAAAAAAAAAAAGTCCAAACCTATCGTATCTCTATGTAGTGTTGCTACGGAAAGAGCTATTTTCATCGGATGTGAGAGCAGGAAGCCACATAAAACAGAGAGAAACGGCCAGACTGCAGGTTTGATGTATCCCTGGGCTGCCCTAACTTAGTAGCATTTTTACAGAGAGCAGTTTCTTCATGTTGAGATGACAGGAATGAGAAAAATGGAAGGTCTCAACGACCTATTCCTTCCATTTTCCCATTGAATGAGAAAACATGCCTCAAATCCCTGGAACAGAGGAGATACTCCAAGTAAATGACAGCCTGCTGAATGAAGGATGGTTTCCGGACGGCACGTCTGCAATCTCACGTCCATCACTGCCTTCCCCTCCCAACATCACTACTGTCTTCCAATGATGTCATGTATCTTGTTGCCTGTTAAATGTATGCGTTGAGGCTGCTTCTTTGGTGGTGATTGACTTTTTTAAGGGGCATATTATGCTCTGGTGAAATCTGAACATCCATAATGAGGACATACAGTTCTTTCCAAGAAAAATATGTTTTAAAAAAGAAGCACATTCATACTGTTTGAAAAAAAAAAAGAAAAAAAGAAAGCGTAGTCAGAACTTGGCATAAGATGCTGGAGCCACCTTAGGTGTCTGAAAAAAATGATCGGTGCCCGGGAGAGTGTTAGGGGCTGGGACAGGAATTTTCAGTCTCGGGACTCTGGGAACTAAAGGTTCCTGTCAAATGCACCAGAAACCAGGGAGGCAAATAATATTTTGCTAGCGTGTCTGGCTCCTCTGTGCCCTGCGGTCAGCATCTTAAAGTTGACACAGTCCTTGAGGCTGGAGAAGGGAAGGGTTTGCAATTTGTGGCAGCAAAAGCCTGGGACATTAGGTCTTATGTTTTCTGGACAGTCTTAGGGGGGAAACAGATTTCTGCTTAAGGAGTGGATATGAAGATGCATCCGTTGCAGAGAGAGACGAGAGGTCCGGATACCAGCTGAATGTCATTTCTTGCTCATTCTGTGCGATCACGCTCATAACATGGGTTAGAAGGGCAGAGTGTGTAGACTACACATTTGACTGGAAACAGTTCTCTTTGGTGTGGGAATGTGGGGCGTGCTTACTTTCTCAAGGTCGGCAGCGTTTCTTCAAGTTTTGCTCAAGACATGAGCCACATGGGTTTGCCTTCTCTGGAGAGCTAAACAACAGGAGGGAGTACAGATGCCGCTCAGATGCCCTGGTCACGTTGGAATGGCATCCAATATAATTTGAGAAACACTTTTCTGGACACCTACTATGTTTGAGGCAAAATGCAAGCCTGGAGAATACAAAGAGAAACAGCATCTATCCCCCCTTGAAGAACTCACAACCCGTCGGTACCCACACATCCAGATAACTGTGATGGATGCTAGAATCCCCAGACAGCAGGGTGAGGTACTGAGGCTGGACTTTTCACTTTCAGTGTACTTGATCCCATTTAGTCCTGCCAGAAATTCTCTTTGTGGATGCTCTTCTGACCTCCATTTTTCAGATGAGGAAACTGAGGCCCAGAAAAATGAAACGTTCTCCTGAGCACCCACAGCTAGTAAGCATGGGAGCCAGGATTCCAACATGGGGCTGTCTGGCTCTGAGCCTGTGCTCTCTACTGTCCTCCACCCTTCACTGACCTGGGCGAGGTCAGAGAGGCAGGAGCACTGATTGGTGGCGGGGCGGGGGTGGGAGCGAAACTGATGCTGTCCTGAGCAGAGGTGGGGATTGAGGGAAGCTACAGAAAGAGAGTGACACTGGAGAGGCCTGGAAGAGTGAATGGGGTTCATGAGGTTGTCCAAGGGTGTGAGAGTGGGCAGGACGTGCACTCCCAGTAGGGAACAGCCTAGATGAGGGTGTGGAGGCAGAGGGGACAGGAGAGCAAGGAGTCTGCTGTGGCCTCTGTCCGAGCTAAGTGTCGGGGGAAAGGAGCAGAGATAATCAATTCATCTTTTCAATAGATATTTGAGTGCCAGTGATGTGCCAGTTGCTGGTGTAGACACTGGCCATGTTTTGGCGACCAAGACTGGACAGGGTTCTGCTCGTATGCGACCACCTTTAAGCCAGGTCGTAAGTCTAGGAACTTGCCAACAGACCACATATATATCAGCTGCTGAGATGCTGGGAATTCCAATAGCGCCGTGAGAAATCGGTCATGTGTTCAGGCCTCTCCTACAAAGTTACATTTGAGATCTGCAGACCAAGCATGAGCCAGCCACACGGAGATCACGGGGAAGGGCATGGGGGTGTGGTCTGCAAGGACAATGACCTCTCCGTGGGAAAATTGGCCCGAACAAAAGGCCCCGATCAAACCTACATTGCAGTGTTCTTATGTTTGTCCTGTGATCACTGGTGTTCAGTGCCTCTTACAGGCTCATGCAGGAGGACCCCATTTGAAAATTCACCTGAAATTAGTTCATTTATCATGGGTCTGAATTGCATAAAACCCACTCATGTGTTATGTGTTCAGCCCAACTCCTTTTCCAAACGGAGGGGCAGCTTGGGTTATTCCTTCGGCTGTGCATTGTTGAAACGTGCCTACTGGTTTTGTTCTGCCCTGGCCCTCTTCCCGCCCTTTCTGCCTCCCTCGAACAAATCTGCCGGTGATTAAATTGCCACATTTTACCCAAATGGCATCAATTGCGCTTCCCTCTTTGTGTTCACTGCGGCCATGAAAAACAAGCTTCATTAGTCATCTCCCAAATGTTCCCTCTCTAAACCTAGGCTAAATGAGGTTTTTACCACTGAGATCATTTGAAGGCTGTCAGTTTCTATTAATTAAACACATACTTCTCTTCCCATACACCCACCCTGCTTTTGGTTTGGAATGATTCTTGGAAGTACTTTATGTTGTAGCCAGGAGAGGATACTGTTGAAATGCACGGACTGGTCTATTACCTGCCAGGGAGAAATCAGGTGGGAGCTGTCAGGAACAAGGGAGCCAGTCATGTTTTCCAGCCTCTGCCGTCCTCTTCTGCCTTTTCCTGTTCTGTTTCCATGTCCGCTTCTGCTGTTGTTGCTGCTGCTTCTCCTCCCCCTCCTTTTTATCCCTCACCCACAGCGTGGTCATGTGACCCAGACCAGTGGACATGTGACCAGAGCTGACCAATCAGCCCCCTCCCAGCCACAGGGATTGGTTCAGAGATGGCACATAGTCTGAGCCAGGCCATTGAGCATCAGATCAGGGACTTGGGCTGGAAGACTGGGGAAGACAGTCCCCTTTCTCTTGGTGGTGTTGAAGTAAGAGCACTTGGTCCTGCAGCAGCTGCCTTTGCCCATCTTGTGAAAAGCAGAGTTCAGAGATGAACTGAGACAGATTCCTGCAAATGTTTTTTGAATACCTGGATCCAGCCATGTAGTGAAGGCGGTACGATCTCAGACTTCTCAATTACATGAACCAGTAAATATAATTAATCGTCTCTGAGACGATTTTGAATTGGGTGTCCGTTTCTTACAACTCAAAGGGTTGTGCTAAATGAGTATCCACAGCCGCTCTGCTACCCCACCTCTGGTGACTGTCCCAATTTGCTTGTTCCTTTTCGTCATTCAGAAAACATTTATGGAGCTCCTGCTGCTTACCAGGTGCATGGCCGCCATAGCAGACAATGACCCATGTCCATTTCTCACCCACTCCCACCTTTCATGGCTGGCAGAGTCCCTCCCTGGTAATTCAATTTGGCCCTTCTCCAGAGCTGTGGGCCAGGCATGAAAATGCCTTCTCTTTTCCCTGTAATGGATCTAGTCCAAAAAATTATTTTTTTAAAACCAAATTTTGCCTAATTATAAGGGACATGTGACCAAATTCTGGCCAATGAAATATGAAGGAAAATCTTTTGGGGAGGGGGCACTTTGGGGAATAACAATAGAGCAGGAAAAATCCCTTTTCTTCTGATGGATAGTTTCTCTGTGAGACACTAGGAGCTATAGCAGGACAATGTGAGAGCAACAGTATGGGAGAAGAAAAATCTGGCACGTGATGACATCACTAAGCTATTGAATTAATTCTCTCTGGGTCCTCTGAACTTCCTGATATGTAATAATAAATTCCCTTATTGTTGAGGACATCTGATTGGGTTTTCTGTTGTCATAGTGAAAAGGATTCTAACTGGTACAGATGCTTGATAAACAGTGATGCCCGAATTGGCAGCAGTATGCCTCTCGGAGAGGTTATCCAGCCCAGCCAGGTGGGTCCACATAGGGTGAGGGTGCCAGGTTCCACGTCTTGTTTTTATTATGTGAGCTGGGACTCTCGGGTGACTGGGCTTAGGAGACTGACTTCCTGGTGATAACTAGATTCACTTGAGAACCACAAGTAAGAATTGGACAGTCAGTTTATTAATTGGCATTTGAAATGTAATTTTTGTCTGGACAATGTCTCCCTGTAGACAAAGCTTCATGGGAAGTCAGTGGTAACTAGAGAGTAGCTGGTTGAGCTTGGAGCTGGAGCCACAACTCAGAGACTTAGTTCTCCATTTCATGATTGTAGTGGTTTTATCACCCAGCCCCCAAGGCCGAGGCCTCCATCTCTACCATCCATCCACATGGTCTACAGTTCCCTGTTCTTGCCTCGCTCTCTCTTTACTCCAGGTGTGCCATTCTTTCTGCCTAGGACACTGTTTCCACAGCCAGCCTTGCTCACCTAGCTGACTTCTGTTTGTCTTTCCAGTAGCAGTTTGGTTTCACCTCCTCCAGGAAGCCTTCCTTGACTGCACTCACCCTTTCTGTCATTTGTATCAGGTCCCCTCGCAGATTACTATAATTCCTTTGTGTTAACCTAAGTGTTCCATTTCTTTTGTTGAGTTGTAATTGTCTCTTGGCTTGCTGTCTCCTCCTCAGCTGTGAGCTCCCAGGAGGGCAGGGACTGTGTCAGTCTTGGTTCCCACTGTGTCCCCAGTTCCAAGGGCTGTGCTGGGCATTACAGGTGATCAGTTCATATTTGTTGAATAAACAATGAATGAGTGATTGTGAAGATATTCCCAGAGCCTGCCCCCTCCCAAGTCTTACTCGATAGGGTGGTGTGAGTGACCTCTCACAACTTTTTTTGGTGGGTCAGTCCTTCTGTAGTTACTTAAATTCCCTTAGCTCATTATTTTCAGCTTTTCCCAGTCTGGGAGTCCTGCTTTGGATTCAAACAGACCTGGGTTTTAAGAGCCCACCTCTGTCACTTACTTGTAACCTTGGGAGATTTTCTTAATGCTTGGGAACTTGAGTGTCACTGTCTGTCAAATGGGACTGTTGGCAGTAACCTAGCTTATAAGTTTTGGTGAGAATTAAATGAAAAAAAATGCATATGAAATGCTTTACATAGCACCTGAAACACACTAAATGCACAACTAATATTCTCAGTTATTGTGATTATAAAGCTTTGTGCCAGTCCTTAGACCTGGGGCTGTGGAGGGAGTGTTTCTGCGAGGATTATTGAGGGCTGACAGTTTGTGGCCTACATCACAGAGGAAGATGGAACTCAGGGCTTCTACCTAGCATTTCCAATGATTCCATTTTTCCATAAATAGTTTTAAAAAAATGTAAGAATGTTGGGAGTCCAGCTCAAGAATGTATGTTATGTTCTTTAAAAAGGAAATGTCAACAGAGTGCTGGGTGACAACCAGTCTCATGCAGATCCTTCCAGCACAGCAAGGGGGGCATTCCATAAAAAATGGTTACTCAGGGCCCTCTCCAAGGAAAGTTTGTTCTAAGTAGCCGTCTAATTCAGAAGACGAGGGAGGCAAATCATGAGATGGAGCAAGACTTTTGGGATAAGCGTCATACCAGCCGAAAGGACCCAGCCCCTCCCTCTGAGCAGTGTGTGTGGCCTTCAGAGGCAGCCTGGCCTGGGGGTAGGGGTGCTCCCATGTTGGGAAACATCTCTAACTGCACGATCCAAACTCTACTACCCCCTCGCACAGGGTGACAGCTTCAAGTCTCAGTTATCCCGTCTGTAAACTGGGCATAAGGATAGGTAGCTCCCTAATAAGAGGGGAGTGAGGAGTGAGTGCATAAGACACATGGTGCCCGGCTCCTAGGAGATCGCCAGTCAGTGTCGGCGGTTTAATCCCTCCTCCTCCTCCTCCTCCTCCTCCTCCTCCTCCTCTTCCTTCTCAGTGACTACTGTTACTCCTTCTACTACTTCTCCTGTGGCTAGTATTGCTCTGTCACTACTACTACCACGTCTGTTACCATGACTGCATCTGTTACTGCTGCTGATTCTCGTACTACTAACCTGTCACCACTGATACTACAACCTCTGCTACTCTGACCACTGCTGTTACCGCTGTTGCTTCCATTAGTGCTACTTCCTCTATCACTGCTGTTACTCTTCCTCTGCACCTCCTCCTGCTTCTGTTGCTGCTGTGATTTCTACCCTCATTTCTGTTACTACTACTTGTCTTACTGCAAATGCTACTCCTTCTATTATTAATTAGTATTAGCAATACTTCTATTATTACTTTTCCTAGTACTGTTACATCTGTTACTACAACTAACACTTCTACTGCTGCGTACTTGTAATATTACTATTTCTGATACTACTCCTGCTTGTTCTATTACTCCTACCCCTACAATAGCTCATCGTTTCAGGCGATCATTTTATTTTGGAAATGGGGACACATAGGCTGAGCGAGAGCAAGGAACCTGTCCAAGATCAGAATTTGCCAGGGGTGGAAATGGGACAGAAACCAGGCCTCCTGACACGTAGTGCCCTGGTCCTGTCATCCCTCCAGGCGCTGCTGGACCACATGCTACCTGGAAGTTCATGGTCATGGAAACTGAAGATGGGTGTCTAATTAGAAATGAGATTGAAGTGAACACTTATTGGCTCTGTGACTGTGGGTGAATCATTTAACCTTTCTGTACCTTGCTTTTCTCCCCTGCAAAATGGGGATTATAAAGTGTCTATCTCCTGGAGCAGTCGTGGGGTTTCAGGGAGTCACTACAAGTCAGAAGTGCTTGTATCAGGGCCCAAGCATGCTCCTGGTCCTCAGGAAACTCATTTATCCTTGTCCTCCAGCCCCCCCCTTTGCCCGCCATCTCCCTTCAGTTCTCTCTCCTCCCCCCAAGAGGAAGGAGAAACTCAGCCATTGCATGGGCAGGGGTCAGACCGGAAAACCAGGTGACGTCGTTCCTTACTTGTGGGCACCACTGGCTGACAGCTCCAGCCATCTGTCTCTCTCTCCTTGTCTCCTCCTTTTCCCCTACCCTCTTCCCTCCCTCTGTCATCTTTACCACCCTCCTTAGTCTCCCGCTTCTTTGTAGGAGTGCCAGTGCCTGTGAAGATGGAGATAGAATTCTAGGTAACTGATGGCCTTCAGCTTACCTGTTGGAATCCCATCGAGGCTGGGTTACTTCCGGGGCATTGGTTCTTAGTTAATTTAGATTCTGAAACCTTTCCTTCCTTCCTCCCTCCCTCCTTCCTCCTTCCTTTCCTCCCTCTCTCCCTCTCTCTTTCTCTCTCTCTAAACTATTGTTTTGTTATATTTTTTAGGGTTTTGGATGTTTAATTTTTCCTTCTTTTTTTTTAAACATTTTTTATTGAGTTATAGTCATTTTACAATGTTGTGTCAAATTCCAGTGTAGAGCACAATTTTTCAGTTATACATGAACATACATATATTCATTGTCACATTTTTTTCGCTGTGAGCTACCACAAGATCTTTATGTATTTCCCTGTGCTACACAGTATAATCTTGTTTATCTATTCTACATATGCCTGTCAGTATCTACAAATTTTGAACTCCCAGTCTGTCCCCTCCCACTTGGCAACCACAAGTTTGTATTCTGTGTCTATGAATCTGTTTCTGTTTTGTATTTATGTTCTTTTTTTTTTTTTTTTCAGATTCTACATATGAACGATTTCATATGGTATTTTTCTTTCTCTTTCTGGCTTCTCTCTAAACTATTGTTGACTGTCAAAATGTTACCATGTACCTTATAAATAAAAACAATGAGATGAAGGCACTCCTCATTTCATAAATTGTAAGGGTCTCACTTACCTTCCAATCCATCTCCACTTTCTGGATTCACAGTTGGATTTGTTCAACTCTAATTAACTTAAAGGAATAGATTTCATTGCTCTGTGAGTAAAAGATTCTTTACCTGATAATCAGTAATCATAGCTGCTGCATTTAACAAGTATTTGTGAAGGATTTCACACCAGAAGAAACACTCCTTACTTTTCCTTTTAATCCTGAAGACCACCCTGTGAGTAGGTACTAACCTGATGCCCATTTTACAGATGAAAAGGGAAAAATTGAGGAAATGATTCATCTGAAGCCACACAGTGACAGAATCAGAGTTTGAACGCAGGTTTGACTGCAGAGCCCATGCACTTGGCCCCTGGCCACCCAGTCACCTGTCATGTAGGGAGAGGAGAGCTGGAAACCCTGCCAGGAGGGCCCATGCCATCCTGGTGAATCACTGTTGTTTTTGGCTGTCCAGCAATCTTTCCCGCCCTCTCTTTTGGTAACACCCCTTATCTTAGGCCAGGTCCCCCAAAAGCAAACCCTGAGAGGGGATTTGGGTACACATGAGTTACTGAGGAAGTGTTCCCAGCAGAAACCAGTAAGGAAGTGGGGAGGTGGGGCTGGGATGAGAGGAAATGCCAGGCAAGTTAGGTCCCAGCCTACGCCGGATGCCAGGGAGCTGTGGAGTCTAAACTGTGCCTGACCTGGGGCAAGAGAGCCGGGTTTTCCTTCTCCCCACACCCCAACTAAGGATTGACCATAGGAGATGTAAATTTCCAGGTGCTCCAGCTCTCTGAGTGCACAGGTGGCTCCACAGCCCAAGCCCAACTCACAGCCCAATTACTGTCCTCCGAAGACAGTAATTGCAAGTGGCCGTGGAAGCAGCAGAGCGGGGCGAGGGGAAAAGAGAAATGGCCAGAGGGACCTAAAGAGTGTGGGCAGAGCAGTCATGGGTGTGTCCTCTGCACCTTCAACTCTCCGCGAAGGCAGTGTCCCTTTTGCCTTCCTTCTGGGCCCATCAGTCAAGGTCAGGGTGTCTCAACCTTGACACTGCTGACATTTGGGGAGGAGGATCCTTTGCTGGAGGGTGCTGTCCTGTGCACTGTAGGGTATTTAGCAGATCCCTAATTGTGACAAGCCACCGATGCCCTGGGATGTCTCTAGATAGTGCCAAATGTCTGGGGGAGCGGGTATGTGCAAAATCTCTCCCCGCATTGAGAACCCCTGGTCAGGCTGATCTGCCTTCCCCTGGTGAGAGGACGAAAATTCACCCAGACTGTCCCTCCTAGAAGTTTTATTCTTGCTGAAGGAAACAAGGGCAGACGTGGTTGGGGTTGATTGCTCAAGAATGCTGTGTCCTAAGGAGTCTAGGCCTGGCTTCTTTCTTGCTACCTAGATGCTCACAGATGCCCTGGTTTCTGGCTTTTTGAGGATTCTTCTTTTTTCTCCCAATTTTTTTTCTGATTCTTTGAATCACCCTATATCCCTCAGTAAATTTCTTCTCTGTTCAAGTTAATCTGAATCAGTTTCTGTGGCTTCTGATGAAAGATTATCAATGGACACAATGATGAATCTATTACATTTGATGACATAATGGCTATAAACCATGAATCTGTAGACTCACAATTGAATGGAGTATGCTGCTGGACCAACATCACTCCTCCTGGTACCCAAACCTCCTTTTCCTCCCTCTTTACCACCTTCATGTATGTATGTTTGATAATTTTCTTGTCTTTCCAGGGTTTGTGGGATTCCTTAGCTAAAACAGCAGTCTCCTTGAAGAAAGCCTCTTTCTTTGTTACTTCACTCAGCATTGGCTCTGTTGTTTCAGGAGACATCCTACTAGGAGATGCATATCTGGATTTATCTTTTCCATGTCTCAGATGCAGTTCTTCCTCTCCAAAAAAGAAGACTATTTTTTTTTTTAATTTGGAGACTGTCCATTCGGTTTTACTGGAAAGTTATCTAAGACGCTGAAATTGTTCTACTGCCAGAGATGTGAAGTGTCGACTATTGATGTTTGAGGATGGCTCTGTGGGGGTGGGTGTGTGTGGCTGAAGACTCCTAGTATGCCATCTTCTCTTCGTCATAGCGTATAACTTTCTATGTTTGTGTGAGGCTACACTACTGTGAAATATTAGAGGAACGTATGAATGGTAGACTGGCATTTTTTCAAAGAACTTATTCCGTTCTTATGTCTAAATCATTAAGAGACATTTTGACCATTTGGGACTGTTCTTTTGGAATTTGCCATTTCTTAAGTTTTTGTTAAGAATCCCTAGTCCTGACACTAAGAATAATGTAGTGTTTCCTTTCTCCCTGTCTGCCAGGAAGCTCACAGCCAAATTTGATGTTATGTATAGATTCTATGTTATCTGTGCTGCCATTCCAGATTTCCTCTTCCCACTTTTCCTTTGCCTAGATTTGCTATTCCTGTATTTGTTTTACTAAACTTATGCTCTTTGTCATAGGCGTCCCTAAAACTTTTGAGAAAAAAGTAAGGTACATATAAACAAGTAATTTTAAGCCAATTGTTCCTGTGAGATTGATGATACTGTACTAAGCATCTTAATGTTATGTTATCTGATTCTACTCTTTCCCCAATTCTACATCTTTGAGTTTAGTGAATGGGCCAGCCCTAGACATATGACACGTGATTATTCAGTACATGATTATTTTTCCTTTGTTTTGTTCATCTTTGGTTCTTTGGATTGGAGAGGTTCATGTACCAAGATATTTAGTTTATTTCAAGAAGAGGTAAGGGACATTTTACATGGGAATCATTAACTGGTGACTAGGGTGAGGGCCATCCCAGCACATGGAATTGTTTCATCCTGTCATTTTGTTAGGTCTCCTTATTGTTTGAAAAGGCAACATAACAAGGCAGGAGTGACATTTGTTTGCACAATAAGCAGCTCAGCTTTCTCGCCTTTCACTCCTTTGGATTCAATATTTTATGTGACCTGTTTGGCTCTAGTGGTTATTTGCATTTGAGCTGCCTGCTTTATGGTTATTAACCCATTTTAACAGTAGCTAATGAATGTGTAAAGATAGAAACAGGTCACAAATTGTAAGAAATGCCCAATATTGAAGTTGGTCCAGATTCCTGTTGAATGGGTACCTATTTTACTTTCTCTTTGCAAGCTCTGACTGTGGAATTTTAATGGAAAATTGCCCAACACTGAAAGTCTAACTTCGAAGGAACTGAATTCTATAGATATGCTACATCTTGACTTTTAAGAAGAGGTAACTTTCTGTGGGTGTATTTCAGTGTCCTCAATATCCCAGACCTAAAATGGCATCATGTATGTGTGTATGTGTTGTTTGCTTGTGCGTGTTGGGTTTGAGAGTGTGGACTCAATGTTCACTTGGCCCCTTCCAATTCTGGTGAGTCCCCCTGTGACTTGGTAACAGCCAGTGTAGCTCTCTAGCCCTCAGTTTCTTTGAGAACTTTAGACTGGCTGCATTCTTATCTCTTGTCTGTTATTAACTTCTATAATATTGCCATCACCTTGGAATTAATTAATCTTCACCTTGGCATGGCCTATCAAGAGAGTAAAAAGACAACCCACAAAATAGGATAAAATATTTAATAGTCTTATCTCTGATACTGATCTAGTATCAAGAATATATAAATAACTCTTACAGCTAAACAACAAAAAGACAAGGAACCCAATTAAATCATAGGCAAACAACTTGAATATTTCTCCAAAGAAGATTATAGAAGTGGCCAGCAAGCACATGAAAAGATGCTTAATGTTGTTGGTCATTCGGGAAACACCAGATCAAACCCAGAATGAGATACAATCCACAGCCACCAGGTTGGCCGCAGTAACTACAACAACAAAACAGAAAAACCCAAAACAAGTGTCGGGCGAGGATGGGGAGAAATTGCAACTCTTTCACATGGCTGGTTGGAATGGAAAACGACACATTGTATGGAACACAATATGGCGATTCCTTGGTAAGTTAGAATTATCACATGACCCAGCAGTTTCACTCCTACATACACACCCAAAAGATTGATAACTGATGTGCAAAGAACAACTTGTACATGAGTGTTTATAGCAGCGCTAGTCACAATAGCCAGAAGGTGGAAACAAGCTAAATATCCATCAGCTGATAAACGGATAAACAGAATGTGGTCTGTCCACACAGTGGAATATCATTCAGCCATAAAAAAGGAAGGAAGCCCTGATGGTGCTGCAGTATGGTTGAACCTTGAACACATTCTACTCATGGAAAGAAGCCAGACACACAGTGTCGCATATTGTATGAGTCCATTTATCTGCAATGTCCACAACAGGCAAATCCATCAAGAGAGAAAGATGAATAGTTGCCAGGGATTCAGGGAAGGCAGGAGTGGGAAGTGATTGTTTAGGGTATGCGATTTCCTTTCGTGGTGATAAAAAAGTTCTGGAACTAGATAGCAGTGATTGGTGCACAATATTGTGGTTGTACAAAATCCCCATCAAATTGTGTACTTTAAAATGGTTAAAATGGTGAAATTTTATGTTCTGTGTATTTAACACACAACCCCAATACATCCATGGTGACCGCTTTTCTAGATTGAAGGCGATTTAAAAGATAACAACAGCAAAAAAGGCAGGGCCATTTTTGTTTCAATAGGATTTTCTATAGGTTATATATAGATACATTTAACAAATGCAGAGTAATATTTATTTTACACCAATGTAAACTAAAAGTGTGATCTGCATGTGGCATCATCTGGATCAGCTGGGAGCTCGTTAGAGACAGATTCCTGGGTGCCTCCCCCCCAGACCTACTGCTGAATCAGGTTCTCTGGAGGTGGGTACCGGAATGGCTGCTTCGGTCTCTATGGGCCCTGCAGGCATGTTTGAGGGCGCTGCTTTACAATTCACTAGGTCCGTTGTGCTCGATTGTCAGTGTGGATAAGAGTCACCGGGAGATCTTGTTATACATGCTGCTTCCTGAATCCAGAGTTGAAGATTCCGTAGACGTGCATGATGCTCAGAAGCCCTTTTTCTAACGGGTGTCCGGGAGATTCCAATGTAGGTGGTCCAAGAATCCACTGTAAAAACTGGAGGGAGAATTGATTTGCAGACTTGATGTATGGGCATAAATATCACCTGAGAAGTTTACTGAAAACACAAGTTTCTGGGCCCCACTTCTAGGTGTTCTAGTTTTGTAAGTCTAGGGTGGGGCCTAGCAACCTGCTTTTTAAACAGTGACCTCAGCTGATTCTGATTTGGGGTGAGGGGGTGAGGAGACCACCTTCTGAAAAACACTGCTCCAGACAGCAAGCTCTTTGAGGACCGATGACGGCATTTAAATGATCTTGCTAGACTAGACCTTTGGCCTCAGTCTAATAACATGGGATTAACTGGGATGGTTGACAAGTCCAAGACTTGAATCCAGGTCATCAATTACATCAGTAAAAAATGTGGGAAATGTGGCTCAGCTGCAGTTGATGTAAAAAATAAAAAGGAAAAGAAATCACTTTGCGGTTTTATTCAGTGGTAGGTACTGAGAAGCTGAGGCAGCTGTCGGCCTATTTAACAGAAATACTGAGTCTAAAGTTGAGGGGGTGCTAGTCCATATTTAGTATAGTACCTTGTGCTGTCTTTAGTTCTAGATGTGAGGCGTCATGTGGATACATTTCGGTGGGACGTGAAGCACCTACTATATGCCAACAACACATTTTTTTTCCTCATTAAACTATCTTATCTCACCAAATTCTCCCAGTGACTCAGTGACAATGTAGATTATATCCATTTTAAAGGTAAGCAGAACTGAAACTGACAGAAAGGGGAAGTAACTTAGCTACTGATTGCCTACTTCCTTCCAGAATAACTTGGCGTCTCTCGTCACCAGTCCCCCTAGTCTGGGAAGGCTATGTGCTACAGGAGGCTCACTCTAACTGTAGCAGAATGGGGCGATGTCCTAGTCCTGCTGTATTGGGAGATGGTCCTTTGCAGCCTGGGAATCAAGCCACGCAGTTTCCAGCTTCAACATTTCCTCTTGGAAACACTTCCAGCGCTGCATTGGGATGACTGACTGTTTGCTTTGTGTCTCTGGTATGTGCCTGGTGTAATATTTACCAACTAGTCGGCTCTGTGGACACAGCAGGCCATGAGACTGTCTGTGTTTGCCTCACTCGGCTTCCTGGCTGGGCTTGTTTCCATGGTAACAGCCTTTCCTGTCCACAGCCTGGAAGGGAGGTATAAAAGGTATAAAGAACACACTGTTGGCTGCTGCCGTCTGGGGCCCAATGGGGCTGGGTTTTTCTCTTGGACCCTTAACGGGGAAAGTGGAGTAAGTCTTGCTCTTAAGCATTCCCGCTGTGTTTTCCCGTGCCCTGAACTGTCTTTTCAGCCTTGTGTTCTCCATCAGCCTGCGAGACTTGATGATGTGCTGGGGTGGTGAGGAGGGATTTTCCTCCAGGTGTAGTTGGATCACGTGTCTTTTTAAAGCACGATCATTTATTTGAATTTCACCTGCCAGAGGTTTTCTCTTCTCCTGAATAGCTCTCCCAGATTTCGCTTCTCTGCTTTATTCAGACCTAAACATTTCTGATTTAGGAAATTGTAATGGCCCCCAGAGAGCCCTCCCAGACCACATCTTTACTCCTCCCATCTACACCTGCCCGAGGTGTTTCTAAACTCTCAATGTCTCAGATCACTCCTCTGCTGCAAACCTCTGGTGACTCCTTCTTGGTACAAAATGAGCCCCAACCCCCTTGTAATACCATCGGATGCCCTCATGCTTCAGTGAGCCCAGGGGTCTCCAGAGGAGATACAATGCGAGCCGCAGTTGCCCTCTCGAATTTTCTAGGGGCCACATTAAAATAGTAAAAACATGCAAGTGAAGTTTATTTCAGTATTGTATTTTATTTATTTCACTCAGTACATCCCAAGAAGCATCATTTCAACGGACAATATAAAAATATTCACGAGACATTTTGCTTTCTTTGTTCTCACTGTGTCTTCAAAATCTGCTCTGTATTTTAAATATGCAGCACACCTCAATTCGGAGCAGACACATTCAAGTCCTGAGTGGCTGGTGGCACTGTCTCTAGCCCCTGCTTGCTTGCCCCTCCTTGCTTACCCCTCCATTCTCCTCCTGTCCCCCTTTCCCAATCTCCTCAATTCCTCAGGGCCCCAGGCACACCCCAACTTCTTTTTTTTAAACACCTTTACTGTATGGTTCCTGTACAGTAAACTAAACGTATTTCAGATGTACAATTTGAAGACTTTTGATAAATATCTACACCCATGAAATCACCACCATAATCAAGATAGCTAACATTTCTATCACTTCCCAAGAGGTGCAAATTTTGAATCCCCAATTTATTCCTTCCCACCCTCTTTAACTCCTGGTAACCATAAGTTTGTTCTGTATGTCTGTGAGTCTGTTTCTGTTTTGTAGATAAGTTCATTTGTGTCCTTTTTTTAAAGATTCTGCATATAAGCGGTATCATACGGCATTTTTCTTTCTCTTTCTGGCTTACTTCACTTAGAATGATGATCTCCCGTGCCATCCATGTTGCTGCAAACGGCATTATTTCATTTGTTTTAATGGCTGAGTAGTTTTCCATTGCACATAAATACCACATCTTCTTTATCCAGTCATCTGTTGAGGAACATTTGGGTTGTTTCCATGTCTTGGCTGTTGTAAGTACAGGCACACCCCAACTTCTGTCATCCGGTGAACTTTTCATGCCCTTGACCCTCTGTGGCTTTGCACCTGTCCTTCTTGTTGATTGGCATCCCTTTCTGCACCTGAACTTCGACTTGTCTTTTAAACCCAGATCCCTTGGTTCTAAAGTCATTCCCCTCAGGTCTCTCTTCTCCTCCCTGCTCACTTTTTTCCCTCTGCTAGCGCTTTGTATGTATCTCAGGTGGAGCGCCGGGTGTGCTGTATTACGATTACTCACTTTGAGTTTTTTTTCCACCGTTCAAAAAGGCAAGAGCATGCCTTGGCCACTTCTGTGGCTCCCAGGACACGTTGGAAGGAGGGAATGAGTACCTCACTGTGATTCTCCAGTATACGTAGGATCATGCTCCACTCCAAACTGTTGTTGTCCCCTACTTTTTGATGTGTAAGTGGCAAGGTAGGCATCTCGCTGAGCTGTCTAGGCCTCCTTCACGCTGTTCTCTCTTTCTAACTACATTTTCATCCACTTCCTGTATCAGACAGCGTATACCCTCAGATGAATGTTATCGCACGCCAAACAGCATGGGGGCAATAAATAAGTTGATTAAAAGTGTATATACAAGGCGAGAGGTTATAGCTCAGTGGTAGAGTGCCTGCTTAGCATGAACAAGGTCCTGGGTTCAACCCCAGTACCTCCATTAAATGAATGAATAAATAAATAATTAAATGTAATTACCTCCCCCCGAAAAAGAAAAAAAATTGAAAAACCCCACGTATACAAGACCCCCTCTCATTTCCCCAAATACAGTGCAACATATAAAAATTTGTCAAAAGTTAAATGGAAAAAACAATTAAGCTATTCAGGATAATCCCGGCTACTGTTCCCCTCTGCTGGCTGTTATGATTAGCAGTTGTGAAATCAAGGAGCAGTGCTGTATTAGAAGAACGGAGTTAGTAAATTAAAAAGGTGCTTTTTGAGCCTTGTGCCCTGGTGACTCACTGTGCTGGGATGTGTGTCACCGTACAGGTGAAAGGGCCCAGGTGCAAAGTTGGAGAGACCTGGGTTCAGTCCTTGTTGACCCACTTCCTAGCTGTGTGAACGTGAGTAGGTAAGGCCCTCTCCACCCTCAGTGTCCTCACCTGTCAAATGGGGCTGGTAGTGGTACTGCCCCTTGGAGGGTGGGGTGCTGAGGTGTCGCTGAGACACTGTGTGCCTGAGATGCAGACGCCAGACCCCAGAGCTGTGGCATCTCCTTTGGTGACATTATGAAAATTAGTCCTCCTTGATCTAGAGTGATCTG
The DNA here is from genome assembly GCF_009834535.1 of Camelus ferus. NCBI lineage: Eukaryota > Metazoa > Chordata > Mammalia > Artiodactyla > Camelidae > Camelus > Camelus ferus. The sequence continues at coordinate 33,492,477 of NC_045712.1, read as the reverse complement.
GGTGTAGCATTCCTGAGTTTTAAGACTTTTCCGGGACTGAGTCCAGGAATTTTTTTAGGAGCATGATTCCCTGGCTTCAGGTTTCCTGTTTCTGGCGGGATTTGCTTTTGGTGACATCTAGTGGTTGGATGAGGTAGTTGTCAAAGTCGGGGGCAAAGCCTCAGACTGGGTCTCTCCGTCACCAAACGCCCCCACCCCCACCCATCCCCAGTCCGCCAGCTCTGTCCCTCCAGCTGCCACTTTCCTGTCTCTGTTTCTCTGTTTCTCCACTTCTTTGGAGTCAGACAGTGTCTTTCCTCCAGCATCCCTCAGCAGTCAAACAGAACAGGTCTCATCCCCTCTCCTCCAGAAGGGGACTGCCAGGATGAGCAGCTAAGGCTTCGGTGCTGTGTGATTGAGCGTCTCCTCTGCTGGAGTCCCATGGTCGTTCTCTCGGCCAGGCAGAATCCATCTTCATACATCACCACCCACAGCCACCAACTCCACAAATCATCCCTGCTCTCGGCAGGCCAAGCCAGACACTTGGCTCCTCTGGGATTTCCGATATTTCTTACTTCTCTTTATATCAACTCTTTTCACCTTCTCATTGAGTTGAAACCATTTATTGAAAACCCACTACATCTCAGGCCCTCGTTACACTGAATTACAGTAATATATTCACAGGCCTGTGTCTGCTGTGAAAGTGAGGCCTCCCCCTACCCCCACCTTTTTTCTTCTCTGTTCCAGGTGCCAAGAGACAATGGCCCACAGCATGCTCTAGGTAACAATTTATTTTTAATACCCTTTCCCAGTATTAAACGTTAGAGTCATAAATGCAGAAAATGTCAGTCTCCCTGGCACTTGGGATGGGTAATATTTTTGTCTGGTTGGAACTGGCCTTCATATTACACCACAGCTGATGACATTTTTGACCAGTAATCAGAATGGACACAAATCTATGGCTAGTTCAGCTTAAGACAATATAGCAAAGTAAGTAACCTGATAGTTGGAGGAAAAGTACAGTGGATTTTTAGGGAGTTTAAAGCCCACAGGAGCAGGAAGTCATAGTTGAGACTTGGACCACTTCATTTCCTTGCTTTAAAAAAATTAAGCTCCCCTGGCCAAATGCAGTGATTTCCAGTTTTTTGACTGTACCTCAGGTGTGAAAAACCCTGAACCGCCCCCAACCCCAGTATATGTATGGTGCTTACAAATTGTGTGTATCATAGGTCAGTAATGTATTATTTTTATTTAAAAAGCATACAAGAAGAGAAATTTAAAAATAATGAGAAGAAGTAAGCATAAATAGGTGCCTAATACTTTCTTCCTAGGCCCCAGGGCATCATCTCCGTCCCTACGACATCCAGAACCTTCTGTCACCTGGGCCCATTGCTCTGACGCAAACTCTGCTCAAGCCAGCCATGTTCAGTCACACATTCTGATCGTGTCCCTGCTGTCCCTGCTCCCGGACATGATGGTTCATGTCATTCCACCCTCCTGGAACCCTCCTTCCCCACTCGTCCTTGCCTTATCAAAATCAAGCACTTTTCAAGGTCTAGCTCTAGATGTTCCATCTCAGAGAACTTCTGGGAAACTGAGACCCAGGAGAGTAAGTTACTGTGCAGTTGGAGCGCGAGGAGGCCAGAGGTGGACACCGGTGTCCCAGCTGATTGTTCGTTCATTCATTCGAATGATATTTGTTCAAGACTTGCACTGTGTCAGGCCCAGAGCCTGGCTCCATTCTATTCTAGCCAGTTCTCAAAGGTTAGTGAGCCAGACTTCACTGCCTTTGATATATTTGGAGGCTGGAAAGGTATTTGAATTAACTGTGAGGTCAGTTGGATTTCCCACATGGTCTCACTGGGTTAGCTTGGTCTCTGAAATCAGATGCGTCTTGGTTTTCATTTTGCGCAAACGACCGCCTGTCTGTATTGCTTTAGGGAAGACTTAGTTTCCTGAGCCTCAGTTTCTTCATCTGTAAATTGGAGCACCTTTTATCTACCTCATAGGGCCACTATGAGGATTAAGTGAGGTGATGTAAGTGGAATGACCTGCTTGCCCCTGTTTACCTGTGACTTTTCTGATTTTAACCCTGAAAGTCCTGCATCCTGGGAACCCAATCAGTCCAGGGGATGATGGGTCCCCCTTAAATACAGGCAAATTGCCTGGAGAGTCCCTATCACGTAGTAGGTGCCCCATAAATGCTGTTTCCATCTCTGGCTTCTCTCTTTATTTAGGCTTCTGTTTTCTTACACCCTTGATTCTTCTTCCTTCCCCCTGTTTTGTAAGATATTCGACTTTTGATCCTGGCTGAGAGAGTAACTCTTCAGTGCTGAAGATCTGTCTTGTAGGAATTGTGCATTTTACTAGGAGCCTTTTTATGTAACTCCGAAGGAATGAATGTATAATGACAAAATTTCAGACGCAGCAAGGGGGCTATGGAAAACCTCTGAGACAGAGACTTTCCTCTTTCATTAATTCTGTGAGGTTTATTGAGTGCTTGCTTTGTGTGAGGCACTGGGCCAGGCACTAGGGATATTTCTGGAAGAAACAGCGCCAGCCCCGCCTCCGTGCAGGCAGGGTGGCCGATGGCGGGTTCTGACCGCCTTGTGTGCCTGGACCCATGGTGCTTTATCACAAACTCTTAAGAAGAAGGCTGGCTTTGTCCTTACATTTTCCTCATTCCTCACCCAACGGAGTATCTCCGAGGGGTGTTACACATGCCCTTTTCTCAAGATGTTTTTCAGAATTACAAGCACAGAGGAAGAATGACTAAGGGGCTTGATAGGCATGCCCTGAATTTTGCAGGGTTGCCAGACCAGGACACAGATGTCCCCAGAGCCATCTAGGAGATTTCAGCAAACCTCTGGGGACTTTGTGCCCCGCTTGTTGTGCAGAGGGGGTGCGCTGTGGCCTCTGTCATCATTCCCACAGGCCCTCGAGGAGCCTTCCATTCCCATCTGATCCGTGATGGTTAGAAGTGCACCAGGGCATGGCTGGAGAGTCTCCACGACTCGATGAAGAGCTCAAGCCACAGGCACAAATCTGGCCTGAGCACCGAGCAAAGTTTGGGTTGGTTTTGGCCACAGAGGTTAGAAAAGGAATCGTCAGTGCATGGTCCCCTTGGGCCGATGGTCCTCCCCCTTTTAGGGGGTGAAACTTTTGTCAGAAGTTCTAAATGGTCTAAAAGTTGAGGACCTGAGTATAAATCTGGAGGGGTGTGTGTGTGCGTGTGTGTTTGCGCACATGTGCACGTGCATGTGTGCTTGTGTATGTGTGGTAATGGGGGCCTCTGGGAGGCAGCAGGGACCCTGTTTGAGAACCCAGCGTGGGGTTCAGTCCTGGCTCCACCAGTGCATAACATGAATCTTCGGTAAGATGCTTAGTACCTGGGTTTTTCCATCTGCAAACTGGGGATAACCCGTAGGTTTGTCATGAAGACCAAGCTGCCTTATTTTATGATTGGAACACTGACGTGTCAAAATCTCACAATTCACGTGCAACTTCAAGCAGTAGCGTTGTGTTTGTTTGTTAGGGCTGCTGCAACAGATTGAGTGGTTTAAACAACACAGTGTGTCCTCCCACTGTTCTGGGTGCTGGCAGTCCTAGATCAAGGTGTTAGTGGGGATGTACTCCCCCTGAAGGTACCGGGGAAGGATCTGTTCCAGGAAGCTCTCCTAGCTTCTGTTAGTTCCTTGGCTTGTGGCAACGTAACTTGAGTCTTTACGTCGGGCTCTCCTTGTGTGCATGTCTGTCTCTTCACATGGTGTCCTTTTCCTGTGGACACCAATCAAGCTGGATCAGGGACCCACTGTACTCCGGTATGACCTCACAGTAACTGATCACATTTGCAGTGACCCTGTTTCCAATTAAGGTCCCATTCTGAGGTCCTAGAGGTTAAGACTTCACTGTAAGAATTTGAGGAGCACACAGTTGGACCCATGACTAGTGTTGTACTATTGTAATTGGCAGTATTTTGTCTCATTTTAAATGAATGATGTATCTTGTAAGTGACAGCACCTTAGTGTCCATGAGATATGGTAATTTAATACGTCTGAACATTTAGCACAGCACCTGCCAGATGGCAAGTACTTGACTCATGATAGTGATTGTTATTATCACACTAATGAATACGGTCTTTATACTTCAGTTTTATTGTCTGTGAAATTGGGACAGGAATACCTACTTGGCAGAATTCTTATCACACTTAAACGAGGCATCACATGTGCAGGTGCCCACGAGTGTTCCTGTATTTAGCTGACACGTAATCTGTGTCCTTTGCTTTCTTTTTTCATTGTGTCTCGTCCAGTTCCCTATGCCCACTCCGTGTCCACAGTGCTTGCATGCTTATAGCACTCGATAAACACCTGTTGGATGAGTGAATAAATGAATGAATGGGGGGCCAGGAATTGTATTGGTTGAGTTTCTTTTATTTGGGAATAACAGGAACGCAACTTGAACTAGGTCAGTCAAAGAGGGGACTTTGTTGGCTCATGAAACCAAACTACAGCGGGGCTGGGCATGGAACTGGCTTTGGCGACAGCTGGGGCCAGGCCCTCACAGGCTGGCAGAGTTCCCCTGTTTCTCATCTCTGCCTCTCTCTGCATTGAGGGCTTTCTCCTCTCTTTCTGAGTGTGGCTTCCTTCTCTGTGGTGGGGATATAGCTGCCAGCAGGAGGAGAGAATCCAGCTGCTGTTTTCTGAACAACCGGAAGGAGGTGGCTGGTCTCCTCTCTCCTGTTAGGTTTGCTGGTGCCCAGCTGCCTGGGCAGGAAGGGGCCCTTGCTGGTCTAAAACTTTATTCTGCTGCTAAGGAGCCCAGGCCAGGGAATCTCAGGCTCTGGGACTCAGGACTCTGTTGTGATGTTGCCGGGGCTCCATCTCCCTCCCTGCTCTGGGCCGGTGGTGAGGCAGGAGTCTGCTGTTCTGCCCCACTAAGTTCCCTTCTGTTAATATTGGTCATTCTTAGCACTCCTGCATAGGTTTATTTAGTCATGGACCTGATTTCTTCCTCCTGCAGCCAGTTCTATCTAGGAAACAGACCGTTCACAGCAGCAGCAGGGCCCATGAGGGTTGCAGACGCTGCTCAGCAAACAGGACGTGTTCTCACTCACTGGGCAAGATTCTGAGTCAGCATCCTTCTTAACCCTCACCCGCTCCTGCTCCCGGTCCCCTTCCCATCCCAAGCCCAGCTCCTGCTCTGTGTCTCCTCTCTCCTTCTCCACCTCCACCTTTATTCCCTTTCTCTTCTCTCTTCCCCTCCCCTTCCTTTCTTCCTCCCATCCCCACTGGGGCAGATGGCTAACTTGGCTGTTCAGCTGTACGACTCTTCTTGACAACTGTCAGGGGCATCTGATTACTGGAGAGGAGTGGGGGTTCTGGTGTCCCTTCACCACCTCGCCTCTGGGTGGTGTATCCTGTCCTCTCTGAGCTCTGCCACACACGTACTTGCTACTGAGTAAGCAAGTGGCTCACACTGTCCTGCGGGGTCCTGAACCGGCAGCCCTCGGTGCTTTTAGGGGCTTACTGAGCCCCTTGTCTGAAAGGATCAATGAGACAGCAGCGAAACTTTCTAATCAGTTCAGGCGACAGACAAGAAAGCCAGAAGACAAAGGTGGGAAAAGAGACAGGACCATTGGGATTCCAGACACAAGGCTCCGAAGCTCAGGGATGCTTGACCTGTGCTTACGAGGATGGAAGATCTGTATCACTGTTTCCAGCCTCCCACATACCCTGAACTCCAGTCGTTTAATCAGGGAAACATTGTTTCTAACATCTCTGCTAATTAATGGCCCTCTAAAGCAGATTTAGAGATGTTTGAAATGCTTGAGGTGGCAGGGAGTTTGGACCCTCCCTGATTGGGTCCATCAGATGCTTCCCATCCCCAGCCCTCTTGGGTGTGGGTTCCTGATTAGGGAATTTCCAATGTTAGTGAACTGCCCCTGGGTGTAGACTACAGGTAACCTGCACACTTACGTGTCTGTGCTTGCAGGTCTCTCTCCATGTCATGTCTCTAACTCGCACTTTAAGGTGAATGATAATATCCCTGTCACCCTCATCCTTGTTGGGTGACAAGGGCCTTGTGACCCACAAGCTCAGCTTTGTAAGAAGTACTGCATTTCCCTTCTTCCTCCCCTCCCTTCCCTCTATTAATTAGGCTCCAGACCTTATTCATATGTCTCCACTTTCCACACCAGGATCCCACCCAGAACCCCACGCAGCCCTCAGCAGTGTGCTCCTAGTCTTCTCTGGGCTATGTTTCTAGTCTTTCCTTCTTTGTCATGACTTGGACAGTTGTGAAGAGTACTAGTCAGGATATTTTGTGAGATCTCCCTCCTTGTGGGTCTGATCTTTCTCAGGATGAGACCAGGGTTCTGGGCTTTGGGGCAGAATTTCGCACAGCTGGGGTGTGGGGCCCTGTGGGGGCGGGAGTGACAGCTAGCGAGTCAGCCATGAGCGATGGTGAGGGTAGGTTTGCCAAGTCTCTGTTTTCCCCCTTTCCGTACTCATTTCTGGGTGTGAGTCACTAAGTGGAGCCCACACTTAACCAAGGGGTGTGGTTAAGCTCTACCTCCTGGGGAAGAATTACCTACTTCTATTATTTGGAATTATTCCATACAGGAAGTTGTATCTCTTCTTCCCATTTATTCAGTTGTTTATATCCACATGGACGCCTGTAACTCCATAAAAATAAATGAAAACATTTATTTTCTACTTTGAGTTGTCATCCAAGACCACTCCATTGGCTTTCTGGTACCGCTTGTCCCAGGTTTGGCCACGGGGGGCTCTTTCTTTTCCTGTGGCTGTTACAACAAATCATAATAAACTTTATGGCAAAACCACACAAACTTAACTATCTTACAGTTCTGCAGGCCGGAAGTCCAAAATGGGGCTCACGGGGGGCTAAAATCAAGGTGTTGGCTGGGCTGTAGTGCTTTCTGGAGGCTCCGAGAGGGAATTCCCATCCTTGCCTTTTGCAGCTTCTAGAAACAGCTCACATTCCCTGGTTTGTGGCCCCCTTTGATCTTCAGAGCCAGGAATGACATCTCTCTGACCTCTGCTTCCATCTCTGACCCTGACCCCTCTGCCTCCTTTCTCACTTACAAAGACTCTTGTGGTCACGCTGGGCCCACCAGGTTAGCCCAGGACAGTCTCCCTGCCTTAGTCTGCCCATAGTGACAGGATGCTGTGGACTGGGGGCTTTAACGACTTCTCACGGTTCTGGAGGCTGGAAATCCGAATTAAGAGTGCCAGCTGATTCATTTCCTGGGAGACAGAGAGAGAGAGTGAGACAGACAGGTCCACCCAGGCTTTCTGTTCTGTGGGATCTCTGAGCTTATTCACCGTGCTGGGTGCTGCCCTCCAAGAAACACATCTTTCCCTCCAGAGACTTCTGCCATAAAACAGATACACGTAAAATCAAACCAATATGAAGCAATAGAAATGGGAGGGCATCACATGTTCAGGTCAGCCATCTGGCCTGACACCTGGAGAGACTGAGCCCCAGGGAATATAATGGGAACTGATAGGAGATGCTCAGTAAATGACAGATGTGCCTTCAGGGTTGTGCTAAGTGCTTTATGCACACAGCTCACTCAGTCCCCCTTACAGCTCTGCGAGGCAGGCCCTGGTCTGCAGCGGAGAGACTCATCATGGTAGTTAAGACGGGCTAGGCTAGGTGGGAGCCACCAGTAAACACCGTAATCTTCACTGCTTAACACAGCAAAGATGGCAAGTAGGTGAGGTGGTCCTCTTCCAGCTTGCAGTCTGCACCTGGAAGATGGGGTCCTGAGGTACAGGGCCAAGGAAGGGAGAGATGGGGGCGCGTGCTAGCGTTGTAGAGGGCACAGGACATCTAAGCATTAAAGTCGGCTGCACCTGTGACTTGGGTGAGGCTGAGCTGGTCAGAGGCACGAGGCGATAGCAGAAACCAAACTCAGACGTTTTGGACTCCAGAGAAAAAGGCCTATGGTCCCCTGCATCAGGGTCACGTGGGGCACTTGGTAGAAAAACTGATTACCTGGTCCCACCTCAGATCTAGTGGATTTATGGTTAAACTTTATGAAATGTTGGCTTGTGAACTTACTTATGATTCAATCTAAGTAGCGTCTCTTGGAGGTGGGAGCTCTGTAAGCCAGCTTTGTATTTGGGTCGTTCTGATGCTCACTGAAGCTGCAGGCCCGCTGCCCTGAAGCCTGAGTCCCAGGCACCTCGTGGTACCTGCTTTCATGTGAGGTGTATTGATGAGGTTGAAACAAGCCCAGGAGTTGGGTGCAGGGACCCTGATCCTGAGTCGTCAAGGCCCATCTCTTCATCAGCTTACTGTTTCCTGGGGTACTTTGACGTTTAACAAAGTGAAGGCTTTATCTTTTTAAGCATCATTTAAAAAAAATTGTTCCTTTTTACTGTGGTAGTCTGTACTGGGTATAGATGTACTACAGTTTGTTAACATTCTCTTTCTGAGGGATTAAGCATCATTTTTTTTTTGTCCCTTTGGCCTTTGGAGAAATGCAGGTCATGGGACCCAGACACTTTCCCCTTCGCTGGTCCCTTTCTCCATTAAGGAAAAAAAATATGTTGGTATATGTTCACATCATGGAGTAAAATATTTTCTTCATCCTAAAAGTTCATTTTTTCTTTTTTCCTTAAAAAATTTTTTGAAACATTTTCAAGGTTCCCTAAAAATATTGCCTCTTGGGCCTAAGGGGTAAATTGGCCCTGGAGAAATGTATGAGGCAGGGAAGGGTGTCTGATCAGCTTGTGTTTACGATCTGATTTCCTAGTGGGGTGAACCACTGGCTTCAAACACGCGGGCAGAGAAACTGGTGGGGTTTCTGATGGGAAGTGTGAGAAGACAGCCCATCTCACCCAGCTGACCCTTTAATGGAGTTCAGCCGCCTTTCTGGAGTGATTGTTTTGGTGGATGCTTAGGAATTACAAACCTTCCAAGACCTTGTTTGCAGGCCGGGTACCACTTCTCCTCAAGGCATCTTTGAAATGCAAACTTGTTCTCGTAGAGGACTCCTGGCATCTCAGCCTTGAAGATAAATGCTTCAAACTGGCAGCAAACCCACTTGAGTTTGGTGTCTGGCTTGCCGACAGATTAATTATATCGATGCTGGCTGTTTGTTTGCCTTCGTGGCTGACTCTCCCTTGTTGGTTCCCATTTACTTTCTCCAACCATCACAGTGCCACAGCTCTGCCTTGAAATAAACCAACCCTGATCAGCACCCAGCACCCAGCACCTAGCACCTAGCAACCGGCGGTGACTGCAAACCTGTCTGCTTTCATAAGGAGCCAGCTGATGACGGGCTTGTGGGCTGAGGCTGGAATTCCAAATGCCTTTCCTTTCTGATGGGTTCCCAGGGTTCCTTCATGATAGGAAGTGCCCTGGTGTGTCATTAGGGTGAATTGGCTCTGCTTTGGGGGAGTCCTTTGCTTGTCTCAGTGTTCTCATCTGCAAAATTGTAGAAATAACAGGGGCTAATATTTATTAGACTCTTAAGGTGTGCCAGGTGCTGCTCTAAATGCTTTGTAAATTTTACCCTTTTAATCCGCACAGCAGCAAAGGCTGGGGCTTATAGGGGTAAAGTGACTCAGCCAAGGTCAAGCTCCTTTTGGAAGCTAATCCTGACTTTGAGGCTGTGCTGGCTCAGAGCAGCCATCAGGGGATGCTCAGAGTCAATATGTCAAGGTGGTGGAATTCACCCTTTGACCTGGTGGCATTCCCATTTTCCCAGGTATGGTGGAAAGTTCTAGTTACAATGTCTGCTGCACGGTGTAGTGGCAGACATGCACAAACCCCGTAGCCAGCCAGCTTGCCTGAATTTGAATCCTGTTCTACTGCTGACCAGCTGTGTGACCTTGGGCCAGTAACTTGACCTCTCTGTGCTTTGCTTGCCTCAGCTGCACAATGTGACTAATCCTGATTCTTACCTCATAGGGTTATTACAAGGGTCACAGGAATTAGTGCTTGAAACGTATTTAGAGCAGAGCCTTGCACATAGAAAGCATGATGTGCTTGTTAAAATATTTAATTATCCCTCATAAATAAACATGCAGTTCCAGGAATGGAATTGAGGAGATGTCAGTGTCTCATGTCACCTTAGACTGGTGGGTTTCTGTGGTCTCGTAACCTGCAGTGCAGAGGCTGTGATTTTAATACCAGATGGAGTAATTAAGTATCACAGGACTGGGAAGGGGGGGCTCTACACCCTGTGACCCACGTTACCTCATTTTATTTAGCAATTAACAGGAACACATTCACAATTAAGAGTGAAAATTAAAACATAGGGTGTGCTTTTTGTTAATGAGAATTTTCACATTTTGAAACAGAATGTCATGCCTTAATTTAGTTCTTGTGAAAAGCTGCTCTCCCTTGGCAGAGGGCCCTTGACGGGTTCATGGTGATGGGTCCTTCAGGGTGAGAGCTGGCTACTTAGGGGTGGGGCTCAAGGGGCCGATGGGTGCAGGCCTGGGAGGAAGGCTTTGTTCCCACCCAAGCCCAGAAAACAAAACTCAGAGTTGGAATAGAGGAAAATCCCACTGGTGATCTTGAGAATATTGGATGAGGTCCTCTTAGGAGCCAGTTAGTGAAGGAATGTGGAGAGCGGCCTTCAAGGGCTTTGAAAACTGCCCCAGGCCAGAAAGATGCTTCTGGCAAAATTAAGAAGTCGGATAAGCTCGAGGCTTTTCCAGAGATGGTTATTTCCAAATTTTCCTTTCCTTGGATATGCATCTTCCCAGGTAGCTCCCAGCCCTGCTCTGCTCTGGGACTCCTGGCAGTGGTCCCCGCCGGCTGGCCCCATCTGGCCCCATCATCTCAGTACTGCTCTGTCTTCCTGCTCCATGTTCTCCCACGGCTGGTCCTGATGCTGCCAGGCTTGTGATAGATTGAAGTGACACTAGGGTCTTGTCTGGTGACCAGCTTCCCCAAGTGGATTGGTATCCCTCTCCATTTCAAATACTGTGTCCTCTTAATATCTCTTAATACCGATGTGAGCGTATACTCGATGAGGATGCAAATGAATGCCTTCACAGAGTGGCTGGGAGCATCCTATAAAACAGAGTGTGCCAGACTCTAGGGCAGTGGGGGAGGGACATATTCACCTTGTTGACTGATGTGGGAGTTGGCAAAAATGGTCACATTCTTTCCTGCCTTTTTCCCATGCCTTTGCAGTGTGACTTTAAGCTCCACCCATGAAGAGGTGGAGTCTGTTTCTTTGCCCCTGAAACAGGCTGCCTGTGGTCTGCCACTCAAGTAGAATGCTCTGGAAGCGTGGGTGAGGGGTGGGTGGTGGTGCCAGCTCCAGGCCTCAAGAGGCCCCACCTGCTTCTTCTCTTTCTCAGAACCCTGCCTGTGTTTGTTGACAAGCCCAGGTAGCTTACCAGGGGATAACAGACACGTGGCCCCATCTCTCTGCCCATCCCAGCCAATATACCAGCCAACTCCAAAAACGGAGATTCCTAAAACCAGCCAACAGCTGCTGATTCATTGGTGAACTGAGACCAGAAGAGCCTTCCAGCTGAGCACAGTCCACACTGCCAACCCATAGAGCCATGTGCTCTATTAATGGTCATTATTTTAAGCCACTAAGTTTTGAGTTTGCAGTTTGTTAACACCACAAAATCTCCCTGATGCTCTTAGCTCCAAGTTGCACTCATTTTCATCCCACAATTGGGTGGCGAGACTAGAGGCGGAGCAGACAGCAGCTGAATTAAAACCACATTTTTCCTTTTTCTTCATTCTGTGAAAAGTGCATTTCTTTAGGTTTGTGTCCCAGATGCCCCATTCTGTGATTCTATTTCTGAACACCTTAACAGAAGAAATGAACCATCAGTGAGAGGTCTGATCTGGTCCCAGCCTTGACCTCACCTTGCCACATGGTTTTTAGTGATTCCCTTAACCTGTCGGGGCTGCAGTTCCTTGCATATTTAAGAATATGAAACTGACACACATACTCTGCAAGCTTCCCCCCAGCTCAGTGTTTGTGACTCTGGGATGCCCCGCTAGGATGGCGTTCACACTGTCCACATTTGATTTGGGTGGCTTATTCTGGACCACTGGAGTGGCAAAAAATGATGAGATGGATTTTTTTTTTTAAACCATCCACATAAAAAGAAACAGACCGTAAACTGGCTAGTGCCACTGTAAGAAAATCCCTTTACTGAGAGCGAAGCGAAAAATGTCTTAACTCTACAAGTACAGGTTTGGAAAGGAAATGTTCAAGTTTCCTGACAAAGAAGAGTCTGCATTATTAAAGCTGGAGGGTTTTATGACTTCTTGGTGAAACTGACAAAAATCACATTGCTTTGGGCTTTTCTCCTAAAGGTAGGAAAAAGGTTTGGTTGGCCTGGCTTCACGGGCTCATTAAAATGTGTTCCTTCCTTCTTTCCTTCATGCATTTATTCAGCCAGTGTTTCCTATGAGCCAGACACTGTCCTCCTTCTGGGAGGTGAAGTTGAACAAGACGAGCAGATCCCAAGCATCCAGGCGCTGACATTGTAGTCATAGAAGCAAATCTACAGTTAGTTATTAGCATCATTGAGCGATTAACGCTTTGAAGACAAAACGTAATTGCTGGAGGAGAAATGAACCCTGGGTATGGTTTCCATAAACAGGATGTACGTTTACTACCTTCATATCATCCTACCTTGCCTTGTGATTTCTCATTCTTTCTCAAATCTAGTCTCTGTTCACTGATTCCCATCTGACAGGTCTTGCTGATCAGGAAGAAAACCCAAGGATGTGAGACTAGGGAATAAAATGCTTCTTGACAGCCCAAATTTAGGGGATAGACTGGGGTGTGGAGCAACACTGTGCCTCCTAGAGCAGGTGACATTGAATTAAGGGATAGTTGCTCCCCTGAGATTTGAGGGTTGGGGCTCCTGTTTCATCAGGACTGGGTTTTGGCTGTGACCTTGGATGTCTCACATCCTCTGTTTCTCAACCTGTATAGCAGAGATAATCATACTACTACCTACCTCTCTATGTTGCTGGAAGGTCAGATGCAATAACAAACAAAAGCATCTTGTTATTTTCCAGATGGAATGTACGTTCCCAGAGGGTGCGGGCCACGTGTCATTTCCACAGAGCTTGGCACGTATCAAGTGCTCAGTGGTTGAGTGAATGAATGGGCCAGAGAATAAACTTACAAAAGAATGAAATTGAATCCTGTGGGCCTTAATTTCTTCATTTTGCAAATCAGGGCTCCCATGTAGAGTTACACAGGTTGTGCACTGCACAAGTGAACTCGCCTGAGGTTGTGAGAGGGGACTAACACCCATATTCTCTACCTGCCAAGTCATGTGCCTGGTGCAGAAAGGGGTGCCTTTTTGATTTTTTTGTAAAGGCACCGTACAGATCGGCAGTGGCTCTCTTTAAAATAAGGGCGTTGGCCTCGGTTGACTGATTTAATCATTATGAGCTGCGACCCCAGGAGTTGTATTCTTCAGGAAATCCCCAGGTGACTCAGATTTTCCTCTGATTTGGGTACCATTGGATTGGCGGTCTTGTAAGACCCTTCTCACTCTCATGGGAGGTGATTTTGAATTACATCATGTGTCCTAGTATTTCAAGTTTAACTTCTTTTTGTTAAGAAGTACGTGAGCTGCCATCCCATGGTGTCCTTCCCCTTCCCACCATCTGTTTTTGCCAGGAAATAGTTGTTGGAGTGTGTGGAGTATGTATTCCTCATTCATCAATAAGAAAATTCCATGCCAAGCTAAATGAAGGAAAAAATTTCCCTGGATTCTTCTCAACCCCCAGCACTTAAGTTTTTCCTGACTCCACCAGCAACATCAGGTCAAATAAGAAGAATAATCAAAAACACAGCAGGGTTCTTTAGACAAGCCATAGTCGCTAAGACAAAAGCCTGGCAATGAAACTCACCAGCGTCTGAGTTAATCTGTCTGCCTGCGTTTCTTTCTCAACCTCTGCATCAGTCACAGTCCAAAGAGGAGAAGGAAACCACGCAGTTGTCTCCGCGAGAAAAGTTGACCACAAGGCAGGGTTTCTCAGCTTCAGCACCACAGACATTTGGGGCTGGGTAATTCTGAATTTCCAGGCATGTGCTGTGCGCTGCAAGTTTGGCAGTGTCCCTGGCCTCCGCGTGCTGGTTGCCAGTAGCACTCCCTCCTCCTCCTGCAGTTGTGACGACAGCTGGAGACATATCTAGACAATTTTTCATGTCCCTTGCTCTGAAAATGGCCCCTGTTTGAGAACCACTGGTAAAAGAATTAGTACCAATATCAGAGATTGTTGATAAAGGCGTAAAGACAACCACAAAGAATGCCTTAGGGCCAAGAGACAGTATGAAGGAAGGGATATGCTGAGGAGGGGGAACCCCACTTCCAGAGGTCGGATTCAGACGGTGTTAAATTTCTTTAACCCTCCAGCCCACTGTGTGGGGACATAATCTGAGTTGCCCTGGGCCAGGGTAGGTCTACAGTTGCAGGGTAAGCAGGAAACAGCAGGAGGGGAGGCTGAGACCAGCAAGCAGGAAAAACCCCTTCTGGGTGCACATGGGCTGAGGCTGAGAGCTGACTGCTGGTGACAGGCATCACTCGCTGGAAACTCATCCTGGCGGTGTCACTGAAACTTGATGAAGATGAGTGTCACTGGCTGTCCCCTTATTACGCTGACAGCAACTCTTGGTGGGAACTAGGAGCAAATGCAAAAGTCTGGGAACAGAAAGAAAAGCCCCTTCTTCTTATTATGTCTCTTGAGCGCCCTCTACTGATGAAATTTAGCATCATGTCATCTTTTTTTTTTAACGTTTTAAAATTGATTTATAGTCATTTTACAATGTTGTGTCAAATTCCAGTGTAGAGCACAATTTTTCAGTTATACATGAACATAGATATATTGTCGCATTTTTTTTTCGCTGTGAGCTACCACAAGATCTTTATATTTCCCTGTGCTATACAGTATAATCTTGTTTATCTGTTCTGCATATGCTTGTCAGGATCTACAAATTTTGAAACCCCAGTCTGTCCCTTCCCAACCCCCACCCCCTTGGGAACCACAGGTTTATATTCTATGTCTATGAACTATTTCTGTATTGTATTTATGTTCCTTTTTTTTTTTTTTTTTTTTAGATTCCACATATGAGCAATCTCATATGGTATTTTTCTTTCTCTTTCTGGCTTACTTCACTTAGAATGGCATTCTCCAGGGACATCCGTGTTGCTGCAAATGGCGTTATGTTGTTGGTTTTTACGGCTGAATAGTATTCCATTGTATAAATATACCACATCTTCTTTATCCAGTCATCTGTTGATGGACATTTAGGCCGTTTCCATGTCTTGGCTATTGTAAATAATGCTGCTATGAATGTTGGGCTGCAGATGTCTTTTTGAAGTAGGGTTCCTTCTGGATATATGCCCAGGAGTGGGATTCCTGGGTCATACAGTAAGTCTATTCCTAGTCTTTTGAGGAATCTCCATACTGTTTTCCACAGCGGCTGCATCAAACTGCATTCCCACCAGCAGTGTAGGAGGGTTCCCTTCTCTCCACAGCCTCTCCAACATTTGTCATTTTTGGGCTTTTGAATGATGGCCATTCTGGCTGATGTGAGGTGATACCTCATTGTAGTTTTGATTTGCATTTCTCTGATAATTAGTGATACTGAGCATTTTTTCATATGCCTGTTGATCATTTGTATTTCTTCCTTGGAGAATTTCTTGTTTTAGGTCTTCTGCCCATTTTTGGATTCGGTTATTTGTTTTTTTCTTATTAAGTCATATGAGCTGCTTATATATTCTGGAGATCAAGCCTTTGTCGGTTTCATCGTTTGCAAAAATTTTCTCCCATTCCGTAGGTTGTCATTGTGTTTTACTTATGGTTTCCTTTGCTATGCAGAAGCTTGTAAGTTTCATTAGGTCCCATTTGTTTATTCTTGCTTTTATTTCTGTTGCTTGGGTAGACTGCCCTAGGAGAAATATTTTCATCATGAAAGATGGATTTGGAGTGGAAAGACAATAAATTGATAGTTGGCATCCTCTGGTATTGTACCCTCCTCTTAATAATTTCTTTTCCATTCAGCTTGACACAGGTCTGGCACTTAGTAGACAGAAAATTAATGATAACCGAATGGTTGAAAGAAGGCATGAGTGTATGCGTGTGTGCATGAATAAGTGAATGACAGGGCTTGCCTTTTTCTGGTGGCTGTTTTGGAAAATGCATTTTACCACTGGTTTGAATTTTATCTATAGACCGTCAAATAACAGTTTTTATTCCTTCCACCCCCACTTTCGTGCTAAATTTAAAATTAACTGAATTATCCTGTTGTGTCTTCCCAACTCTCATGCAGCTGATCAATTTGCTAAAAATCCATTGAAGAATTGAGCAATTAAGTGGAAAAAATTAATTAAACTAGTTCAGATTGATCAGTTGACTAAATTCCCCATCTGAGTGTTGATCAGATAGCTAAGAAAACACAACGCTGATATCTGTTTTTTTCGACCAGAATATTAACCAAAATACTGCTGAGTCAAGTCCAACAAAACTGTTGCCCAGAAGGCTAAGAATATTAATAATATGAAAATTAGAATTAATTTTGACATAGTTATCAAATGATTACTTGCTGATTGTAGTGTGCTAAGTTAGCAGTCACCAGGGACTGAGTTATATTATAATTTAACACAAGGAAGCATGGTGAAAAGGCAGTTGAATTGAGATTGTAAACGTTTTTTGTGGATTCCCTACTGATGTGGGCATGTCATTTGGCCTTCCTGGTCTTCCCTCTCGTCTGGTCTTCAAGAATCGCTATCCATTGCCTATTTGGGAAGAGTCAGTATAATCTGGATATAAAAGTGTCTTGGAAATTGAAAGTACTACACAAATTTGAGGCTCTTGTTATTAGCTCATAGTTGGAAAACGGGCATTTTGTGGTTATTTCCACTTTCTTAGGTTTCTAGAAGATTCAGAGTGCATCGAAAGTGCTGAGAACATAATTCTATTTTTTAATGTAAGACGGAAGCCCAGTGGAAAGGATTTTTGCATTTAGGATCATACACATCCCTGGTACCTCAGGGCCTTTGCACACTCAGGTTCTCCTGCCTGCAATTCTTTCCTCTTTGTCTCCATAACTCCTCCTTATCCTCTTGGTTCTGTCATCACTTCCTGACCTCCTGAACTGGTCACCTCTCCCTATTATATAACCTTACATACCACATCTTTCCTACCTACCTCTCCACCATGATGGATATTTTACATTTATTTGATTAATGTCCGTCTCCCTAACTAGGCTATAAGCTGCATGATGGCAGGGACCGCTTTGGCTTTTTCTCACAGTGACACCTTTGGTAGCTGTTTAATGACTCTTTGTTGGATGAATGAATGAACATCTATCCAGAGTCGACTAACACATGTGGAATTTTGGTACTTTGGTCACATTTTGAAAGAAAAGATGGTGCTTGCCTTTCTGGGGCTGTAGAAAGAACACAGTGATAGGCTCACTGAAATGTCGTCAGCAACCAGCACAATCTCTGCATACAGTAGGAGCTCAATAAGTGTTTGTTGAATGAATGAACTTTGGAGCTGGAAGCCTGGGGCTTGAGCTTTGTCTCTAAAATTTACAGGCCCAGCAAACCTGGTAAAGTGTGGTCCTGCTGTACAATAGAGCAGAAACAGGCTCAGATGCCAGCATTCCTGGATCCAAGTCTCCATTGACCAGAAATTTGACAGGACATTTAACATCACTATGCGCCAATCTGCTTATATACAAAAATGAGGGTGGTATCAATGTCCCGAGATTATTTCAAGTATTAAATGAGAAAAGTGATTCAAAACGTCTTGCCGTCTTGCCTAAAACAACACGTATTAGGTATCAGTAAATGTTTGTCACAGTCCTTTCCCCTCCCTCAGCCTCCGTAACACAGGAATAACATTACTCATGTCAAGCCATCACATCTTGAATAAGATCACTTGAGTCCTTAGGCTTTGTAACCTGGTAAGTTGCCTTTCCTTATTTCCACTCCGTGTGGAAGGGAAATGTGCGGAATCAGCATTCGCCACCAGGTGGCACTGTGGTAATACCTTTGATACTATGATTTTCCCTGAACCAAATAGCACCTTTGAAATTGCAATCTTGAGGTGAGAAAAAGGGGTTGCATTTAAGAGGAAAGCATTGCTCGATAATGGAGTAATGTCTGTTGTAAATGAAATTTTAATGTTCAGGGTCTTACTCTGGAGAATCAGGAAGGAAAAATTTTAAAACATTCTTTTAGATTCTTAATTTGGAAACACAAGAATGACAAGGACTAGGTAAGTGAGGTTTAAGAGCTTTTATTTGCTTTATTAGAACATAATTTTATCACAATTTACAACTTTTTCCTCTTGGAGATTTTTTTCCCTTAAGTATTCTGGTAACACATATTTCTTTCTTTTTAAAAAAATGTTGAGTTTGGTTGACAGAGATTTCTTGAGGACCTAATGTGTGCCAGGTGCTGTTCTGAGGGGTTTAAATAAGGCCATGAACAGGGAAAACAAAGCTTCATATCCTTATGGGGGTGGGGAGACCCATTATCAACTAGTTAAAAAAAACGAGCCAGTGAAGGAATTTTAGTGGGGTGGTAGGTGTAAGGAGACAGGTGTGTGCTGAGGGCAGGTACTTCAGAAAAGGAGGTAAGGGGAGGCCTTTCCAAGCTGGAGGTGTTTGATCTAGAACCTGAGCCACTAGAAGGACCTGGTCAGGCTGATGACTAGAAGAACATTCCAGGCATAAGGGGAAACCAGTGCAAAGGCTGTGATGTGGGAACATGTTCAAGATAAGCATCTTCGGTAAATGGATTCTATTCCAATGATTACTGCTGCATGACCAACTCTCTCCAATCTTCAGAGTTAAATGACCTATGTGTGGTGCTGATGGTTTGTGGGTATTGTGGGAAAGGCTCAGCTGGGAAGTTTGTTTTGATCCACTTGGCATCATCAGGGAGGGCGGCTGAGGCTGGAAGGACCCGCCTTCAAGACGGTTCTTTCTTCTTATGTTGACACCATGATTCCAACTGGCCTCTCTCTTCTTGCTGTGGCATCTCATCCTCAGAGCCCCTCCACATGGAGCAGGAGGGTCTCAGAGTATCTGCGCTTCTTACTTGGCCATTGGCTTCCAAGAGACCAGGGTAGAGGCTGCCAGTCTTCTTAAAGCCTAGATCTGGAAGTTACTTCTCACATGATATCACTTTTGCCCACTTCTACTCGTCAGAGAGGCCAGTCCTCTTTCAAGGGGAGAATAAGCAGATTATACTTCTTAATTAGTTATTTTTTAAACTGAGTCTGGGGCCCCCATTTGCAGCTGGTGTTTGAAGTGAGGGGTAGTTTTTTGGGACTGAGGCCTTAACCCATTGGATCTGTGCTAAGTCTGGGTGGTTGGTGTCAGAAAATTGTAGTACACCCTGTTGGTGTTAAGAGAATTGGAGAATTGGAGTTGAAATGATGTATCTGGTGTCAGGAAAAACCAAACAGAGCCTAGTGAAACTCTTAGTTCACAGTAAGGACCCAGGGAATGGGAACTCACATATTGTGATGCTGTTGCTGTTTTATTATAAAATAAAAACAAAATTTAACAAAAACATACATAGTCCTTACTACTTAAGTGACTCATTTAACTCACTTGCTCAAAATTTAGATACTGTTATTATTTCCATTTAACAGGTGAGGAAACTGAGGCACCGAGAGGTCCAGGTACTTCCTAAGCTCATGTAGCTAGTAAGTGGCAGGACTCAAATCCAGGCAGACAGCTACCTGAGTCTGTGCTCCTCCTCTTTACAGTCTGTGGTTGTAGTTGTTGTAGGATGACGGCAGTTTGTTCAGGGAGGCCTAAGGAGCCAAAAGAAGACCAAACAGTCCTGGGAGCTCGTCAGAGAACACTGGTTTCATGCTAAGATAATCAGATATATTTGTTCCTGAAGTCAGTACTAACCTTACAGGGTATAACAACTTATACAGGACTTGGATTGTTAATAACTTTTTTCTCCAAAGAAATCTCTATCATCCCAGAGTGAAATGTAGACATGTGAGTGTCACCTGTCTACTGTTGGATGTGCGGATTCACTTGGGCTTTTCTTGAGGAAGTTTGACCACTTGAGAGCAAGTATCCACATTGAGCCTGTTATAACTCTGGAAACTCCGCTGTATGGTCAGCTCTGTGCATGCAGAGCCATGATAAATGGGCCATGTGCTGCCTGCTCGCTGGCTGGGCTCACAGGGGAACCTGCCACTCGCTGGTGATATTCTGCAGATGGAGGGAGGAAAGGCCATGTCAGCAGCGCTGCCAAGCAGTCGGTGGAAAACACACACCCATTTATCATGCAGACCCGGCTAGGGGCCAGACCTGCACAGATTGGTAAATAAAAGGCATTTGAACGCAAGACCTGTTGGAGCAAACGGGCATCTCCAAGAAGTAAATGGATTTTTAAAAAATCTTTATTGGGCTTTCATTTAATCCCATTCTATGAATCTATTACATTATTCAGTCCTCACAAAAAGGAGTTGGTTATTAGGATGACTAGGCATCCCGGTTTGCCTGTTGTCCTGATTGAAAGAGCCCCCTTTCACCTTCCAAAGTGTTCTAGTTGGACAACAAATTAAGTGGTCACCCAACAGATTGTCCTTATTTTACAGAAGAGGAAACAGACACAGAGATGATAAGTGACGCGCTCAAGTTCACCCAAGCAGGTGGGCGATGGAGCTGGATTCTCACAGGTCAGTCTGTCTCTAGGGCCCAAGTCCTCCCTGCCAGCCTTCTGCCTCTCAGTACAGAGAAAGGAGCACCTCTCCCTTACAGTCAGTCCCTCTGGGAAGCTAGAGCCTCCCTGCAGTGATTTACCATTGTTTGGAACACTCTTGGAACTCTTGCTTTGGAATGCCCTTCAAAGTAACTTTTTTCTTCTTTTAAGAACATTTTCAATGTTAGCAAATCTTGGTCCTTTGAGGATAGTTTTCATTTTTGGAAATACCCTAAACACTTTCAGAGCCAAGTCTTGTGAATAAGGTGGGAAATTATGCTGGGGGATACCATTTTGGAGCCAAATCAAAGGCTTCGTTTGATTTAGTGAATTGTTTCTTTGTTAGCTTGTTTGGCTGGTAAAATTGGCTTTGGAAGAAATTCTTGAAGAGTTGTTCTGCAGATATTTTGAACAGTGACAGTGTCATTTGAATGGGTTTAATTTCCCAAAATAAATTATTTTTTTCAAAGTTGCGTTTTATCATGCCTGGTAGGTGTGGCATCCTGTGTCTAGTCTTTTGTAGCTAAGCACATTTAGCTTGGACCGGGCGGGTGAGCTCATCTAGTTGGTTGAAATTTCTGACCTTAGATAAAGAAAAGAAAATAAATCAAATCTTTCCCCCAAACTCAGACTTGTATTGGCCAAATCCCTAAGCTGTCACATTCTACCAAGGGAATTCCAGTGAGGCTCATTGCTCTACATTTTAAAAGTCAGAAGTCCAGGTAAGCTGTGTTTGTAGTACTTGTGTTTTAGCTTATGGTAATGGTTTAGATGAATTTATCTGTTAAACGTAATTATTGTGCATTTTTTAATCACTCTTTTCCATTGACAAGGCAGTGTGAATTCTGATTTTTTCTTATTTTATTTTCTTATCCAGTGGAATAATATGACTCAGGTATTATGACCTCATGTGACAGGTAAAGACATGGAGGCTCTGAGATTGTGTCCCATCTATGGTGACATTAGTAAAAGTGGCAGTGTTTGGACTTTAGGATTCCAAGGGCATCCAGTTCCTGGTCAGTTCCCATTCCATGGACTATGCTCCCTTCTTCTTGATTGCTTTGATCTCAGAGATTATTGACTCTTTTAAGTCTGTATTAGTCTTCTATGGCTGCTGTAACAAAAGACAGCTTGGTGGCTTAAAACAACAAAAGTTTATTCTTGTGCAGTTCTGGAGGCCAAAAGTTCAAACTAACCTTTATGGGGCTCACTCAGGGTGTCAGCTGGACCACATTCCCTCTGAAAGCTCTAGAGAAGAGTGCGTTTTCTTGCCTCTTCCTGTTTCTAGAGCTGCAGTCATTGGATTCCTTGGCTTCTGGCCCTTTCTAACATCTTCAAGGCCAGCAGGGTGGCATCTCCAAATCTCTCTTGCTCTGGTTCTGTCTTCACATTGTCTTCTCCTCAGTGGTTAACTGTTCCTCTGACTCCCTTTTATAAGGATATATGTGACTGCATTTAGAGCCCACCTGGGTAATCCTGAATAATCTCTCCATTTCAAGGTCTTTGACATATCACATCTTTTTTTTTTTTTTTTGCCTTATAAGGTAACATTCACAGGTTCTAGGGATTAGAATGAGAATATCTTTTAGGGGTGTCATTATTCAGTCTACCCTACATTCATCCTACACTTAAAATGCATTCAGTCCATTCCAACATCCCCTTAAGACTCGGACCATTATAATATCAACTCTAGTCTAAAATCTCATCTAAATAGCATCAGATGGCTCAAAAATCTAAAATCTCAACATCTGAACCATCTGAATCAGGTATGGGTGAAACTCTTGGTATAATTCGTCATAAGAAAGATTTTCTCCCTATCTGTGGACCTGTGAAACGAGGGAATATGTTATTTACTCTCAAAATACAATGATGGAACAGCAATGAGATAACAGTCATAGAAATTTCCATTCCAAAAATGAAAGAATGGAAGGAAGAAAGGAGTCATCCTAAGCAATTTCAGAATCCAGCAGGACCAATTTCATTAGGTTTCAAGGACTGGAAATAATTCTCTGTGGCTTGCAGCTCTGCCCTCTTAGCTTAAGGTTCTACTCTGGGAATTATTTCTTCTTCCTCTTCCTCTTCTTCCTCATTTCCTTCTCCTCCTCCTTCATCTTCTCCTTCCTCTTCCTCCTCCTCCCTCTCCCCTTCCTCTCCTCTGCCTCCTCCTACTCCTTCTCCATGTATATGTTTGCAGGTACTTCTATGAGTTTGTTTCTTGCCTATGGAATTTTGAGAGTCCTAAACATTTCTTTTATTTTGTCCTCTCACATTCCTTTCAGTCCAGACTGGCAGTGTTTCTGCTAATATAGCATCCTCAAAAAAATCTTGTGGCTTTCCAGTATATCTCATAGGGGTTCATTCCATTAGACAACAGGATTGTCCCAGATGTTTCTTGGATAATCCCATCATGCTCTACTCACAGAGTAAGCCAGGCTGATCCAGCCACAGATCCTCACACTCCCTCACTGTGATGGGTGTAGGATCCAAGCCAGCCAATCAGAATCCTTCACTGAGATTTACAAATTGAATTGAGAGAGAAATCCTGTAGTTACAGGAGATAGGAGCTGAATTTCTCCACCAAAACAAAGAGGTGAAAACAAAGAGGGACTCACTTTGCTAAGTTTTTCTTTTCTTACTCCTAAAATACATAAAATTCTCAGCAAGAAAAATCCATTTCTCCCAGACACACAGGCCTGGCTTCTTCCCTGGGGAGAAGAAAGTCAGCAGGTGAGGGTGGCAGTCTTGATGTGTCTGAGCCCATTGAGAAATTTAAAAAAATTTAAGAGGTTATTCTAGTACATTAGTCAGTAAATTGCTTTGGGACACATATTCTCCATTATAGCTTAAAAGATATGCTTAAATTCTGATTAGACATAACACACATTGATTTCAACTCC
Organism: Camelus ferus; assembly: GCF_009834535.1. NCBI lineage: Eukaryota > Metazoa > Chordata > Mammalia > Artiodactyla > Camelidae > Camelus > Camelus ferus. Next base: position 33,468,875 of record NC_045712.1, on the reverse strand, counting down.
CCCCTGAACTCCATGAAAATAGTGGAAAAGGAATTAAGAAGTTACTAACCTATAGAGACAGGGAGCATAGGAGAGGAAACAATAGCAAGTTAAAGATTTCAACAAGTGTTTAGAAGACAGAAAGCAGGTGGACAAATGGCAACTGGATTGGCAGAGCAGGAAAGCTGGAACTATGTGCCTGGAGGGTGAAATTCCAACAAGAAGTAAGCCAGCTTTTGCTAGAGAATCCTAGAGAATTGAAAATTAGAACCCACAGACACCTCCAAAAGCAGACGTGAAGGATTCAGTTCAGTGGCAGACAGCCTCCATATTTTTGGCTGTCCATCATCTTTTGAGTAGTTTTTCTATATTTAGGGAAATTGAAAATTATGAGTCTTGCTTCCCCAGTCTGAACTAATTCCTGGCTTCCCGTCTAGCTGGTCATGTGACCTGGCTGTGTCAATCAGATATGTGTAAAATTTTAATTCAGAAGTGAGACGAGGACAGAGGATCTGCGTGTATTTTCATTTTTGAAGCAGAGGACTTAGGCTTTGAGTGGAGGCAGTCTGTCAGGGGTTGTAGGGTCAAGGGCGTGGTGGTGGGGTCTGTGATGGTCTACATTAGTGCTCAGTATGGTAGTGGAGTCTGTGAGGATTTCCTCATCAGGCCTGTTCTGTGGGGTGGTTTTGGGCATAGTTCTAGAGGGTTTGCCTGGAGCCTGGTTCTTCAGCCTTCCCAAGAAGTCAGTGAACCACTGGCCAGTTAATAAACTCCTTTTCTATTTAAATTGCCAGAATCCATTTCTATAAATTGCAGTTAAAAAATGGAAAACAAACCAAAAAACAGTGCTATTAATACTGCATGTGTAACAGTTTCTTTCCTGGATGCCCTTTTCTACTCCAAAGAGCTAGATAATGGATCCTTTCCCAAGCATCTGGAGAAAGGGTATTTATCTCTGGAGAAGCTCAAACAGAAGGGGCTCAATTTGAGGACACCAGGAGCAATGGAGAACTGGCTTTAGACATTAAAATGAAAGAAAGGAAGAGACTTTTCATCCCCATCCTTTTCCTCTTCTCAATTCCCAGGATGTAGGCAGCCTGGTACATAGGCAGAGAAAGGAGGATTTTTCTTGGTAGTAATTGACCACTCTAAGAGAAAGACCTCTGATGAATTAGATAAATTTCCACCCAGTTACTTTCTAGTAAAGCCCTGACTCACGGAGAACTGCCAATTAACTTTTCATTGCCTCTCTCTTCAGTACCAGTGGATGTGTAGGAGTCACCAGATTTTTGAGGAAAGCTCCTGTTCTCAAGTGAGAAAGACCAAAGCAAATCCTGGGAGAAAATGAACTTGATGAATACAGTGTTCATGAAAGGAACAGAAGGCAACTTAATTAAAAATGCTATAATTAATATTTTCAGAAAGAGAAGAGAAGATAGTTCATTGATGAAACCAAATACAGTGCTATTTTGAAAAGGACTGAAGAACAAAGAGCTCTTGGAAATTAAAAATATTATAGCAGAAGTGAAAAAAAATCATTAGAAGGTTAGAAGTTAATCTTGAGGGAATTTCCTAGAAAGCAGAACAAAATAATAAAGACGTGGATAGCAGGAGAGAAATAATTAGAAAACCAGGGAATCAACATAGTAGCTCCAATAAGCAACTAAGAGAGACACAAAAAGGGAAGAATTTTTTAAAAATCTTGTATGTATTGAGAATCAAAGAACTTGAGTCTCCAGATTGAAAAGACTCACTGTAGTCAGCACATGAGTCTACACCAAGGCATATTACTTTGGAATTTCACAGTACCAGGGATAAAAAGAGAAGATGCTGAAAGTTTCCAGAGAAGAGCAAACAGGTCACACATCAAAGTATCAGGAATCGCACTGAGATCCCACTTGTCAGCAGCAAACTTGAAGCGAGAAGTCAAGAGAGCAATGTCTTCAAAGCTGAGCACAGGCTTCTAACCTAGACATCCAAATGCCTCCAAATTGTCAATCAAATGTGCAGGAAAAATGCAGACATGGGAGGTTTCAAAACATTTACCTTCAGGGAGCTACTGGATAATTTGTTGCACTAAGCAAGAGAAGACATAACAAAAGAAAATACAAGATTTTGGAGACAGGGGGTCCATCTCTGAGAAGCAGTAAAGGAGTTCCTAGGGTAGTGATAAAGGAATTTCCTAGCATGACAGCTGTTTGGGACTCTCAGCAGAAAGACAGAGATCTTTCTGCAAAAAACCGAAACCCCTAAACCCCACAAAACTTCAAAGGGAGAGTGCAGTACTGATAGATTCCCAAGAAGTTGGACCTTTTTGAAAGAGATTTTCTAATTCTGCCAAAGAGTCCGAGAAAAACTGATAATTAGAAAGTGAAATAGATGAAAAATAAAGGCAATCACTAACTTCAGGGAAAACAAAAGTTTGAATAAGGAAGGAAAGGCAGTCATAGTATAGCATTGGTTTCATTTGTGAATAATAATTATATAGCAGTAATCGAAACAGTATCTATTGATACAAAGAGCATTATGATAAAGCTGTGTTAGGAAGAAGGTAAGAGTGAAATGTATGTGGGGAGGGTGGAGGCATAGGGTATAAGGGCCCTAAAGCTTTTTTCTGTAGGAAGAAATCAAGAAATTAGCCTTAGAAACAATCACTTGAGGAGTAAAAATATAAGCATATAGAAGAACAAAGGTAAATGCTGGAAAAAGGAGCTAAAGGAATTGAAAATGCTTGGCTCTGGGGAGTAGGACTTAAGGGCAGGGCAAGGGACTGATCTTTTGCATTATAACTCTTAAGGGATTATTTGCTTCTTAAAACTATGAACATGCAGTACTTGATAAAAATCCAGAACCAGTGAAACCTTGGAAAAATTTCTTAGATCAATAGGAACTCTCATATTCTGTAGTCAGGAATGTAGATTAGTGTGGTCCCTTTGGACAGTTATTTGGCAGTATCTCCTGAAGCTACGTTATATATGGACCGTATGATTTAGCAGGTCAGTTTCAACAGAGATGTGTATAGTTGTGCATCAAAAGATGTACAAGCCTGTCCCTAGCAGCACTCTTCATGATCTCTGGGGACAGGAAAGAGCCCAGTGCTCACCCACAGTGTAGCACACATTGTGTGGTCATACAAGGGAGTGTGCTGTACAAGGGAGTGATGCACGTGGACTGCTGTGACACGCAGCAGCGTGGGTGAACCTCACAGACACTGCACTGAGCCAAAGATGTCAAGCACCAAAGATCACATGCTATGCAATCCCATTTATGTAACATTCAAAACCAGGGAAAACTAACCTATGGGGATAGAATTAGGATATTGACTGCCTTTGGGGAAGAGGTGGGGAGGGTTGTGAAGGGGGCTTTGGGGTGCTGGGCAGTGTTCATGTCCTTGATCTGGTTGCTGGTAACACCAGCATGCTCCCTTTGTGAAGCTGATAGACTCGAGTGATTATCTTCTGCCTATGTATTGAAGTTAGGTGAGTAACCTCTAAAAACATCTATTATATAAAACACGCATACTCCTGCAAGAGCCACTCAGCCCAGGCGGAAGTGCCCGTCTGGGCCAGAGAATCTGCTGTTCTAGGAAATTAGGAAATTATCAACTAACTTGTGAAAATATATTTGGAAAGCCTTAGCAAGTTGAACAGGGTTATTTCTTGATTCTTGCCTTTTTACTTCGATTTAAGGACTTCTTGGATTTGTCCCGTCTCAAGTATTTTTTGTTCATAGTTAATGATTTTGAAACTCTGAAACTTTGCAGTGGCCACAAGATCTTCCTTCTTCCTCCTGGATGGCTTGCTCATGATTTTAGGTGCAGTTCTGTCCAAAAGATGACAAAAGCAGAGCACGAGAGGAATAATACTGTCTAGAAAAAAAAAAAAAAAAAGAACACACGCTGACTGGATTCACTTGAGGGAGGAGGTACAGCTGGAAGTCTCTTTTCAGTCTATCACAAGACTCTCTCACCTTGAAATAACAGAATGCATCAATGACCTTGGCTTTTCCCAGAAGTGTTTAAGAAGAGGGAACATTCGTTTTGCCTTTTGCCCTTTTACATTATTGGTGTTTGAAATCTTCGTTGTGCCAGCCTTGGGAGGCGGGAGAGGGAGGAATTTACTGTTCTCCTGACCTTCACATCATTCCACTACAAAAGCCCTTCAATTGCAGGCATTTGCTTGGCTGTTTTGTTCCTGCTCAAGGGAAGCCACCCACGGGAGACACTTGAAAATTCAGCCACTTAACACCGAATTACAACGGGTGGAATTGCAGGGTACACGAAGCAGCCAGTGTTGGCTGTGGTTGTTCACACACGCCCTGGACTCGTACCTGAGGTCAGCAGCCTGCGAGGGGAAGCCCTTCTCATGAGACAGACCGTGGGGGGGGGGGGGGGGGCGGGTGCCGGGAGGGAAGCTGCTAGGAATTCTTCAGGACATAGGACAGAACTTGGGTACCACCAGCTGCATTTGGTCTCTTCCTTTTACCTCAAAGATCAGTGGTGATTTTGGTGCATCTTGGCAGTTCTGTAGGACCAGGAATTGTATAGACTTGTTGCAACTGGTCATTTAGATGCCTGTGATTATCATTGGCTTTACAAGATACTTCATATCTTATAATACTTATACTATATTGATATAATACTATCACTGTATATGGTAAGAATTTATTATGTATAATTATAATTTAATTTTTAATACTTGGAGAAAGTAATTCACTGTGGAGCCAGGAGACTTGGATTCACATCCCTGATCTTTCTCTTACTCTGTAAATTTAGGCCACTTTCTTGCTCTCTCTTTGCCCCCATATCTGTCTCTGCTACGTGAAGGTCACACCGACACTGAAAGGTTTCTTAAGGCTAGCACACAGTAGGTGGTCATGCATTACTAGGCATTTCCCCCTTTCTTGCCCTGCAAAGTTATCTTTTGAACAAATCCTAAAAATTTGCTCTCTCTTCACGTTTGTGTATCAGGACAGCTGGAATAAAATTCAGGCCTCTGTGTGTTCCCAGTCTCACAGAGAGCAAGCCATGGAGTTCTCTCTTAAAAATAAACATTAGATCTGGTTGCTTCTCAGCATCCAACCCTTCACTTGTCACCCTCCGCTCCCACTTGGAAAGAAGTCCAAGCCCCTCGTCATGGACGGCAGAGCCCTGGACGGCAGAGCCCTGCACGGTCTGGCTCCTGCCTGCTTCTCTAATCGCATCTCGTAATGGGCGAGCCAATGGCTCATTATATCCCAAGCACACGTGCCACCACCTCTCCTGTCCTTAACCATGCTGGCAAGCCCATGCCTCCATGCCTTGTGACTTGGTGTTCCCTTAGTCTGGACCGCTTCCTTCGCCTCTTGGTATGGTCGGCTTCTGCTCATCCTTTAAGGGTCAACCTGTGTCTTTCCCAAGAAGCAGACTCTGAGATGGAATTTAGCATGAGGATGTGCAGTATAGGGGAGCCATGGGCTCATCCGCTGTGGGAGAGAGGGGGATGGAGCCGGTGGGTGGAGGGAGTCTGGAGATGTGGGGTGGGTGCAGCCTTGGCCAACCACACGGGAGCTCTGAGCTGGAGTGGTCTTGCAGGGTGGCCTGCAGCTGGCAGCCGTGGCCAGGCCTTTATACTCTCTCACTGATCAGTCTTAAGTGGGGGATCCCCCTCCCACTGGAGAGGATGTCACCTTGGGGAGTTGACTTGGCAGCTGAGGCCATGCCCAAAAGGGCTGACGGCCGATGGCCGATGGCTGGGAGCTGATGGCAGTGCTCCCAGGCACACAGTTCTTCTTTGAAGGATGATCTGGGCAGCTTGACAAGGCCCACCATGCAGCCTTCCCTGATCGCCGGTGTCTGTCCTGTTGTTTCCTGTTGTTCCCAGTCTGAAAGTCTGATTACTTCCTGTATTATTGTTTCCCTCACCGGGCTGTGGGCTCCATGAGGACAGAGATCATGTTTATCTGTTTCATATGCTCGTTGCATAGGGCTTAGTATGGTAGGCACTTAACATGGATTTACCCAGCGAATGAATGAATAATGAATGGCTGGTGATAATCGACATTAGAATTATCAAAGACTATCTGTCTCTTAGAGTAACACTGAGCTTGTGAAAAAGGGTCATGTCTTTGCTCAGTCTCTTTGCCATTTGTCAGTGGAGAAGACCATGAGCAAAATGACATCAGAACTCTATGTCCTGAATAGTTGGAACTTTATGAGCAAGAGAAGAATAGCAGGTGTCAGTGTAACGGAAATGGCTGTCAGGGTGGTCCTGGGTCTCTGGACATCCTGGTTCCGGCCTCCGGGAGGCAGTGAGGTGTCATAGAGAAAGCCCTGTCAGCTCAGAGGACCCAGGACACCATCCATGGCCAGGACCGAAGGCAGAGCTCCTCCAGTGAGTGGGGAACAATTAGGTCTCATTCCCAGGTTTTTTTTTTTTTTTTTTTTCTCTCTTCCCTGCTGCCTCATTCAACATAAACATTTAGAAGGCAAATAATTTAAAACCCATCAAGCAAAAGAAAAATAAAATCCTACAAGGAGTGAACTTGCTTACCAAGCTGAGGATTACAAACAGTAATTCAGCTCTTCCTGTGGGAAGGCAGACAGAACCTCATGGCAGCCACCTTGTGTTGTGTTGTTATTAGATTATAGGCCAGAAAGCAGCTTTGCAGATGGCTTCCTCCCCTGTCTTCCAGGCCAGGAAACACTGACTCAGTGAGCATTCATTAATTCAGATCTGTCTGTTTATTCAGTTACTTGCTCATTGGGTGTAAAAAGGTCCCCCTGATGCTTGGGGAAGGCAAGGCTGGTTTTGGCGAGGTGATAGGGTTTATTTATTTTTAAAACTTAGTTCATTTTTGAATAACAAAAGAGACAAGAGAACATATAATATGCTTATAGAGTTAAAGAATATTTTGCCTTTTGTTCACATAATCATAATATACATGCACAGTATACTAATTACAGAATCTAAAAACTTAGGTAAGAATGACCATACCTTGGGAGCAAAATGGAAATTTTGTTTGTTTGTTTTTGTTTTAGAGGGGAAGTAATTAGGTTTTTTTTAAAAAAAATTATTTGTTTTAATAGAGGTACTGGGGATTGAACCCAGAACCTCTTATATGCTAAGCACACACTACCACTAAGCTGTAGCCTCTGCTCCCCAAAGTGGAAGAGTTTTGGGTAAAACTTTTTGGGTGGCTATCTTGAGAGCACAGGTTGGGTAGGGTAAGTTGAAATTTATTGGTGCTTTTGTTTTCTTTTTGTTTTTCTATTTTCTCGTTTTCTGCTTTGTGTACATATTACAGTTGTGATCAGAGGCAAAGCTATTATGAAAATAAATGTAGTTTTGTTGAAGTACATTGAGGATAGAGTGCAGCAAAGAAAATTTTTCACGAGTCCAAGCTGTTTAATTTTGAAAAACAAAGAAGTCCTCCCAGGAAGTATTTACTTAGAGACTATGAAAAACAGTTATTTTTTTCTTTAAAATCATCATTTTATACTTTTCCTTGTGCATAGCAAATTGTCATCTTTGTCAGATTATTTTCTTTTTTTCTGTTGAGCATTATAATGTGAACTCGTCGCATGCCATTGGGAGACTTCTTTGGCAGCATTTAAAATGGCTGCAGAGTGTTCCATTAAATGGCTAAGCCATCCTTAGACAACCAGTGCCTTACTGTTGGACATTTATGTTGTTTCCTACTGTTTTGTTCTTATAAATAACTGTCATATATATCTGTGTGCATAAAGGGTTGGGTGCCTCTTCGGGGATTCCTTTGGGATGAATTTTGAGAAACAAAATGCAGAACCAAGGATATGCCCCATTTAAGGCTCTCACATGTAGCGCTGTCCTGGGAAGATATATTTGAGGGCCTCCATGCAGTGGGGGGCTTCCTGGCCATGCATTTGGCTCAAGCACGCCTAGCCGTCTGGAGAGAAACTGGCATAGGGGAAATGCCTCGGGATTCTTGGGCTCAAGTCATCACCTACTGTGTAAACTTAGGCAAGAAGCTTCACTGCTCTGAGTCTCACTTTCCTCATGTACAAGATTAGAATAATGGCGTCGCCCCCCTCTCCCCACTCCCCTCCCTCCTCTACCCGCCACTGCCCTGGAGCTCAGGAATAATTTGCAGTCAGGCCAGCCGTGATGCTAGGGGTTTTGCATAGCTCTTAACATGTAAATGTGGAATTCAACAGTTTGGTGAAGTGAATTTCCTGGTCTCTAAGAAACTATTGCTGCGCTTTGGAAAACAGCCAACAGCAAACGGTGTCACTAGATGAAAATGAGAGGTATGTGTTTTGATAGGACCGTTGGCTTTAGGGCTTATTGTCTAAAGTAACTACAGCTTGGTTTTAAATCGCCATATTAAGAAATAACAGACACTTGATTTGTGATTTTTACTAGATTTTAGACTCTCGAGCAGGGACTTGGACTCTGGGAGCCCCCTCTCCCTTCCCTGTCTGGGGTTCCCTGATGTGACTTGAGGGCATTAAGGGATGGCGCAGCGTTCCACCTGAAATTTAGCACCTTGATTTTCTTGCTTATCTGAGGCAGACTACTGTTTGGCACCTATTTTCCTTTCTCTTTCTCCTGGTTCCTCAGCAGACAGGGGTGAGCGGCCCCCTGAATCCCATGCCCCAGAAGTAGTTACCACGTGTATACTGGTATGCTTTCCTCCTGATTGAATTCAGATGTATTCCCAGATACACAGGCTGAAGACGTTTATAGGATTGGGTTTCACGGTATATATTTTATAACTTGATTTTTTGTCATTAATATTATATCACGAACATTTTATTATGTCGTTAAATGTTCTTCAACAATATGATTTTCCATGGTTGTGGAGTTTTCTATCAGATGAGTATACTGTGGTTCAATCAACCAAGGCCCTAGTGTTAGACTTTCGATTTTCCAGCTTTTCACTCTCATAAATAATGCTGCAGTGAATATCCTAGTAAACGAATAGCTATAGGTGTGTCAGTGGAAATACTGAGTCAAAGGGCAAGGCCATTTCACCACTCCTTGCTACTTATTCTAAACTGCCTTCCAGATACCACGAACATCTTGACCTGAATTGGCTGTAATGAGTATGCCTGTTTCAGCAAATCTATGTTTTCACTTGATATTATCTTAAAAATATGTCTTTCAAATTTGAAATAAAAATGCTTAAATTGTATTCTTCCTTTTGGTCCCAGCATGGTTACATGGTTTTCACATGTCTTATGGCTTCATGATAGCCCATGTCTGATAGCGCCTCTTAGTCTGTTCTGGTCCACTCTCCAGTCTCCTCTCTTCCCTCCCCCGGTGGGGGGTGACCTGTGGGAAGTTCCTCAGTGGGCTCCCCTGCCTTTCCCTTCTGTGTGGTTTGGCCAGTGGTTAGTGGGGAGCCCCAGCAAGAGACGGAATGGGGAGGGGGGGAGAGCGAGGTCTGGGTGGTTATTGTCCTGACTCCCTCCCTCCCTGTATGGTCAGCTGTGACACAGATTCAGTCCCTCACATGCCCAAGGTGGCCCGTTCTGCACAACTACATTTCCTTCCATTCTCTGGGACCCACTCACTCCTTGGTCCCTTAATTCCTAGGATCTGGACGGCTCCACTGTTGCTGGAGTTTCCTGTGCTGTCCCTTGAGGTTTGGAATGACTCCCTTGGTAAAGGAGCCCTTGTTGGATTACGCCTGAGTGTTGCACTTGTTTCCTGTTGGGACCCAGCCTGATAAAAATGATCTTACTGTTAATTGCAGCAGATTGTGCACGTTGACAGGTCATCATCCTGAGTTACAAGCCAGGAAGTTTAGTCTCAGAAAGACGCAGAGTCTAATCTCTCCAGAGTGATCTGATTGCACTGACAGAAGGATGAAGGGTGGTGAGATTTCATTACCTGGGATTTTTCAGGAAAGGTAATTTCTAGCATTTGAATATGATCCACTGTTCGAGCAGCATCATTAATGCTTTGCTTGGTCTTGCCTGACAGGGTCTTCCAGACGCCACTTTTTGGCTGCCGCTGGCGCACACAGGAGAGAATGCAGACTTGGTTATCAGGCAGGCTGGGCTCACATTCCGGCTCTGCCACTTGCTGGCTGAATGACCCTGAGCGAATTTTTGAATCTCAGTAAGCCTCAGCTGTGAGTTTTAATTCTAACCCTGCTCCCAGAGTGCCACAGATGGCATCTGACTTCTGATGTTTCTTCCTTCTTAAAGTGGGTGAGAGACCTGTGAGCTGCTCCATGTAGTTTCCCACACATGTTCAAGGATCACTTACAGTTCAGGATTTGGATCTCCTCTGTGATACCCCTGATGGCTGGTAATACAGTTTCTGTCTGGAAATAGCCTACGGCACAAAATACATTTCTTACGGAGCCCCTGATTCCATGTGTGCTTAGTGCTCGAGGAAGAGGATTCCTTTTATTAAGTAGTTCTCTGTCTTCTTTGGCTCTGATTCAGGGTTTCTCAGTGTCAGCAGTGTTGCCATTTTGGTCTGGACCGTTCCTTACTGGGGGCAGGGGGCATCCTGTACATTGTGGGCTGCCCTCTGTGCATTGCAGGCTGGTAGCACACCACCCAGTTTGACCCCTAAAAATGTCTCCTCATGTTGACAGATGTCTTCTGATGAGCAAGATCATTCCATTGAACAACCACAGCTTGAATTAAACATCTGCAGTTTTCCCCACTATTCCCTAGAGAGCATTTGAAGTTTTTGGCCAAATTCATCAGCTGGGATACTCCCACCTAGATCCATTCTTGTTTGTCAGTGGTTTCCTAGTGTTGTGCAAGAGACTTCAGAGCTGACTGCAGCTGGGCATTTTCCAGGTATGGTCTGAAGAGCAGGGTGAAACAAAACATCTCCTTTTACTGCAGCCCATGGTCATACTGGGCTTTTATTTTTATTTTAGTTACTTACTTTTTTAACCACCTCAACACATCTTTCATTCTCATTTTTCTCCTGGTCAGTGCTAACTGCTGAGGACTGTGATTAGGAAATGAACATGAGAGCTGTGACCTCACACTTGGTCCCCAAAGACATAGCCAAGATCATAAGCTCCAAGAGGGCAGGAGTCATTGCCTTTTTTTGCTTCCTCATAAATGCCAAGTGTTTAGGATTGTGTCGGCTCACAGTAGATGGATGTGTCAAGGGTTCTGAGACCAGTCTTAGGTCTGGTGATTTGATAGAAGGAACCACGAAACTCAGGAAAGTTATGCTCAAGGTTATGGTTTATTGCAGAGAAAGGATACAAATAAAAATAAGCCAAGGAAAAAGGTACATAAGGTGAAGTCCAGGAGAGAGTGGGCATAAGCTTCCCTCTCTCAGTGGGGCCATGTGGGCAATACTTAATTCTCTTAGCAGCAGTATGTGACAACAGGTATGTGGTATTGCCATCCAGGGACACTCATCCAAGCTTTCATGTCCAGGTTTTCACTGAGGGGTCATTCACCTAGGCATGGATCACCCATGTGACTGACCTTAGCTACTAGCACCCCCCAGAGGTCAGACTGATAAAATGTGGTCCAGGGTCCCAGGTGAACAAAAGCAGGCCTTCACCATAGATCACACTGTTAGCATAAACTATCCGGCGTGGCCCAGGCCCCAGTGGTACAGAGACACACTTCATAGGCAGGATATTTCAAGGGCTTAGAGGTTATCTCTATGAGTAGTCAAGGGCCAGTCCTTTCTTTAGACAGTGCATGGTTACAGGATCCCATACCCTCTGAGTTTACTGCGCAGGCGAGATCATAAGCTCCAAGCGGGCTGTGAGAGTTACCTCTCTTGCACCCTCACAAATCCCAAGTGTTGAGGATGATGCTTGTCACATGGTAGATGCCTGTATTGAGGTTCTCCAGAGAAACAGAACCAACAGGAAAACTAATATTTATGTTAAGGCATTGGCTTGCTTGGCAAGTCCAAAATCTGCAGGGTAGACCAGCAGGCTGGAAGCCCAGAGAAGAGTTGTAGTTCAAGCCCAAAGACCATCTGCTGGCAGAATTCCCTCTCTCGGGGGAGGTTGGTTTTTTTTCTTAGTAAGCTTTCTACTGACTGCATATGACCCATCTACATTATAGAGGACAGTATAATTTACTCCAGTTCACTAATTTAAATGTTAATCTCATCCAGAAAATATCTTCACTGAAGCATCTAGGATAGTGTTTGACCAAGTACGTGGGTACTATGGCCCCACCAAGCTGACACATAAAAATAACCATCGCAACACTTAGTGAATATTGTTGAAAAACCATGGACCGATTGGATTGGAAGAGACCAAACAAAGGCATTTTACGGATGAAGACACTGAGGCAGAGTGATGGTTACCTACTCGTTGTCACTTGGGGATGGAGTCAGGACCTGACTCCATTTACCTTTCTCTCTTTCAACTCTTCTTTCCCTGTAGAGACCATTGAATGTCAAAGGTTCTGTTTCCCTCTGCCCCCAGGGTTGAGGCCACATCTGGAATTGCTCAGTACTTCTCTTTCACTCCTGCCTCTTTTTCCTTAAATCATCTTCTGGAACCTTCTCCATCCTAGCTCAGAGCAACCTCGTTATCAGACTGTGTATAGATGGCACCTTCTTCTTTTCTTAGAAACAGGTTGATCATGGTAAGGATGTTTTTCTTGTCCCTTTGGAAGAAAAAAAAATCATCAAATAAAAACAGTGATTTTCCCTATAACTGAATCAGACAGTTTATCCCCCCAGGCTGTTGACCCAGGAGAATCTGAAGGAGAAAAAACAGCAAATATTTTCCAGCCAGGGTAATTCACAGTGAATAAGACAGCAATATATTCCAATTGATAGCAGAAATTAGTTCAATATTTCATGTAAAGGCAGGATAGTTCATAGCAAATGTGGTCCCCAGGTCCCGAGTGGAAACTATAACGATTTCCTCTTCCCTAATACAGAAAAACATTCGATAGTGGGTTATTGTGATTGTCCTGCCTTATATTCATTTATTTTATAAAGAAATACTTAGCATTTTGTGTGGTATTGGTTCCTTGAAAACCCTCAGGCCAAGATTCTTGGGGACATTCAAACCAAAATAGGTCTTTTCCCAGTTTAAAAAAAATTTGAAAATTGTTTTCACTGATTGAAGGGGATGATTACAAATGATGTTCTAAAATTCTGCTTGCTGCTACAGTGGCTGAAAAACTTTCTTTTAGGGTCATAAGTCCTTGATGGGGGCAGCCTTGGCCAGAGCGTGGAGCACTGGGAACAGAACAAGGCGTTGGCACCACAGGGCAGTAGTGATTGACCTTGGAAGGGTGGTCGGGAAGGTCAGAAGGTCAAGAGTAGTGGTCTCTACCTCCCGGTTTGCTAGGAGCTGTCTTGGTTTATGCTGCTTATCCTGATTTAGCTCCTGTCACCTACGCATCTTTGGTTCCTGGAATGTGCCTGGTGATGTTCTCACTGGAGGCGGCCCTTGCATGTGCTGTGCCTTCAGCTTGCAGTGTTCTTCTCCCATGTAGGGGCTTGGCTGGCTCCTTTACATCCTCAGGTCTTAGGTCAGATAGTCATCTCCTCGGAGTAGCTTCTCAGTTACTCTCTATCATGTAATGTTTGTCTTTCTGCTGTGGTCTGAATGTTTGTGTTCCCCCCAGATTCCTGTGTTGAAATCCTCACCTCTGAGGGTGATGATATTAGTAAGTGGGGCCTTGGAGAGGTGATTAGGTCATGAAGGTGGAGCCCTCGGCAGTGGGATTAGGGACCTTAGACAGAGACCCCACAAAGCTCTCATCCCACCACCATTTGAGGACACAGTGCAAAGGCTCTGGCTGTGAACCAGAAAGAAGGCCTTTATCAGAATGTGGCCACGTTGGCAGCTTAATCTTGGACTCCCCGCCTCCAGAACTGTGAGAAATATCTGTCTGTTGTTTACAAGCAACCTAGTCTGCGGTGTTTTGTTATAGCAGCTCAAATGGACAGAGACTTTCATAGCATTATTCCAATTTCAGTTCTCTTATGAGTTTCTTTTTCTTTCCTGTCCCTCCCCACCCATGACGTCTCAAGTATCTAGAACTATACCAGCTAGCAGGAGGCTTGCAGTGGTATACTGCATATATTAAACAAATGAATGGGTGACTGGCAAGGTACTGCATGAGTAGTTACTGGGTTGCTAGCAGTAGTACTAGATCGACTTTCAGTCTCAGTGGCTAATAGAATAGAAGTTTATTTTTCTCAAATGTCAAGTCCAATCAGTGATGGTGGGATGGCCATGCGGAGAATGAGGACAGATCCTCTGCTCTAGAGAGTCATTCAGGGATCCAGGCTGACAGAGGTGTCCTACCTTTAGTGTCCCACACGCACTGATGTCCAGCCAATGAAGGGGGACGCTACAGAGTGTGGAGGTTGTGAAGGATGTAAGTTTTTATAGTCTGGGTCTAGAGGTAGTGTACCTCTCTTCTTTTTCCTTCTTCCTTCCTCTTCCTCCTCCCTCCTCCTTGCTCTGTCCTTCTTCTTTCTTTTTTTTTCCTTTTTCTTATTTTTTTGGTTAGGACAAGGTGATTATGACCCTGTCTAGATGCAAAGGGGTCTAGAAACATGGTGGGCAGCTACTTCCCAGCGACTCCTATATGAAGGCAAGCATGAATTAGTGCCAGCCAGCCAGTGACTTCTGCCTCTGATGCTGCAGCATTCAGCACCTAGTGCCACTGCCACGGTCATTACACTGGAAGCTCCGTGAGGGCAGAGACGGTGCCTTTCATCAACCTGAGCTGCGGACCTATCCCTCAGTATCTGAACGGATAACCAGCCACCTCCCGATCACCAACTAGACTGGGGTACGAGGTCCGACACGGTGCTTCACATGGTGCGAAGCCACAGCAGGAAGTCCATAAAGACTCAGAATCAACAAAGAATTCTTTGTCCTTTGAAGACAGACCAACCTCTGACTCCATAAAAAGCAGAAGATGGCAGAACACGTTCAGAAGTGACTCTCTCCAGCCCGGAAGAGAAGAATACAGTAAGAGCCTCCAAGAAGAAAATACATTAGTTCAAAAGCTGTGCAAGGAAAAGGCCTCTAACCCTACTCTTTGGGTCTTTCATTGTACTCTGCTCCTTGGAGAGCAGTGAAAGCCGCTTCAGAACACGATCCCCCTTCTTCCCATTTCTTCTCAGAGATAGAAAGTGAATTTCTCTTCTACTTCTTTCTTGACCTCATGTTCAGTTCCATTGTATGTGCTGCAGTGGAAAAAAACAATCAGACCGAGTCATGCAGCACATTTAAAACTCTTGTAGGTTAAGAAA
The DNA here is from genome assembly GCF_009834535.1 of Camelus ferus. Classification (NCBI taxonomy): domain Eukaryota; kingdom Metazoa; phylum Chordata; class Mammalia; order Artiodactyla; family Camelidae; genus Camelus; species Camelus ferus. The sequence goes on along the minus strand of NC_045712.1, from coordinate 33,453,693 downwards.
AGCAGGAAGTTCTTGAATTGACACCATGAAATAGAGTTCTAACCCTCTTTTGTGGGGCATTTGATTCTTCAGAGGGTCACAGACCTGTGTCCTTTCACACCAATGTCTTTTAGCTCTTAAAGGATAAAGGCACATTGGCCACCATAAATACACTGACCTGCTTTCATGGTTTTTTCTCCTCTTGGCCACGTTGAATAGTTTTGCTAAGCTCTTACTTGGATTTTGCAATCACAGCCTTGTGCTGTGTGGTTTTTTCGGGAGAGAGAGGGGATAGGTAATTAGGTTTATATTTGTTTTGTTTTAATGAAGGTACTAGGGTGGTTTGACCAGGACCTTGTGCGTGCTAAGCATGCACTCAACCACTGAGCTATACCCCCCTGAGCTCTTACATGGAGAGAGCAAAGTTGGGAGGAAAATTTATCCTATGAGACTTCAAAAATTTCAGTGCCTGGCTTGCAAGGGAAACCTGACATTTGTATGTATATCTGGACCTGTTCTGGACATTGAGAACACCAAAAAGGAAAGTCACATTTCCTTACAGTGCCCCCATCCTTTTTTGTTTCCTCTTTTCTTTCATTCTGGCTCCATGGCCATTGCAGACTTATGCTCCTCGCTTATAATGTCCTCCTATGTGTCACTAATAGTGCTTTCCCTCAGCGTGCCTTACAATTTACCAAGGAATTTCACCGAGGTAAGTTGTAGAAACACTTTGAAAACTGTAAGTGCTCTGCAGATATGTGTAAGAATGTCACATTCTTAAGTCCATTGGCCAGGAAGCAGCATGTTGGCATCATTTCTTAACATTTTCATGATTTCCTCATTTTTATCCTCAGTAAAAGCTCCCAGGGTAGCTCGAAGCAGATATTATCCCATCATACATCCCCGTGTCTTGAGTGTTAGTTCACAGGTGAGAAAATGTGGGTGGGGTGAATTGCCCATGCCATGGAGGTATCACGTGGCAGCGTGAGCCTCCTCCTCATGGAAATTCTGGTGGAAAAGCTCAGCATCAAAGGGTACATTGAGGGAACTCTCTTATCTGTGTTGCACACATTTCTGAGGTCTTTTGGTGTGGTCATCAACCCCTCCCTGAAAGAAAGGCAGCATGACATATGGACACTGCCCAGACTTTGGGAACAGATAGATTCAGGTTTCAACTGGGGCTCTACCGTATAATGTTGAACAATTCATCTTATTGGTCTAAACCTTACCCACATCTCCCTGAAAGTGCTGATGAAAGACCTCTTTTCATCAAATTCTAATGAAAATTAGGAATAATGGTGTTAAGGTGGTCATCCCAGTAGCTCTGTAACCGGCACCAGGAACTTAGTGGCATTAGTCAATAGCCGTTTCTTTGTGCTCGTGGTTTTTAGAGATGTGAATTGGTACAATTACTTTAGAAAACAGGCTGTCACTGTCTACTCACGTGGAACACAGACTCCTAGGTGATGCCGAAGAGAAATGCATGCCAAGATGCCACAAAATACACATTTCAGAGTGTGCATAGCAGCATTATTTGCTGGAAATGACTGGAAACAATCCATGTGTCTGTCAGCAGTGGAGGGGATAAATGTTCATACAATGGAATATTCTACAGCAAAGACCCGTGTAAGAGCTCCACCCTGAGAGATACTGACACTTTGGCGTGAGATGGGGTGGGGAGGGGAAGATAGCCCTCCGGGGTCGCCGGAAAGGATGGCAGTAGTCCTTAGCCCTGTGTGTTTGATTAGAAGCGCACTTCAGCTGTGGCTGTGATGATAAATGAATGGGCGTCTTTCACAGGAAGACTCAGCTTCTGTGCCGAGTGCCTCTTGCTGTTCCCTGGGGATGGTCGCTTGATGAGGAACCCTTTCTCCGTGGGTTACAGTCCTGTGGGACCCATGAGTGCAAGTCCCGCTGGCCACCAGAGCCAGGAGTCCAAGGGGTGACCTCTGGGTGGCAGCAGCAAAACCCTGGCTAGCGGACGTGTGTATCAGCAGCTCAGCTCTGGGAGGTCCTGGAGCGTGGAGCATCTTTAGCAAGTAGAGGGAAAGGTGTCCACCAGCTCCTCTGTCCCTGGAGAGTATTCCATCAGGCCCCTGTCCCTCGGGCTGATGCTTCAAGATGAGTAAATAATTCTCTTTCACATAAAGTCTGAGCACTTTTCCAAAGGCTGTTTCTGTGCTGGGTCCTGGGGTGGGTGAGTCTGCACCAGCCCTTTAAGAGGCGTTTCTCAGTTTGCTACAGGACTTTGGATCATCTGGTTGTGAGCCCTGTTGGTTTTCAAAGCCAGATGTTTTGAGGGGCTCATCTCTAGGGAGCAAGTCTTAACAGTCGGAGTGCCTGATGTGGATCCAGACCAGTTGCTCCTCAGGGAGACTCTCCAGATGTGTGAGTTCCCTACCAGCCTTGGGTCACTGAGCCTGGGATGGGTTTACGGTGAGATTATGTCCCAGTCTCTCCTAGTCTCTTGGGTATGGACTTTCTCTTGTTTGCCAGAGGGGAAGGGCTGCACAGCTGGTTTTCAGGTCTTTTTCAGAGAAGTTTTTCCCCCTATAGCTGCGGATTTGGTGTGTTTGTGGGCAAGGTGAGTTCAGGATTCTCTTATATCACCATCTTGGACCACTTCCAGCCTTTACAATGTTCGCTGTTTTAGTGGGCATGTAATGGTACATCATTGTGATTTTTGTTTGTATTTCTCAGCTTACTTACGAAGTTGATCATATGTTCACTGGCCGTTTGGACATCCTATTTTGGTGAAATGCTTGTTCTTGTCATTTTCCATTTTTCTTTTTAACTTTTTTTGGTGGAGGAAGTAATTAGGTTTAATCAATTAATTTTTAATGGAGGTACTAAGGATTGAACCCAGGACCTCATGCATGCTAAGCACATACTCTACCACTGAGCTGTATCCTCTCCCCACCATTTTTCTTTTTCACATGTCTTTCCTTAGTTGATACATAGGGGTTATTTATATATTAGGGATTATGATATTGTGATTTATGATAAGAATTAAACATTTGATCTTTGTCCCTTTTATTGACAGAGAGTTCCTAAAACCCTAAGTGATAATAGCAACAAAAATGCCTTTTTTATGTTAATGAGGTGACTTTGGGACCACATCTAAGGGTGGGACTGGCTGTCAGGGGACCCAAACATGTGATTAGAGGGTTGGAACTTTGAGTTCTGTGCCCCGACCTCTGGGGAAGGAAGGGGAGCTGAAGATTGAACCACTTGCCAATTGCCGATGATTTAATCAATCAACCAATGATTAGGTAATGAAGCCTCTATATCACCCCAAAAGGATCAGATTTGAAGGCTTCTGGTTTGATGAACACATGGAGATTTGGTGGGAGTGGCATGCCTGGAGGGGGCATGGAAACTCTATGCTGTCTCCCCATACCTTGCCCTACACATTTCATCCATCTGACTGTTTCTGAGTTATGCTATTTTGTAATAAACCAGTTATCTAGTAAGTGAAATATTTCTCTTAATTCTGTGAGCCTCTTTAACAAATTAATTGAACTCAGAGAGGAGGTCGTGGGAACCTCTGGTTTATAGCTAAGTGGTCGAAAGCACAGGTGATTAACCTGGGCTTGTAACTGGCATCCAAAGTGTGTTGGGGGAGGGCAGCCTTGTGGGACTGAGCCCTTAACCTGTGGAATCTGATGCTCTCTCTGGGTTGATAGTGTCAGAACTGAGTTGAATCATAGGACATCCCACCAGTGTCTCGGAATTGCTCGTTGGTGTTGGAGAAAGATCACACATTGGAATTGGTTCCAGAACACCTTTATGGGTATGTGGCCTTTGCTAGTTATATAAGTGGCAAACTTCTTTCCCACCTGTACCTTACCTTTTCCCTAACTCAATGATGCTGCTTCTTTTGCTCAACATCACGTCGCAAAGTTTATTCATGTTGTGTTGGTAGCTGTGCGTTATCATTTCATGGCTGTGCCACATTCCATTGTTCTTAGTTCTAATGTAGTCTATTTGTTATTTTTTCCAGAAAAATAACTCCTTTTTTGTATTTTATTTTAATATTTTTTCTATATGCTGAAGTCATGAATCATACAGCTACTTTACTACATTCTTTTCTAAAAGCTTTGTTGTTTCACCTTTCTTGTCTATATCAGGAGTCAGCAAACTATGGCTGGCCAAAGAAATCTGGCCCACCACTTGATTTTGTTGATAAAGTTTTATTGGAACATCACATAGTCATTCATTTACATGTTGTCTATGTCTGCTTTCATGCTACTAGACCAGAATGAAGTAGTTGAAACAGAGATAGTAAAACCTGTAAGCCTTACATATTTACCACTGGCCCTTTGCAGAAAAAAATTGTTAACTTCTGATTTAGATCCATAACATATTTGGTCAAATTCACATTTTCATAGAACTAAATGGGCTTTTCATTTTCAGGTAAAAACTCTTCCTTCTTTCCAGAAACATTCATTTAGTGGCTACTATGTTTGAGGCTTTGTTGATGGTTGGCATTGATGGCACATGGAGGAGAAATACGGCTTATGTCCTATAGGATTTCACAGTTTGGTGGCATTGTCCTTAATTTGCATGAGCTTTGTCACACCAGCAAGGCCATGTGTAAGTTAACTCAATGAACATTTACTGAACAGAACCTAAAAGGTACCGTGTGTTATGTTAGGGATAAGAAACTCCTAGATAAATAAGATTTCTCCCAGCCCTCAAGGCATTCATAGTCTAGTAGGGTGGCCATACAGAGAGGTAAGCAGATGGCACCACAATCAGCCAATTCCTGATTTCGTCGTAGGTGCTCACAGTTGTGACTGGGTGACAACAGTGCTGTGTGGACCCAGAGGAGTTAAAAAATATCACTTTTGGTTCATGAAATATGATCAAGGCAGAAGTGACAAAAAAAAAATCCTGATTTTAATGTTATTTATAAAAAGGCAGTGAAATCACCCCTTCCTTGTTCTCAGCAAGCCCTACCACGCACCCTGCAATGAGGGGTGTGAACACTGGTCATGGTATTCATTAAATTAGTCATGCTGATAATTATAGGAGCTCAGAAATAACTACTAATCAGCCCGAATAGAGAGCTAATCCCAGGACTCATTGAAATGCATCTAAAAAAGGGTTGTAAATTCTGCACACACACTTAAAGGAAGTTATATATGAAAAAGAACTTATGTATTTCCTTAGGCCTCTTGATAACCTTATATGGCATCAGAATGACTGTTAAAAGCCCCTCCTCCACTATTTTAAAACTACCTATGAGACTAGATGGTAAGATATTTGAAGTCTCTATACCCAGGGGATTTTTTTTCCTTCTCGCAGTAGATTCCATTGTAAAATGACAGGTGTGGGAGAAGCACTTGTCAGGAGACAGTAATTACAAAATAAAAGTGCTAACAAAATCAGCTTATTAAAAAAAAAAGATGGATGAGCATGAAATGGGTTATGACAATCCAGTAATTAACCAATGGCCAAAGCCAGTGCTTTCCACATCTGAGTGATACATTAGAAAATCCCACATAGAGTAGCGAAGCCCAAGTTGAAATGTAAAAACTACTTGCTTTATTAAGAATTCTGATCTCCCAGGCCGCTGGGATCATTAATGTTTTACTTTAGTTTTGATTTCCAATCATCATATTTGTGTTTTTTCTTTTTATTGACTAAATGACCCAGTGCATCTGCTTTTCTATTTGTAGACTCCTCTATCCCTCATTAGTAAGTAGTTGGGGGCATGAGCCACCTGAGATTACTGTTTCTTTTTCTGAAGGTCCCTGAGTTGGGACAATGCCCAGCTAGAAAGGAAATGACACCGTTGCTTTGTATCAATTACATGGTCAGTATGATGACTGATGCACATTATTTGAAACTCAGTCTACCATGTTCAATTCTCTTTGTCCATGTAATATTTTTAGACTAGCTCCTTATTGGAAAAGTGTTCCAACCAGTGACTTGGCACCTCATTTTCTTTAATTATAGAATTGGGGTGATGGGAAGGATGCTAGCACTGATTGAACGCCGACTCTGTGCCAGATACCGAGCTGAAAGTGTTTAGAGTAGGGACTGTCAAACCTTTTCTGTCTAAAGGTAGAAAGTAACTACTTCAGGCCTGGTCAGAACTGCTCAGCTCTGTCCCTGTAGCACAAAAACAGCCGCAGACAGTACTTAAACAGATGGCATTGGTGTGTTCTAATAAACTTTTTTTTTTTTAAATCAAAGCAGGGTTTAGGCTGAATTTATTAGCGCATGGGCTGTGCCTTACAGAGCGCTGACTTTGAGCGCTGAGGCTGGCAAGGGTTTCAGGAGTCACCTGCCACAGCCCAGGCTACTTCAAAGCCTGGTCCTTACATCTCCAGGATGTCCTCATGGTGGCTGGGCCTCTGCCCCACCTCTTCTCTTCCACTGGAATAACGTCACCTTTATCCATTTATGTTACGAGGTCTTGCCTAAGATTTCACTAGAGCGAAGGTTTCTCAACTGATTTTAAAAGTTTTGAAAACCCTCAGTTCATATCCAAGTTGACTTTACCGCTGTGGCACCGAGGCCGACAGAAGCTGTGATGCCCCCCATGACTAGCAGGGTTAGTCCTGTCAGAGCTGGGCCCCTCCCCCGCGCCATGACTGCCGACTCCCGGCATGCCCCGCGCCGCGCCGCCTCCGCCCCGCCAGAGCCGCGAGCAGGGGAGACGCTGTGTTTCTCGCTGTTGTTATTATTTTTTTAGTAATAGCTACTTACGGTGTGAGCAATTTGTGAACAGAATTCACAGTTTCAGGAGAAGCTCCAACGACTGTCTGGAGTCAGGGGGAACCCGAGACGCTAGGTGCAGATCTTGCCCTCTTGCCCCGTGGCCGTGTCCGGGTGAAGACCCACGGCCTGTTGTGCACGCCTGCGGTGGTGGTGACGGAAGGTCTGCGACGCCGCTTTCCGGGAGCCAGTGTTTACTTCACGTCATTCCGCTGCTTCAGGTGGACCCACGCCGCCGTTATGTTTCCCTAGAGACTCTGTCTCAACTGCAATTCAATTTTAAAGTAAACTTTAAAAAATCTATGGTGGTTTTGGTCTCGATGGAAGAAATTGTACTGCATTTGCCCAGCGGTACAGCAAGGAAAAGTGGAGAGCAGAGTTGCCTGGTTTCATAAGCTTAGATGTGTCCAGCTTGGGACTTGGGGTCCAGGTTGGTGGAGGTCTGATGGGGTGAAGGCATTTCGTCCCCCCCCCCCCCCCCAACACACACCGACTCTCACAGGACTCCAGCTTGGCTGCCACGCTGGAGTCCAGTATGGAAATTTTGTTAAAACATCCAAGGAAGGAAAAACCGAAGCTAATTTTCAATTTGTAGTTCTTCTCCTGAGTATAGCACAATGCAACCTCCAACAAGGAGAAAAAAATTTCAGAAAAAAAAGCAATGTTTTATTCACTTAGGGCCAATATTCTCCCTAGACTTTTAGATTATTCCTATACATACGGTTTATTTTGGAGAGCAGAGAGGAGATAAATAACACGATAGAAAATTCTATTCCAGATAACCAATTATAAGTCTTCTCCCTCCTGGAGAAAAAAAATCATTGATTTACAATGTAGAGTTAAAATCTTTTCTACTACTTTATTCTTCGGCACAGAGAATATGGTGTTTTCACATCATTCGTTTATTGTATTTTGTTTTTGATGTAAAGCATCACTTTGCATTATTCCCTTAGAGAATTATATGTGAGACAATGTAGAAAAGCTGTCTTAATGAAATGTGTTTGTGTGTGTGTGTTCTCAAGGAAGTAACATTCAGTGAGACAATCAGGGTTTTTATTTTGCTGGATCATTTTTGTAATTTATTTGTTTTAAGAAAACAGCATCGTTTACTTGGGAGTAATGATGGGGCTTGCGAAAGACATTTTAAATGCTTTCTTGATGGCTTTTTCATATGGCTTATTGTTATTTTTAAATTGACTTTTAGTTATAGAAGAATTATAACAGCATTATAGAAAGAACTGAAAGCAGAGGGAAGAATGTCATCTGTATGTCTAGATGACTTATAAAAGAAAGTTTGGACAGTTTCAGTTTTCTCCTGGCTTTAAATCCTGTGGTTATAGAATCCTTGGCTTCAGAATTCCAGAGGACTTAGTGAACCAGGTGTATCCTCAGCCCCTCACCTGTCTGGAAGCCTGATGCATCTCAAGACTGGCGGATAAACAAGAATTCAGGGGGCAGGAGTATAACTCAGCGGTAGAGCGCCTGCCTAGCATGCACGATATCCTGGGTTCAATCCCCAGTACCTCCATTAAAAAAATTAGAGAGCTAAGTGGAGGGTGAAGGGCAATCTAATATAGGAGTTGGAGAAGCCAGTGCACAAGCCAGGACATAGGACAGAGGATGACATCTTGGGCAAACCGACAAAGACCTCCTAGAGCTGGAAGTCGGGTTCCTGAAGTGGAGTGGCAGGAGTTGAGGTTGGAAGAAGAGTTTTGAATCCAGTTGTAAAGGGCCTTGCATGTTCTGCTGAGGAGTTAAGGCTTTGCTTGTTTGGCAGGGAGTGGAGTGATGCCCCAGGCAGAGGGCTGTTGGAGCCCCCACTCATCCTTCTCAAATCTGTAGACAAATAGATCAGTGGTTATGGCCAGTCAAGAAGTCTCAGCCCAGCCCTGGGCCATGAAGGATGTCTGCTTCCTTCTTCCCCACCTTACCCCCATTTATAAGGAAAGCAGGACTCTGCCCACCTCCCCTGTCCCAGGGTCTTGAGCCGCCATTGTAGCCCATATCGTATTGGGGAGGGAGGGGAGAGAGGCTCCTTTGGATTTGCTGAAACTGATGCTTTGAAACAAACATGACAGAGCTCAAAGGACCAACTTGAGACTGTTTCAGTAACCAAAAGTGACCACTAGGTATTGAGTCAGACTCAGATGTCATGAGGGAGACTTCTACCCAGGACAGTTGGCCACAAGCCCTGGAGAAGATAAAACCCGTTCACATTTATCAAAGAATAGAGACTCCCTTTCTCATTAGGTTATAGTGCACCCTAAGAAGTTTAAGTAAAACAAATGGGAAAGGGATGTGCAGAAAAGGGTAATTGTTGACATTTCTGTAATCCCAAGTGATAACTGTTTCTAGGGACTAAGGGAAGATGAAAAAAAAAATCAAGATAATATAGTTACTTATTATTATGCAGAAGATCCTTCTGCATTTTGCTCAATTTTATAGTGTGATAATGTGATTTTGTTGTTTCAAGAACTTAATAATTAAAAAAAGAAACCCTCTTTCCCCATTGAGTTGGGATGAACAATTTTAGTCTTATTAGTTTTTCCTGTTATAACTGCTAAGGACCCCCCCACAACACTCCCCCCATCCCTTCAACCTGCTGCACATTTAAAGTACATTTCTCTGTGGAGAAAGTAATGGTTGCAATCTATCAAGACATTCTTTTGAGATTGTTACCAAGAAGCATTGTTAATTAATCAAAAAAACCCCAAAAAACAAAGGAAAATAGGAGGGAACAAAGGAGACACTGTAAACAAAGCAGGTGTCTATTGGGTTCAGGATTCAGTAGTTAGATTAGACCAGTACTGAGAAAGAAACTTCAGCAGGGAGAACTCTGTCACATGTTTCACACTGCGTCCCTTGAGGGGCGGTGCGTGGGGACAATTGCCTGAGGGGGCGTTGTCTGTGGCTAACCTGCATTTTATTAACTATAATTTTAAGGGAGAGAATGGATTGGAGAGGTAGAAAAAGATAGAGACAGGAGAAAGTTGACTCAGTAACAGTTTTGATTTTTGGCAGAAGAGGAGGTAAGTAGAGATTTATTTATTCAACACACACACACACACACACACACACACACACACACACACACACACACACACACATCCCATCAGTCACATATGGAAGACTCACTTTTATTTAAATGTTTACAAAGAGGAAACATTTTATTACCAACCCTTATGAAGAACCACTGTCAGTCATAAGCAAAAGGTTCACATTGATGCATGCTGAAATATATGTAGTTCTTAGAATGAAACTAGTCTAGGCTCTGCCTAAAACCATCTCTGTTGCCACCAGCGTGGTACCCTGGCTGTGAGAGAACCACTTTTATCAGTTGTCACAATGCAGCTTTAAAAAATATATAGTATTGATCTCGATTCTATCGTCATCTAATTTTGAACAAAGGCATTAAGTCCAAAGTTAGATTCATCAATCATAACAACAGGAAATGTTCCTGACAGCCATTAAGAACTCCACAGTTGATTAGCTCCCTTGATTAAATAGTGGTGCAGCTGGTGGGGAAACAGGAGACGAGCCTGCCACGCTTGTAACGAGAATTCCCATCTCTGAATCTCCATGGAGTTAGGAAAAGAGAAGTGGAAAACAGAAGACAGAAGTCGGGCTGCTTCACCAGTAATGCAGTACTTCCCAAAACGTCAGTCCCATGAGTGGGCCCCAGAGATATTGCTCAGTTCCCTTTTTATATAACCAAAGGTATGTTGGTGCACTCTTTCTCTCTCTCTCTCTTTTTGGCAGTTGGAGGGGGTGGGGATAACCTTAGTTGTCATTAGAAAAGACCCTAAGGTGAAAAACATAATAATCACAGCGTCTGATGTGAATGATACGTGAACGCTGACATTAACCAAATGCCACTTTTTTGGACAGCAGCATAGAAATAATGTCAAAATGTTCTGCTATGGCTTTCTTTTTAAACAGCAATTTCCCTGAGAGATTGGAAAAACAGGAGGAGGCAAACTGATGACATTTTGATTGCAGGCCCCACTAGGAAAGGCATTGTGGAGCTTTCTGCTTAACAAAGTTAAAAAAAAAAAAACCTGTCACCTTGATCTGCATTCTATTTTTTCCCTTTTTCAGTAAATGGTAGAACTTTCCAGGAGTGGTTTGCAGAATGTTATGTTTCATTGGCAACTAATACGCTTACTTTGAGATGGGTAGTTGTTTGTTAACAGTTCTGCTTTCTGATTCAGCCTCACCTGCAAGGCCCTGAGCTAGATGCTGCTTTGCCTGTATTTTCTCTTTCAGCTCTCTCCTCCATGAAGAAGTCTCCATCTCCACTGTGAGATTGTGCCTCTCCTCCAACTCTCAGTACTTTTTGGTACTTTCCTATGTCATATCTTCATCAGCCTTGCTCTAGAGTTATTTATATGATAGTTTATAAAGCTCTTTGAGGTTAGCACTTTGCATTTCATAGGCTAACTGAATATTTTGTGAGTAAATTGAATGGATGCATAGATAGAGGATGGATGGATGAAAGGATGGATGGTGGGGTGGATGACTGGATGGGCGGAGGAGTGGATGAATGGATGGATGGGGGAATGGATGAGTGGATAGATGGATATGTGGGTCAGTGAAGGAAACTGAAAAATAACTTTGACACTTACAATATTTGAAATTAGACTGATATTTTGCCATCATTCTACAGACTTTGAGAATGGTTTAATAAATAATGGTATTGTTGAAAATGAAAATTGAAATAAAATAAATAAAATATAAAAATAAAATAAATACAATATTTTATGGTATTTTTATTTCTATAAAATAAATGTAATGTTTTAAAGTAAAAATATTTTTTTTTTTATTTTTTATCTTTTTCCTATGAGCCTACCTTCTGTTTTCTTTCAGAATTTGGGTATAATATTTGCTACAGCTTCACAAATAGACTGATTAGAAGGGAACTGGAGGGACAGTTTTATTTTAAACTTATGACTTCTTTTTTTAAAATTACGTCTTGAGATGTTGCATAAAAATTTCATAGGACAGTATTGATAAATGTTTACAATATGATAGCCGAAAGCTTTTTTCATTTTTTTCCCTTTCCTTCTCCCTTGTGTTTCAGACTGTCTCTAATACTTATGCTAGAGGGTTGAAAAAAATTAAGTTTTGTCATTTTTTTCTGTATCCTTTTTTAATAGAAAAAAATGAGAGGCTATTTAAAATTTACCCCTGAAGCTACTGAAATAAAAATGATTTATCTTCCAAGCCACCTCTATAAGTGTACCTTGAATTAAATGGACTGTCTTGAAAACAGGATACTAAACTTTTATGACAGTTTCATATTCATTCATACAAGTAATATCAATTATGTCTCCTGCTATTACTTTTGTGTTTGTTGCTGTGAAAAGCATGCTTAAAGCATATTTTCATCTAATACAGTGTGGGTAAGAAAAAAATAAACAATGATTGATTTGGATAGATATGGATGCTAAATCTTTTTCTTTGCATTTTCTGGCTTGTATTTGTGTTAAAAGTATTATCTGTTTGTCTGCCTGTCTATCTATGTATCTAGCTGTTTTTTGATATCTACATTGACAGTAAAACAGTGTATGAGTGAATGTTTGCGTATTTTAGAGGCAATAAATTGGGAAGTAAAGCAGTGTGAGAATGAGTGTGGGGACTTAAAAATCATTTATCCAACATCACTATCATAACTGTGATGCACTGTGACCCGTGTAGTTCATGGTCAGAGTGATGTTAGATATTAGTCAGAATAATGCTAGGCTATGCTGCAACAACGAATAAACACCTACATCTCACTGGTGTGACTCATAAAGTTATTTCTATCTCTGGCAGCCTCTTCCAGCTTGTTAACTGTGATATCTGGAATGTGTGACTTAGATCACCAGAGAGGGAAGAGAGAGTTGGAAGAGGCACACCAGCTCTTTATCACATTAGTCCGGAAGGAATATAGGCTGTCTCCATTTATACTTCATTAACAAAAGCCAGTCACATGGTCCACATTCTAAATTCAAAAGATGTCTGGAGTGTGTCTATCCCAAACTCCTCATTTATCTCTCTTCCCCATCACTTTCCCCTTTGGTAACCATTAGTTTTATATGTCTTTGAGTCTAGTTCTGTTTTGTCAGTAAGTTCATTTCTATCATTTTTTTAAGATTATATATATAAATGATATCATATGATACTTGGTTTTCCTCTGTCTGACTTATCTCTAGGTCTGTCTGTATTGCTGCAAATAGCATTATTTCATTGTTTTTTTTATGACTGAGTAATATCCCATTGTATGTGTGTGTGTGTATTTATTACACACACACACACACACACACATACATACATACACCACACTACTATATATAAGATAGATACACAACAAAGACATAATGTATAGCACAGGGAGCTGTACTCAGTATCTTGTAATAACCTAAAATGGAAAAGAATTTGAAAAAAGAAGAAAATATATGTATGTGTGTGTGCGCGCGTGTATGTATCTATCTGTCTATCACTGAATTACTTTGTGTACACTTGAAACTAACACAACATTGTAAATTGACTATACTTAAATTTAAAAAATGTTTAGAAAAAGACATCTAGAAATGCAAGGGAGCCCATGACATTTTGGTGAAGACTCGCTGTCTTTGCCACCTTTTACATTCAGGGAGGCACAGGCCAAGCAGGGGTTCTGATCTCCCCCTGGACCTTGTGTACTCCATGGAAGGCATCCAGTCCCCTGCTGTCTCTAGCCTCTGGGTCTAGTAACATTTTGGTACTCCTAACTCTTATACCCAGGAAGAGTTGTCATCCTCATTTTAGATATTCTGTCCCCAGCAAATACCACCACATAGAACAGGGGTGGGGAGAGGAGTGGTGTGGGACATCACTAACTCAATCTTTTCTTCATGGGAATCAGCATATACTATTTTTTTATACCTTTTTTTGAAAATTGGAAAGGAGATATGTGACAGTTGCAGTATCCTTTATGTAGGGTGTAGAAAGAGAAAGAACTAAATCAGTATCTTTTTAGCTAGCAGGGAGAGGGAAAAGACAGCTAACTCCAGTATATTAACAATTATTCCACATCACTACCATCAACAAATGTATACTTCCTCATCTACCCATCTACCTATTCACTCATCCACCCGTCTGTTCACCCATCTGTCCACCCAACCACCCACCCATTCATCTATCCAGATTTAGTGCTACCAGGCCCAGTACAGGCCTCTTGAAAGTCAGAAGAATCTCTCAGACCTGATTAGCCTTTTTTGATTACCCTTCCCCTTGGGTAGAAAAATTGTTTCCTCTATCACATTACTCAGTGACTAATTAACATTTCCAGGGTTAACAAGGGCTGAATTGAAGGACCTGGGTTTTATTCACTTCTAGAATCTCTAGAGTCAAGCCAAGCCTGACTCCAAGGGGGTGCCATAAATATATTTGGGGTACATAGTGGCTTCTCTCCACCCAGCTCTGGGAGGCCTGTTTCCCTGGACCTGAGTCTGTAGCTAAAACAGCCTCTTCATGGCTTTGTGCACAGCTGTCTGCAGTCTGAGGGCCATAAGTCCAGGGAGTGAGTGATTTATCTAATGGTAGCCTCTGGATGACCGTGCCAACAGCCAGGGCAAGGCTGCTAGAGGGGCTTGCTTTGCCAGAAAAACACAAAACAATAGATCCTATTTGATTCCAAAGCATCTACAGCCCTGGATAGGAGTTATTATCTTAAAACACAACGTGTCCCATCCTGGTTTCCTTATGTGGCTCTTCCTTCACGCTGCTTCCTAAAAGTAGACTTTCTTTCCAGGAGCCCTTTGGTCATCCTTCCTCTCATCCACCTACCCTCCTACTTTCTCATGACTTCAGCTCACATCTCCACGTCTCCACCTGCTGTTTCCCCTCAAGGTCTAGGCCTTTATTCTCAGTTTCTACCTGGGAATCTCAGCAGGATGTCCTATGGTACTTCAGTGCTCAGCATGCTCCAAAGGGGACCAACCTTCTCTAGGGTGGCTAACGATGCCACACCCTCCTCTTCACTCAAACTCAAAATCCTGGAGCTTTTCCCTGTTCCTCATCCTCCCACTCTCCGGGCTAGTACACCATTTTTTCTGTCTGTTCTCCAGAATGATTCTTCGAATTTTGTTGTTGTTGTTGTTGTTGTTGTTGTTGTTATTTACTTCATTGCCAGACCTTCGTACTCTCTCCCTGTATGCTTTGACTGTTTCTCTCATCTTTCTGTATTTTAATTTGTTCTTGACTCCTCCTGTTCTTGTTCTTCCTAGAGCCCAGCCAACTATATTTCTAAATCATATCACTTCTCTTATATATTTTTGATGGTTCTTTATATCCTCCAAATAACTTCCATTTGCTCATGTAGCATCTGAGGCCTCAGTCTTCTGTTTCCAGCCTCATCTTCACTTTCAGAGACCTCAGAAACTACACCAGTCTTTCTTCTCTCCTCAGTTATGGCTCATTTTTTCCCTTCCTTATGGGGAGAATGTTACTCAAATCTCTATGTGGAGTCATTCTCGCTATCCTTTGTACCAGAAATCACTGCAGTAGGAATCAGTCTCTTCTCCCTATAAATTCCAACTCAGGTGTGGCAAGTAGATTTTATCTCAGAAATGAGATCTGTTGATTAATAATAGCTGCCTAAAAAGTTGTGTTGAGAAGGAGTCTAAGGTTGTATCTGAGCTCAGTGGGAAAGACTGTCATGATCATTAGCAACGTCTGTGTAGAGGAAAAGAAAAGGAATTGATGCCATTGGGGACATTAATATTTTCTAGATGCCTTCTCTGATCTCCACTGTGTTTCTCTTACGTATGCAGCATCACTTGTACTAACTGATGAATTCTTTAAGGCCGTGAATTGTATCCTGCTTAATTACATACCCAGCAACCACAGTTCACCAGCTCAATGCCCTATGTTCACTAGATACTCCAACAATGTTTGTTAAGTAAATCCCCTAATGCTGATATATGCTGTTTAGTACACAAGATTGAAGAGTCGTGGGCAGGGCTGTGAATGCACTGATCTGGCACCTGTGTTATGTTATAGTGTCTCTTCCTTTAAGTTTCAGTTTGTGTCTGACTGTGCTGCGGTGAGAACTGCTTCTGCACAGTTACCTTTGGTGATAAATGAGACCAGGCAAAGCAGGGTGAATGGACGATGTCCAATACTCCAGAACAGGGTAACAGAATTAACTTTAAGGAGCATTGATGAATTCTGTTTTTAGGCTTACTTTCACAGACCAGCAAAGCGTGTTGTCAGATGTTCAGTCCCTCAGCCAAAGTCAAAAGCCAAAGGCTGTCTTGAAACAAATTCAACAGGAGGGCATTGCTGATTTGGGAGTCCTTAAAATGTCCCAAGCATTCAGATCATTAAGTAACTGTGCAGACAACTATACAATTATAACTTCTGTTATCTTCTCCTAGATAAACGTCTCAAGTGTTTCAGTCATTCTTATGAAATGGTTTTCAGAAGCTTCCTCATCCTGCTCTTCCTTCTCTGAATATCTTCCTTTTATCTGGTGATGTTGCCAGAATTTGTGAATATTCTAGATGAGGTCTGACCAGTGAAGATCAAGGTCAAAAACCACACATCTGAGGTCCTGTACTGTGTTTCTGTGATTACGTCCTACGGACACATTTAGTCTCTCAGTGACCACATTGCATCTTTGTCTCAAGGAATTGATGGACATGTGAAATTCCTCCTCAGAAAATACCATTTTACTTCATCTTGGGTTGGTAAAGCCTCTTTCTGTTTATCAGAAAATCTGTCGTGAACTGGCCTAGCCATAAAAGGGACGTTACTGGGTCTCATCACCAAAATGTCCAGAGAGGTGAATGTTTGGTCCAGTTGTTATCAAGAGTCCATTTCCATTCATTCATCCTTCAGCTCTACTTCCTCTGTTTAGCTGCATTCTCAGATAGCCTCTCCTCTCATGGGAGCAAAATGGCTGCAGGAGCTCCAGCCTAAATCATTTGTGGTTCAAATTCAACAGAAAAAGGAGGAAGCACCTCTTCCTGGAAGGTCCCACACATGTTCTGGAGTTCACTCTGATAGGACAGACTTGATCCTGTGGTCACTTCTGAACCAATCCCTGTGTCTTAGGAGTCAGTGAGCTGACTGGCCTGGGTCACATGACTTGATGCCAGAAGTGGGGTGGGGACTCAACGTGCTGAAATCAACATGCCATCATCAAGAGGGAGGGAAGGATGCTGGGGAGACCCAAAATAACAAATATGCTCTGCAACACAATTATACATTAAACTCTCTAAAGGCAGAGAGTATGGATTATTAATTGTTTAACACCTTCCTTCTGCCTTTAACAAATGACTTAAGAAATATTAAAAAAAAAAAAACTAGTTGTTTATTGAGTGAGTACCTGAACACAAATGGCCACACAGTGAATTTGAAATGATTGCTTAATGTTAAAAATACCTTTGTCTCTCACTTGTTGCATTATAAAGTGTAGACCAAACTTAAAGTATCAGTTGTGTTTACATAAAGGAAAATAGAAGTCTAGAAACCTTGCTATGTCGTTATAAGGGCAGATTTGCTCTGTAGTACTAGAGAGGAGAAATACTACCTCTTAAGGGCTGAGAAAGGGAGACGTTTTCTTCTAGGATGAATGAAATGAAAACAGAGCTTGACTGACAGCCTAGTGACATTAATAATACCTTGACGGTGGAGAGCTGCTCTTGCTTTAAACATCCCAGAGCAATCCTATCAGAAGAATAAATACTCTCTGTTCTAAACTCTTAACACTTTTAGTTGCCTTTGATTAGGGCAAGTGCTTTCTCACAGCCACATGGCAGCTTTATTTAACAAGCGTATTTCAATTTCTACATAAAATCGCAGTCTCCCCCAACCCCAGTCCTATTCCTTCCTTCCACAGGGGGCGATTTATTTGATGAGCTAATCTATTTGACACGGTGTTGTAGATTCTGCTATCCCCTTGCCGCGTTACCATTTCAGTGCACTCTGGGCTGATTTCCAGTTGCCATCCCTGCATGCCTGCAGCCTGGGAGGGCCAGATCATTAACTCCCGAGGGAGCATCCCTCAACCAATGGCTGATCAGAGGTTGTGGACAGAGCCTCAGGAGGGGGCTTCCTTACCCCGTGAGATGACTGGGAGATGCATGTTCTGAACATCCCTATCAGAATTAAGCCTCTGTTGCCCATCCTTATAAGCTGCCTAATTACACACCTTCTCTTGTTTCTTTTTCCCCTACTCTGCTTTACTTTCCTCTCCCCTTCCAATATTTCCCAAGATTACTTCCCAAGTAAACTACTTACATTCCGGTCTTGTCTCAGGGGCTGCTTTTTGGGGAACCCAAGCTGTGACAATTGTTTTCAAGGAAGAAAAGCTCTTTTTAGTCCTCAGAGGGGACTAATTACAGATCCTCATGTCATCAGGCAGATGTTAGAGTGAAGGCTGGGGACCTGCAAGGCTCGCTCTGTGTAAGTAGAAATGTAGCCAGTGTGAGAACGTGTTGTCTTAATGGGGCTTAATGAGGGGTTAAGCTCAGGGAAGAGAACTGGTTTTCTCTAAAACCTTAGAACCTAGAGCAACTACAACACTCAGTCCAGCCCTTGGGTGAATATTCCCAGGGAGGAAGTTCATCCCTAAGAGGAGTGTGGTCCACGGTATCAGAAGCCACTGAAAAATGGACGGGAATAAAGATTTCAGAGGTGGTGGGATGTGGTTATGGGAAGGTCTTGGGTGCAAACCTGAGAGGTCTTACTGGAGCAGTGAAGGTGCAGGCGAGGCAGTGGGTTGAGAAGACAGAGGTTAGAACAGGAAGATGAGGAATGTTGAATGACTTCTGTCTTTTGGAGAGTGAAGGCGGGGAAATGCTAGAGAGCAGAGGAGGCAGATTGGCATAGTAACAGCACTCAACTCTGGAGTTCTTACCACAGTGCATACCAGGTACTGTTCTAAATGTTGTGCATTTTCACAACCCCACGGTGTAGGTTCTTCTTATCCCCATCTGACTCATGGGAGACTGCAGTGCAGGTAGGGTAATCAGCTTGCCTGTGACCTCAGAGCGGGGGTGTGAACCCAGGCCTACCTCTGGAGACCTGGCTCTGACCAAGGGGTTGGCAAAAATCCCTGTAAAGGGCTAGATAGCAAATGTTTTAGGCTTTGTGATCTACATAGTCTCTGTTCTGACTTGTCAGCTCTGCCTTTGTATCATGACAGCATCCTAGGTTCAGAGAGCATTAGGGTTAGATAATACCTGAACAAATGAGCAAGGCTGTGTTCCAATAAAACTTTATTTGAAAAATTGAGGAGGGACAGATTTGGCCACAGGCTGTAGTTTGCTGAACCCTAATTTAACTCCAGTGCTTAACATTTTAATATCAAATGTGGTTTTGGTTAGAGGTGTCTGATCGTGAGTTTTTGATAAAGGTTTTCTGACTAGCCATATACTGAGCGTGAACATCTTGGTGGTGGAATATGGCCAGCGAGACTGGGAAGATGAGCTTGGCTGGAAGGTAAATGAAAAAGCAGGAATGGGAACTCAAAGTTCAAGCTCAGTAATTTTCTTGAGGGATGGAAATGGGAGAGAGAAGCTCTAAATTCTGACCAATATTGTAGGGCAGCTATAAGCTGAAGAAACAGGTTTAAGAAATGCCATAAAATTCAACTTTATAGGATTCAGGCTTTACAGCATCTGTTGTAGCAGCCACATTGAATAAATGTATGTTTTTCATTATATTTTTATTACACATTTAAAGCACATTAAGGCACACACAGCTTCAAAGAAGAAAAAAAAAATAGAAACTTTGGCTTCCCAAGTAATCACATCAATTTTAAAGAAGGCTGTATTTTACGAAGACAGAAAGATGCATGGCTGTTGTCCTCCCCAGTTTTATACTAACTCGTTCTTCTTCAGGGAACAATATTAATAGATGTTGTGCTACATTTGTCTCCTGTTGAGAGAGCATTTCCCCTTTTTTCAAAACTATATCGTATTTTAGACGTTTATTCATTTACCTTTGTGTTGCAGGTAATCGGCTGTCACTCTCAGTCTGTACAACAACCTGCTTTGTCAGGGTTTGAAAAAAAATTGAAAACCACTTCAAGAAATTGTAACTGGAAATTATTTCTGGCTTAGAGAAGCCATGTAATATCCAGTGGTCTTTTATTATATTTAATTCTTAGTCCCCGGGGTTGGGCAGAGTTGGTTGATAAATCATGAGCGCCAGCGGGACAACCATGAGTTGTGGTGAGGTTGTGCATTACACAAATGCCCCTGGGGCTGAAATGCAGCCTGTCTCTGTCCCCCAAGCCCTGTGCCTTGTGCCCTGTGTCCACCTGTAAGAAGGGGCATCCTTTTCTTCATGCCAGTTCACAGTCCACTGAGCCAAACCATGGCCTTTGGACCACCTCTGCTCAGAGGTGGTAACTTTTTCTAATTTGTGTTCTTCAGGGGGTGGGATTGTATGTGTGGGGTCTTTGCAAATTGTGTATGATCACATTTAGGATGCTGTTGATTGTCATATGCACCACTATTTTATGTACACCCAAGAAAGACAAGATGTTGCCAATCCCATCTTCATGGGCCATTGATTATGAGACACATGCCAACTTCAGAGATGTTAAAAAGTGAAACAGGTGCAATGCAGTAATTTGTCTGTTGAGTGGGTGAGCCCTTCTGTAATTAGCACAAGGGCTCCGGTTTAACTGGCTGCCACCCTCCAAGGATGAGATAGGCAAGTCCCAAGAAGGAGGCTTCGGCTAGGTTTTGTTTATTTTCTGTGATAAACAGCATCGCCCACCTCTCTGCTGTCCTGTTATTTGGTCAATGTTCTAACAAAAGTGGAAATATACAACATTAGAGTGAAATTGACCTTGGAGAGTATCTTGCTTCTCAACTGGGGGCAGTTTTGCCCCTCGGGGGACATTTTTCAATATCTGGAGGCATTGTTGGTTGTCATAACTAGGTCAGAATGCTACTGGTATCTAGTGAGTAGAGGCCAGGGATGCTGCTAAACATCCTACAATGCACAGGACAGACCCCACAGTGAGGGATTTTCTAGCTCCAAATGTCATGGTTCCATAGTTGAGAATCCGTGATGCAGTGGGACACTGTATAGCAGGGAATGAGAACCTGGACGTTGAAGTCAGGCATACTTGGGTTAAAATTCCAGTCTTAAACTTAACTGTGTGGCTTTGGACCGGTTAATTAGCCTCGCTAATAAGCCTGAGTTTCCTTGTCTGTAAAATGGAGATCATGGTCTTTCGTTCACAGGGTTGCTGAAAGTATTAAATGAGATAATTAAGGCAGTTTGTAACATGGCAACCCCAAAATCTAAATCCAAGTGCCGCTCTAAGTTCCTTTGTCTACACTAACTAAATCCTTAGAGCAACTCTGAAGTAGGTATTGTTTTTATCCCCATTTTACAGATGAGGAAACTTAGGTCACTTGCCCAAGGTCACTCATGAGTAAGTGGTGGAGTCAGGATTTGAATCCTGGGTCTGTGTTTCTGACTGGTACAATCTACCTCGCAAAGTGCCCCATGCTGCATAAGGACTTTGGAAAAGGAGGCTGTCAACAGTATTGTTATTAATATTATCCAGCCTGAAGCCCTTGCTTACAGATGCTGAGCTATTCAAAGCTTGGAGAAGGTAGGACTTGACAGGTTCCCTGTGACAGGCAGCTGACCTGGATTAGTTCCTGGGTCTCCTGCTTTCCAGGATCATATTTCTTCCTCTCTGCCATGTTGCCCCTGCCAAGGATCCAATACGGAGCCCAGGATGGCGCAGCAGAAGAGAGCCCAACTCTAGCTTTGGGTCTTGGCACCACCATTTGCTATGTGGCTTTAAGATCTTATGTGACTCCTTCACTCTCTCATTAGTAGTATATCTGGGAGGTAATCTCTTTCTCATGGGGTTGCGGGATGATGACCTGCAACAGTAGATATCAAATACCAGCTAACAGTAACAGATACCTGAGTGCTTGGTAAGTGGCTGAGAACCAGAGTTCTGGAGTCACCTGGAAGCTTCCTGCCCTGATGAACATATGAAAGTGGAAGGGGCTGGAGAGTGGCTTCCAAGATGGCCTGTGGGGTCACATACAAATACTCCTGCCAATTGCAGTATGGAGGTGGTTCTGGAATGTCCTGGCTTAGTTCTGCCTTCCCTAGACTCACTGATGTTAAGTAAACATTTGTGGAGGGGAAGGAGGGATGGAAGGAGGATGGGAAGGACAGGAGAAGTTGGCCGACAGGCTTCATGGAGGAGGCGGGAACCCCGAGTGCCCTGGAGTTTCTGTCAGGCAGAAGCACTGATGGACTCGAGCACAGATCATAGACCCTAGAGGTGGAGGGGTGAAGTCCAACAGACCTGGGGCAGAAGCTCTGGGTGACTGGATGCCTCTTTCTGGCCCGGGACGGGATAGAGCAACAGAGCACAGAGCTTGCAGCTGCGGGCGGTTGAGTGAATGAAAAGGGCTTAAGGAACGTGCTTCAGACGTCTCCGTTGTGACGGGTCTCGGAGCAGCCCCAGCAAGCTCAGGACCCAGAACCACCACTGTCTGAATGGGGGCCCTCTCTCTGCTTTCCCCAGATGCCGTTTTGCGGGAGGCACTACTGCTCAGCGGTGAACAGGCTCCAGGCTTTGCTGTCGAGCTGCCTAGGTTCAAATCCCGCCCTGGCCACTTGCTGGCTCTGCGACCTGGAGCAAGTTGCTTCAACTTTGAGGGTTTCCTCATCTGTCAGTGAGGATCTTTTTCATAAGAATTTCAACTGGATTAAATGAGAGGCTGTTTTGGGAGCCTTAGCCAGACTGAATAATATTTATTCCTCCTCCCATTATTTAATGTTATTTTTGTCATTGAATTTATTCCCAGCCCTTTCATCTTTAGAAAGAAGGATTTGTGTGAAGATGCCACACTCAGGGGCATTTTATCAGAGAAAATGCCCAAGGTTTAGTGGAAAACCCACAGGTTTGGGAATTGGACCAAAGTGGATTCTGCGGGCTGAGATGTTTACTTCTTTATGTCTTGTTTTATTCTGCAACTCATCCCAGTTCGGGCCCAGCCTTCAGAGCAGTAACCATGAAGGAGCCTCAAGCCCATCCTCCAGTCAAGCTAAAAGGCCACCTGTCCCCACAGTGTGCCCTTTGCATGCCTTGGCTCTGCTAATCTGCCCAGAATGTCTTGACCTGGCTCTATCTGTCTTTTAAGAACTGGCCCAGTTATCTTCTGGGAAGGCTTCCTAACAAATCGAGATGTTTCTTTATCTGTACATCTCCTCAACTTTGTGCTGGTGCTTGAGAGCTTATTGTATTGTAGAATAATTATTCCTTAACATTGCTGGCTATTTTATTATATTTAAAGCCCTTTAAACCTGGGAACTGATGTAACATTTCAGTATCTCAAACTCTGTTGCTTAAAACGTTTGAAACAGTTTTCATAGGTTTTCATTTTTTAAAGAAAAAACCCTGATAGATAACTCACCACAGTTCAAAAAATCTTAAAATGGGATTAATTAAAGTAAAATTCCCCACGTTCCTCTCACCCTACCCATCTCTCGCTCTCAGGGCAACCACCATTAACAGCTGGGAGAAGTAACCCTGTTTAGGTGCCCTGAATGGTATGTCTTACAGACATGTGCACTTAACTTCCTAGAAGAAAAAACTGAATGAGATTGTGATCTATATATTATCAAAAACATATTTTCTTTTCTGATATCCCATTTAAAATACCTATTTATTTCATAGTTTTCCTATTGAAAGACACATTTGCAGGTTTTTACTGTTAAGCACAAGGCTACAAAAAGTATCCTTGAAAATTTTCTATCTGCTTCTTCCCTAGTTTGGAAATGTTGCTTTGTAAGTGACTTTGAAATGTTTGACTTATTCTCTTTCCTTCTTTACTGTGATATCAAAAACTTTAAATTTCAAACATGATCAGTTTGAAAACAGTTGACTTTCACAACTGTTTCCAAACTATTTTCCCTCATTTTAAATTCAAACATCTCAACACACAATTTCAAAACATTTTAGATATTACATCAGTTTATTTTCTAAGGCTGCTGACGAGTTGAAATTTTTTGCAAATAATTTTTACATTCTGCATTTTAACAATTTGAACATTCCAAAATAACTTCCTAATATTTTGAAGTGTTTGAAAATTCACTGAGCTTTTAAAAGTATTTATAAAACTTTAAAATAAATGTAATTAGAAGTTGCAGAAAAAGCAAAGCATTTTCATTTTACAGCTTCATTATTCCAAATATTATTTTCTTCCAGATTTTGCCTTCTAAGGTGTTATTTAACCTTAAAATATGTTAGCTATTTTCATTAAAGAGATGTGAACTATTTCTTATCATCATGCCATTCTCTCTGCTTTTCTCCCATTTGGAATGGAATTCCCTTTCTTTTGTTCATTTGACAAATATTTATTGAGTGTCTCCTATGTATTAGCCAGCGTTCCAGGTGCTAGAGTCACAATAGTAAGTAAGAGACATAAATTCCTACATTCATGGAGCTTACATTCTTGGGGGAGGGGATTAAAAACACAGAAGTTGATTGAGTAAAGCATATACGATAATAGTGAATTCTAAGAAGAAAAACAAATAAGGCAAGGAAAAACCATGGGAAGTTTTGAGGATAGGGCTTGCAATTTTGGATAGGGTGTCCAAGATATGGCTTGTAGAACATACCTTTGGGTAGAATGCCTGGAGGAAGTGAAGGTGTGAGCCATGTAGCTATTTGGTGAAAGAGCATCTCAGATTGAGGAATGGCAAGTGCAAAGGTCCTGAGGCAGGAACGTGCCTGGAGTGTGTGAGGCACTGCAAGGAAACAATGTGGTTGAAGTAGAGTGAACACAGGGGAAAGGAATGAGAGGTGAGGTCAGAGAGGTGATAGAGGTGAGTAGAACAAACCATGTGAGGCCTTATAGGTCATTGTAAGGAAATGGGCTTGTTCTGCAAGTGAAACGGGAGGCTGTTAGAGGCTTTGGACTTAGTCTGAATGTTCTGACTTGCATTTTGACAGGATTGCTCTGGCTGCTGTGTTGAAAGACAGCTTAAGTTAGAAGCAGGGTTATCGACTAGGAGATAGAGTAGTATTTCTGGTGGGAAATGATGGTGCTAGGCTGGAGGTGCTAAGGAGGGGTTAAGTTCTGGGTAACATGAAGACATAGTGGAGAGGATTTACTGGCAGACTGGCTAGAAGTTATGAGCAAAGGAGAGGAGTCGAGGTTTATGATGAGCCTCTGCATGGATGGACTTGCCTTGTAGTGAACTACAGTGGGATGAGAAGGCTGGAGAGCAGTGTTTAGAAAGGAGATCAGAAACTGGTTTGGGACATTTCATGTTTGAGATACCTTTTGACATCCAACTGGAGATGTCAGGTGGGCAGTTGGATATGGAGATGAGAAGCAAGGCCAGGGCTGGCGATGTAAATTTGGGAGCCATCAGCCGATAGACAGTGTTTGAAGCCATGAGGCTGGATGAGGTTACCAGGTGCAGGTGTTAACATGAAGGAAAAGCAATGCAAGGACTGTGCTCTGAGACACTCCAACATGTTGGAGTTAGGAACATGGAGAGAAATCAGAGAAGGGGGCTGAGATCCCTGGCTGAGAAGTAGGAGGAGAACCAAGTGAGGGTGTTGCATCCTGTCAACCATGAGAGGAAACATTTCGAGGAGCAGAGGAGGGAGGATGAACAGGACTACCTGGCTGACTTCGTCTAGGTGTTAATTTGGGTATTGGCTCTTCCAGAAAGCCTTCCTGGTTCTTCCTTTATTTGATTCCCTCCTCTGACCCTCACTCAAAGTTGGATTGGATACCCCAGCTCTAGGTTCTAGCCTCTTCAAGGTAGAGCTCTTTTCTTGCATGCCCCACACTGTAATTCAGTGGAGGGTCCACGTGTTTGTTTACCCCAGTAGACTGGGAGCCTCTGGAGGGCAGGGCCTGTGTCTTATTCAACTCAGAGCAGACACTCAACCTATTTCTAATATAGATAAATAACATTTCAGTCTGGTCTGGCTTTGCATTTTTCAAAAATGAGTTTTGAACCAGGTTTATAATCATTGGAATTTTGGAGATTTAGCAGTTTTGGAGGGTGGGAGACAAAGGATAACATCAGCCTCTTCAGGTGACTCTGCCCGTCATACATAAAGTTTTATAATCACGTCCACGTGTCACAGCGACTATCTAAGGCATGCTTTGTAACTCCCTCATTCTATGCCCTTGGTAAAGCCTTTCCACCTGGAATGGCCTTCTCTTCCTGAGAGACCATTGGAATGTCCCTAGCTCAGATGAACCCTGTCCAAGAAGCTTTCCCACTCACTACCTCTCATCCAGGCTCACATTCTATTAACACTTTTCCGGCTCTTGTATTAGTATGTTTGCATTCTTAAATTTGTGAAGATTAATTGGCGCATGTATCTTTGCCGGAAGCCAGCAACTGATTCATTTTCCCGTGGCTTACAGCTAGCAGTGCGTCATCTGGGTAAAGGGGGAACCCACTAACAGTTTGCAGTGCCAAGATTATTCGAAAGTAAGCAGTTTCAGTTTCAGAGGCAATACGTACTGAAGGCAGCCCGTTGTGTAAGAGTCCTGAATTGATTTAAGGGCTTTCACAGATGGACATCTTCCTAATAGAAATCAGTGCCGTCTCCTTCCCCTTGTTCAGCCAGTGGACCCTCTGAAACCAGTTAGGCATCGTTCTATGTTGCGAGGACCTGGAGAAAGTAAATAATTGAGTGCTCATAATTCTTAGCCTCAAGTAATACTGCCTACCTTACGTTCTGCAAAAGGTCAAAGGAATCAGTCACCATCGTTCTTTTATGCTCATTAAATATTTTGTAGAAACAATTGGTTAGTCACTCAGTAAACACTGACAAATGACCTACTATGTGTTCAGAATAGGAAGTTGTGCTTTGGAGGGTCTGAAGTGCTCTTACACATGGTTTTCATCCTCAAAAAATGATTACGTACCACGGCATATGCTACAGTGAAATACATCTGCAAATATCTCCCTGCCCTTTCCAGTCGGGGACACTACTAGTTGGTTGTCAGCATTGCTACTCCTGATGTGAAATCTTTGTCGAGGAAGCCTCTAATAGGTGGAGCTCACACATGACATGAGAGCTGTTTCATAGACAGGATTTCATTATGTGGGTGGACCGAGGAGGTGGGAGTAAAATGGAGCACAGCCGTGAGAAATGGAAACCGGTCCCCGTCGAGTGGGTGGCTCACTGGACAAGAAGTCAGGAGTGCTGGGCTCCAGTGCCTGTTTTGCTACTGGAAATGTGATTTGGGGCAAGTCACTTCAACTTCTGCAACTTTTCTTTCAGGTAAGCCTTATCTGGACAAAGTATTACCGTGGCGCTTTCTTCACATTGTAGGAGCTTGGCTAGATTCAGGGTTAGTATTTCTTTTACCCAAACTTCTGCTACAAAACCACTATTGAGCACTTATTCTGTGCCAGGCATCCTGCTAAAGGACTTAAAGGTTCTGGACCCAGTTGCAACCTGTGTGTGAGGAGTTTTCTCCATACCACCTGGAAATTCTCCAATACTAGCTGAGCATCTTAGAGTTCGACTCAATTCGGACACTGTATACTTGGAGATAGCATTGGATTCCACAGTTAACGGCTCAGTCTCCCAAGACTGCCCCACTTCAGATGCCAATTGCAAGTCAGGTTCCTGCCTTTGCTTCTGCCTGACAGGCTATAAATCAGAGGTTCCCCCAAACCCCTTGCTTGGGTTCGATTAATTTGGCTAAAATGGCTCACAGAACTCAGGAAACCTATTTACTCACTGGATTACCAATTTATTACAAAGGATATTAAAGGCTATGAATCGACAGCCAGAAGAAGATATACAGGGAAAATTCTGTCCTTGTGGAGTCTGGGGACAGTAAGGAAGGACGTGGAAACATTCCACTCTTCCATCCTGGAAGCTGTCCGAGCCCCCTCCTTCTGGGCTTTTTGGAGGCTTCATGACATAGGCATGATAGATCATATCACTGGCCACCAGGGATTGATTCAATTTCTAGCCCCTCACTCTTCCCCAGAAATCAGGGGGTGGGACTTAAAGTTCAACTCTCTGTTCGTGGTTGGTTCCCTTGGCAACCAGCCCCCATCCTTAGGTGCTTTCCAAAAGTCACCTCATTGATAATAAACCCAGTAGTTGTGGAAGGGCCTGTTATGAATAATGACACCCACTTAACCTTTTTGGCCCTGAAGCCACTTCAGGAACTGAGGACAAGAGACAAAATGTCAAAACCAAAGATGCTCCCATTCCTCTTTGCCAAGGGTTTTGGGAGTTGTGAGCTGAGAACTGTGAAGAATAAACTATGTATTTACTAAAATTCACAATATCACAGGACTTTATCTTCATCAAGCAGTCTAATCGTCCCAGTGACCCTATATAATAGGTCCTTGTAGTATCCCTATTACACAGATAAAGAAAATGAGGTGCAAAGAGGTGGAGTCATTTGCCCAGAGTCCCAAAGCGTGAGTGTCTGAGTTTGAATTTTCATCCAGGCTCTCTGACCTCCAGATAACTCCAAAGTCCACTTTTTGAATTGCTGCACTTTACTGAGACTTAAAATGAGACCATTTTAAACTTTGCTCTGGTTGAAGCCAAGGACGTGGAGCGTAAGACCTGCCCCACTAGCCTCTCATGTGCTCCTCCAATCCCCCTGCTTCCTCTGTGCCATCTCTGTGGAACCCAAGGAATGCAAGAAACAACTTCAGAACTTCTGGGCTGAAAGACCCCTGGCTTTTCAGTCTCATGGGCTCCTTGCTTGTGACTCACACAGCAGCAGGAAACAGCAGCATCACTTCCCCAGCCCTCAAGGGGACCACTTAAACTGTGGATGATCCTAACTTGAACCCTGGCTTTACAAAACATAGCAAATACGAAGTGATTCCTCAGGACCATTCTGGGGGCTGCCAGGGATGGTGTTTGTTAATTATTTGGTGTCTTCACTCTGCCAGCCCAGGGGAGGCATCTTTCTCTGGCCTCTGCGTGAAGGGCTTTTCTTGATCCCTGCTGTGCTTTAGTCTCATAGACACTGTGAATCCCCTGACCCACTGTGGCTAACTTGCCGTATTGGCTTCTGGAAAACTTGGATCCAGATCAGTGGCAAATTCCTAGAGACCTTACTGACTTTGCTCAAGGCTCTAAATCTAAATCACTTCCTCTCCCTTATTTTCCTTTTGTCTCATTTTCTTCCTTTTAGTTTAATTTGTTTTTCTGTGGCTTGTGCATTTGGATAAGCAGTCTTTAATTCCTTTTAGAATAGGGTTGGATATGAATGAAGAAAAATTATTTTCTTTAAGAAATAATTTCCTTCTCATGACCCTGTGTATCGCTACTGGGCTTCCAATAATTAGCTTAATGTCTTCGATGAATGAGTTTTTCATTGTTTTTGAAAGTATTTTAAAGTTCCTCATGAAGGTGGGCCCCAGTCTTGCTAGAAATGAAAGGAAATAGGACCATATTACCTACTTCCAAGTCGTCCTATTGTAGACTGGCCAAAGTGGAATGCAAAAGCCATTCAAGATGACGGAATGAGGGTGAAGCAGGAGAAAAAGAAAAACAGCATCTCAAGAATAGGATTGCCATTAGCTGAATCCCTGTTTTGTGTTAGAGACTGTGCCAGGTGCTTCTTATACATTTTGTCTTTTAATCCTCATGGCAAATGTGTGACTTACTATCCCCGTTTTGAAGCCTGGCGAGGTTTAAGGAGAGAAGCAAGAACATGGCGATGGGGTTTCAGGTGGTTTCCTCCATCCATCTGTATCCACAGCTATTTGCATTATCCAGAGTTCAAACCCCACTGTCTCTCTGGTGGGGACTGCACTTTCCCAAGTAACCCGGGCACCTGCAGATCTAGCGCCCCCTACAGCTGCTGCTTCACACCACAGCCAGAGTGATAGCAAATGGCAAACCTCATTTTACTTGCAGGGTTAAAACCTTTCCATGGCTTCCTTTTGTCCTTGGGATAAAGACTAAAGTCTTGAACGTGGTTTTATGCCTATATGGTGTCTGCTGACCTCTCCAGCCTCATCTCTCACCACGCTCTTTTCCTCTCATCCTCTACCACAGGGGTTAGTGTGGATTGGAATCTTCTGGGGAGCTGTCAAAACAGATTGCTGTACCCCTGTCCCCCAGAGATTTTGATTCAGTCGGTCGGGGATAGGGCGTGATGAGCACATCTGACACTTCCCCTGGGGGTGCTGCTGCCGCCGCCGGTGTGTGGACCACGCTGAGTGACACTGCCTCCTATGTTTTTATCCAACACTAAGACTCTGTACTGAGGTCAGCGGACTCCTTTCTGCAAAGAACCATATGGGCTTTGTGGTCCATTTTGTCTCTGCTGCAGATACTCAGCTCTGCCTTTGTAGTCTGGAAACAGCCAAAGACAATACAGAATGAACGTGGTTGTATTCCAGTACATCTTGCCTTAGAAAAGCAGATGGCGAGTGGTTTGTGTATGTTCCACCATGAGCTCTAGTTTGGTTGAAGCCACGTTCCCTCCGACCGCAGAGCTCTTGCACATGCCACTTGGCCCTTTGATTGGAATGCCCTTCCTCTCCTACTGGCCCAGTTAGCTCTGTCCTAGCTTTCACATCTTACATCTGTCATACCATCCCTTTGCCTTTCTCAACTCCTCTCATGCATTCCTGGCATTAGCCATCCATCTAGGAATTTTTATCAAGTGCCTCCTACGTGCTGGACACTGTTCTAGGCCCTAAGGATATGGAGGAAAGGCAGAGAAGATCCCTGTTGTCAGAGGATCCCCATTTTAGTAGGGAAGGTATACAGTAAAGAGGGAGACAAATAGGAAGTTAAGTAAGATCCATTGGAGAGTAATATAAAAATCCAGGGCGATGTGAAGAGCCCCTCTCCCTTGTAGTGACTGTCCCAGTCTGTCTTGCATTCATCTGTGGGACTGTATGACTCGTGTTGCTCAGCTCTGTCAGATTGAAACTTCTCTGAGGCAGAGTCTCTTCAATCATGACAGTGAAAGAAAAGTAGAGATTTTATAAACCCTTCCAGGCTTAAACATTTTCTTCTTGCCCCAGCTACCCCTGAAATGAAGCCACTGAAAAATGTTAGTTCAGTGGCCTAAGCTTAGGGGAAAATTTGAGGCCCCGGTTTACCAGGAGATATTTCAGAAAGATCTCTTATTTTGAATGCTTTATCTGGAGGAGTTGCTGGATGGAGTTTAACTAGGTCATGCCTTTTATGGGACATAGTATAGGATGCTGGTTAGTTTCCCATGTCTATTTCTGCTTCTCCTACTTGTAACAGAACTCCCAATTTAGTTGAGGATATGACAGTCCTCCGTAGAGGCGTTTGCCAGCCTCCCTTGCAGTTAGGTGTGCCGTGTGGCTAAGATCTGGGCAGGGAGCAGGATTTAGGCAGAAGTGGTCTGCACGATTCAAGCACGTGTCTTTAATGGGGTGAGTATTTCCTTCCCTTTGTCCTGTCTCCTACCTGCTGGTTAGGATAGGAATACAGTGACCAAGACTCCAGTAGCCACCTTGGATGTTACAGAAGGGCCACATTCTAGCAACAGTGAAGTAAAAGTCTGGGAGGTGACAGAGTCCCTCGGGATTTGTAAGCTGTCACACTGACCCTGGGCTGCTCATCTCTGTAAATTTCGTGGGAGAGAATGAAACCCTCTTGATTCTTAGCTTTTAATCTGCCTTGAGGTTACATGCAGCAAAACCTAATTATAGCTGATACATCTAGATTTTATGGTGCCACGGAGGTCTGAGCTAATAGAACTAATATAGATGTTTACTTTTTGAGCCTTTAAATTAGATACAGTCAGTATGAGAACTGTGTTTCAAAATTAAATTTCTCTTATTGTTTGTTTTTATTACAAAAGCAATACATGCTCCCTGGAAGAAGACTAGATGGGCAAACAAAAAAGAAAATTAAATATACTCACCATGCCACCCACTTAGGAACTATTGGCTAATACAATGCTGTATTAAGTTTCATACATATATATTTTTAAAAGGGGGTGATATACTAAAAATAGTTTTGTGACTTGCTTTTTTAAAGCTTAATGTATTGTGAACATCATTCTATATCGAGGAAGAAATTTTTACATTCACTTTTTTTTTTTAACATTTTTTATTGATTTATAATCATTTTACAATGTTGTGTCAAATTCCAGTGTTCAGCACAATTTTTCAGTTATTCATGGACATATACACACTCATTGTCACATTTTTTTCTCTGTGAGTTATCATAACATTTTGTGTATATTTCCCTGTGCTATACAGTGTAGTCTATTCTACAATTTTGAAATCCCAGTCTATCCCTTCCCACCCTCCACCCCCTGGTAACCACAAGTCTGTATTCTCTGTCTGTGAGTCTATTTCTGTCCTTTATTTACGCTTTGTTTTTGTTTGTTTGTTTGTTTTTGTTTTTTAGATTCCACATATGAGCAATCTCATATGGTATTTTTCTTTCTCTTTCTGGCTTACTTCACTTAGAATGACATTCTCCAGGAGCATCCATGTTGCTGCAAATGGCATTATGTTGTCGGTTTTTATGGCTGAGTAGTATTCCATTGTATAAATATACCACTTCTTCTTTATCCAGTCACCTGTTGATGGACATTTAGGGTGTTTCCATGTTTTGGCTATTGTAAATAGTGCTGCTATGAACACTGGGGTGCAGGTGTCATCCTGAAGTAGATTTCCTTCTGGATACAAGCCCAGGAGTGGGATTCCTGGGTCATATGGTAAGTCTATTCCTAGTCTTTTGAGGAATCTCCACACTGTTTTCCATAGTGGCTGCACCAAACTGCATTCCCACCAGCAGTGTAGGAGGGTTCCCCTTTCTCCACAGCCTCTCCAGCATTTGTCATTTGTGGATTTTTGAATGACGGCCATTCTGACTGGTGTGAGGTGATACCTCATTGTAGTGTTGATTTGCATTTCTCTGATAATCAGTGATATTGAGCATTTTTTCATGTGCTTTTTGATCATTTGTATGTCTTCCTTGGAGAATTGCTTGTTTAGGTCTTCTGCCCATTTTTGGATTGGGTTGTTTATTTTTTTCTTATTGAGTCATATGAGCTGCTTATATATTCTGGAGATCAAGCCTTTGTCGGTTTCATTTGCAAAAATTTTCTCCCATTCTGTAGGTTTTCTTCTTGTTTTACTTCTGGTTTCCTTTGCTGTGCAGAAGCTTGTAAGTTTCATTAGGTCCCATTTGTTTATTCTTGCTTTTATTTCTTCTAGGAGAAATTTTTTGAAATGTATGTCAGATAATGTTTTGCCTATGTTTTCCTCTAGGAGGTTTATTGTATCTTGTCTTATGTTTAAGTCTTTAATCCATTTTGAGTTGATTTTTGTATATGGTGTAAGGGAGTGTTCTAGCTTCATTGTTTTACGTGCTGCTGTCCAGTTTTTCCAACACCATTTGCTGAAGAGACTGTCTTTATTCCAATGTATATTCTTGCCTCCTTTGTCAAAGATGAGTTGACCAAAAGTTTGTGGGTTCATTTCTGGGCTCTCTATTCTGTTCCATTGGTCTATATGTCTGTTTTGGTACCAATACCATGCTGTCTTGATGACTGTAGCTCTATAGTATTGTCTGAAGTCTGGGAGAGTTATTCCTCCAGCCTCTTTCTTTCTCTTCAGTAATGCTTTGGCAATTCTAGGTCTTTGATGGTTCCATATGAATTTTATTATGATTTTTTCTAGTTCTGTGAAATATGTCCTGGGTAATTGGATAGGGATTGCATTAAATCTGTAGATTGCCTTGGGCAGTGTGACCATTTTAACAATATTGATTCTTCCAATCCAAGAGCATGGGATATCTTTCCATTTTTAAAGTCTTCTTTAATTTCCTTCCTCAATGGTTTATAGTTTTCTGTGTATAATTCTTTCACCTCCTTGGTTAGATTTATTCCCAGATATTTTATTACTTTGGGTGCTATTTTAAAGGGGATTGTTTCTTTACTTTCTTCTTCTGTTGATTTATCGTTAGTGTAAAGAAATGCAACTGATTTTTGAACGTTAATTTTGTAACCTGCTACCTTGCTGAATTCTTCAATCAGCTCTAGTAGCTTTTGTGTGGACCTTTTAGGGTTTTCTATATATAGTAACATGTCATCAGCATATAATGACACTTTTACCTCTTCTTTTCCAATTTGGATCCCTTTTATTTCTTTCTCTTGCCTGACTGCTGTGGCTAGGACTTCCAGGACTATGTTGAATAGGAGTGGTGATAGTGGGCATCCTTGTCTTGTCCCAGATTTTAGTGGGAAGCTTTTGAGTTTTTCACCATTGAGTACTATGCTGGCTGTAGGTTTGTCATATATAGCTTTTATTATGTTGAGATATGTTCCCTCTATACCCACTTTGGCGAGAGTTTTTATCATAAATGGGTGTTGAATTTTATCAAATGCTTTTTCTGCATCGATTGAGATGATCATGTGGTTTTTGTCCTTTCTCTTGTTGATGTGATGTATTACACTGATTGATTTGCGTATGTTGAACCAGCCTTGTGTCCCTGGGATGAACCCCACTTGGTCATGATGTATAATCTTTTTTATGTGTTGTTGGATTCTATTTGCTAAAATTTTGGTGAGGATTTTGGCGTCTATGTTCATCAGTGATATTGGCCTATAGTTCTCTTTTTTTGTAGTGTCTTTGCCTGGTTTTGGTATCAGGGTGATGGTGGCTTCATAGAATGAGTTTGGGAGTATTCCCTCCTTTTCAATCGTCTGGAAGAGTTTGAGAAGGACTGGTATGAGTTCTTCTTTGTATGTTTGGTAGAATTCCCCGGTGAAGCCGTCCGGTCCTGGACTTTTATTTGTAGGGAGGTTTTTAATTGCTATTTCTATTTCCTTTCTAGTGATCGGATTGTTCAAGTGTTCAGATTCTTCTTGATTCAGTTTTGGTGGACAGTATGTTTCCAGAAACTTGTCCATCTCCTCTAGGTTATCCAGTTTGGTTCCATATAGTTTTTCATAATATTCTCGTATGATATTCTGTATTTCTATTTTGTTTGTTGTAATTTCTCCATTTTCCTTTCTTATTTTGCTAATTTGTGCTCTCTCTTTTTTCTTCTTTGTGAGTTTGGCCAGAGGTTTGTCGATTTTACTTACTTTTTCAAAAAACCAGCTTTTGGTTTGGTTGATTTTTTCTATGGTCTTGTTAATCTCTATTTTCTCTGATCTTTATTATTTCCTTCCTTCTGCTGCTTTTTGGGGCTTTTTGTTCTTCTTTTTCTAATTCATTCAGGTGGTGGGTTAAATTGTTTATTTGAGATTGTTCTTCTTTTTTGAGGAATTCCTGTATCGCTATAAACTTCCCTCTTAGCACTGCCTTTGCTGTGTCCCATAGGTTTTGAGTGGTTGTGCTTTCATTATCATTTGTCTCAAGGTATTTTTTAATTTCAGCTTTGATTTCCTCATTGATCCATTGTTTTTTCAATAACATATTGTTTAATATCCATGCTTTCCTTTTTTCTCCTTTGTTTCTCTGTTATTGATTTCCAGTTTCATGGCATTGTGGTCAGTAAAGATGCTTGAGATAATTTCTATCTTCTTAAAATTGTTGAGGTTTCTTTTGTGCCCAAGTACATGATCGATCCTGGAAAATGTTCCATGTGCACTTGAAAAGAATGTATATCCTATTTTTGGGGGGTGTAATGCTCTGAAAATATCCACCAAATCTAGTTTTTCTATTGTAGTATTTAATTTCTCTGTTGCCTTGTTTATTTTCTGTCTGGAAGATCTGTCTAGTGATGTTAATGCAGTGTTAAAATCTCCAACTATGATTGTATTCCCATCAATATCCCCCTTTATCTCTGTTAGTAATTCTTGTATGTACTTAGGTGCTCCTATATTGGGTGCATATATATTAACGAGTGTAATATCCTCATCTTGTATCACTCCTTTAATCATTATAAAATGTCCTTCTTTATCTTTCTTTATGGCCTTTGTTTTAAAGTCTATTTTGTCTGAAATCAGTACTGCAACACCTGCTTTTTTGCTTTTCCATTTGCATGGAATATCTTTTTCCATCCTTTCACTCTCAATCTATATGTGTCCTTCTCCCTAAAGTGGGTCTCTTGTATGCAGCATATTGAAGGTTCTAGCTTTATTACCCAGTCTGCCACTCTGTGTCTTTTGACTGGAGCATTTAGTCTATTAACATTCACAGTAATTAATGATAGATGTGTGTTTATTGCCATTTTGAACTTATCTTTGCAGTTGAATTGGTATATCCTCTTTGTTCCTTTCTTCTTCCTTTTGTGGTTTGGTAATTTTCCTTTGTATTATCATGGATTTTATTTCATTTTTGTGACTCCTTTGTAAATTTTTGGCTTGTGGTTACCCTTTTTTGTAAATCTATCAACCCATTACTATAACTGTTTTTATTAAACTGATAGTAACATGATCTCAAACCCATCCTACTGTTAAAAAAATTTAAAAAAGAAAGAAAAAAATATTCTATATTTCCCTGCCTCCCTCTCCCACTCTCAGTGATTTGTATGTCTTCTTTTATAATTTCATGTTTACTTTATTTGTAATTCATGAGTTATCACCTTTCCAGTTGTGTGTTTCTCATTTCTGTAGCATCCTGCTGCTTTTCTATTCAGAATAGCCCTTTCAATATTTCTTTTAGCATGGGTTTAGTGTTGCTAAACTCCTGCAGCTTTTTTTTTGTCTGTGAAACTCTTTATTTCTCCTTCTATCCTCAAGGATAGCCTTGCTGGATAAAGGATCCTAGGCTGCATCTTTTTTTCATTCAGGGCTCTGAATATATCTTGCCACTCCCTTCTGGCCTGTAGTGTTTGTGTAGAGAAATCAGCTGAGAGCCTTATGGGGGTTACCTTGTAACCTACTCTTTGCTTTTCTCTTGCTGCCTTCAGAATCATTTCTTTATCCTTGACTCTGGCCATCTTGATTATGATATGTCTTGGTGTGGGTCTATTTGGGTTCTTCCTGTTTGGGACCCTCTGAGCTTCCTGTACTTGGATATCTGATTCCTTCTTTAAGTTTGGGAAGTTTTCAGTCATGATTTCTTCAAAAACCTTTTCAATCCCCTTTGATCTTTCTTCTCCTTCTGGGACCCCTATTATGCGAAGATTGGGACACTTTATATTATCCCATAGGTCCCTTATGCTATTTTCATTATTTTTTATTTGCTTCTCTTGTAGTTCTTCTGAATGGGTGCTTTCTATTGCCCTGTCTTCTAGATCACTAATTCGTTCCTCTGCATTATCTAGTCGGCTTTGCACAGCTATTAGATCATTCCTCATCTCTGTCAATGAGTTTACCCATTCTACTTGGCTCTTCTTTATAGCTTCAATTTCATTTTTGACATATTTTATATCTCTAAACACTATCTCTTTTAATTCCTTCAGCAATTCAATCACTCCTTTTTTTGAAATCTTGATCTAGTAGGCTATCGATATCTATTTCGTTGATCTTTCTTTCAGGGGATTTCTCTTGTTCTTTTAATTGGGAAAGGTGTTTCTGCTTCTTCATCTTGCTCATACCTCTTTGGCACTGTGGTTTATGGAGTATCAGTTGTTTATTTTGGTCCTTAAGGATTTTATCTGTCTCATGCCTATTTAGGAATAGAACTTAGGAAAAGAAGAAAAAAAAATAGAGAAAGAATTTTAAAAGAAGGGAGAAAGAGGGTTTGAAAACAGTGTATAATGAATAATAGAAGAGTGAGTTGAAGCAGAGTATTAATCGGGTTGAGACGTCCTTTTAAAACCTTTACAAAAAAAGGGGGGGGGGAGATGAATAGATGTATTTGAAACCTGTGTCTAATCAATAGTAGGACATCAAAACCCAAGAGAAATAGAAATGAATTAAGAAGTAAAGATTAAGAGAGTAATAGAAAATAGAACAGGTAAAAACAGATTTAAAAAAAAAAGGGGGGGGGGGTGTTGTCGGTGTTCTCCTGGAGTCTGTGTGCTTTTAATGTGAAGTCTTTCTGTCTTCGTCCTGTTTTGGAAGCTCAGCTTGCTGTTTTCAGAGGCCCTCCGTTGGCGCCCTCTTCTGTGCTGCTCCCAGCACCTGTCAGCAAGCTGATCGCGCCTCCTCCTAACACTGGGTCAGGTGCAGCTCTCTGCTGTGGGCGGGCGGGTCGCTGCCCCTCGGGATGCCGCAGTCAGATGTTGCAGACTGGCCGGGTAGGAGGGCGGGTCGTGTCCCCTCCCAGCACCTGGGTCAGGGGCTGTGTTCCTGCCCGAAAGGCGGGGGGTGGGGGGGGGGGCCGCTCTCCCTCTACCTGCACCGCCGGTAGCTCCGCTCTCTGTGAGGCTGCGCGCTCCGCCCTGGTCGGCGCTCCGCGGGTGGGCTCGGGGAAGACCGAGGGACAGCCCCGTCCCTGCTCCGAGCCAAAACCCAGCTCCTTGTTTGTCTTTGTGGAGCAAGTTCTCTGAGGGACCAGGATGGAAGGATCCTGTCTGCCCCGGGCTGCAGGCCAGTCTCAGTCTGGCCTTTGCGACTGCTAAGCCCTTCGGTGCGGATTCAGGTTTCGCCCCCGCCCCCGCCTGAGTGCTCAGCGCGGAGGATATGGCGGCTGTGCCTGAGCCCCGCCTCTCTTCCCCCGAAAACTTTCCTCGGGTTTTCAGAGATGGGGGTGTGCACCCTAACCCCCGAGAGCACATCAACCTTGCTGTTTTATGGGGGGCCCAGGTTGTTCTGCCCTGTGCACCCACAGCCACGGCGCGCAGCCCCTTGCGTTCCCCCGGGGCTGCTTCCGTGCAGCCACTTCCGTCCTCCGCCCGGCTTGGGCAGCCTGGCCCTGCCCGCCGCTGCCGGCCCCGCGTCTCAGGCTGGGTGTCGGGGGGACGCTCTGTGCCCGTTTAACTTAGTTCTGTTAGTCAAGGGCTGCTCTGTACAGATCCGAGCCTCGGAGGCTCCCCCTCCGTCCCGCTGGCCTCTCAGTTGGAGAGGGGAGACCCAGCGAGCGAGCGCCAGTCCTCCTTTGCCGCTCCCTCCCCGCGGGACCCGTCCCGCGCTGCTTTGCCTTTTCTTTCTTTTTTCCTTTTCTCCTACCAGATTTTTGGCGTCTTTATCTTTTGAAGAGGGCGATGTTCTGTCGGAGTTCCACAGGTGCTCTGGTTGGCTGAGTGGGTCTGTAGATGTGGGTCTTGGTGTATTTGTGGGAGAGGGTGACCTGCGAGCGTTCTTCTACTCCGCCATCTTCTCCGTCTCCTTACATTCACTTTTTAAATTCAGTTTATTTATTTATCTTTATATAATTTTTTTAATGGAGGTACTGGGGATTGAACCTAGGACCTGGTGCATGCTAAGCATGCGCTCCACCACTGAGCTATACCTACCCTCATGCATTTTAATGGCTTTGTGGTATGCAGTTTTGTGGATGTATCACACTTCATTTAACCTTATCCCTATAACTGGGTGTTCAGGGAGTTGATAATATTGTGAACATCCTTGTTGCTAAAGCTTGGCACAGACTTGAATTGTTTCCTGAAAAGGAATTCCCTGGGTAAACACAGTGTAGTAAGCATGTGAGAGCTGGGCTGGTCTCCAGGGAAGGAGAGAAAAGGGGAAGTGTGGGGGACCTGAGGTCAGCACTGCCTCACACAGACCAGTGCTGCTGCAGACAGCCCCTGGTTGGGGTTTGGGGTGATGGGGTGATGCTGACTGGTCAGGCCTGGGTGGTGGACCAGCAGTGGATAGGTGGGAAGTTGATAGCCTGACGGGAGCCACAGGGACTGAAGTTTGGAGCTTGGAGGGTGGGTAATTTCCTGAAGGCAGTGGTTCTCAAACTCAGGTTCCTGGGCACTAGCAGACTTAGCATCACCTGGGAACTGTTAGACATGCAGATTCTCAAGATTCACCCAGAACTCCTGATCAGAAATGCTGGGATCAGGCCCACTAGTCTGTGTTTCATCAGGCCTTCCTGGTGATTCCCATGGTGCTGAAGTTTGAGAACCACCACCCTACAGAAAGTCAGGGGGCTAGTGCCAGAGAGAGGGGAGGAGCTCCTGTACAAGCAAAGAAGATGTTATCTTATATGTTGATTTAAAATGTTCCTTTCACTCGTATTCCACACTGCTCTAGCTGTGGTTTGTTCTACACGCGTCTGTCCTCTCCTCCGTAGACTGCACACTGCAGGGATGCTCTTCAACTGTGTGTCCTCTTAGCACAGTGTGGTAGGAGTGCTGACCTTGTCCAGTGCCCCTTCCGTCCACTCCCCATCCTTCTCTGCTCTCTGCCCCCAAAGGCTGATCTCTGTGCATCACATCACTGGGCTCTGGTATCCTCTGGATCCCACTTGGGTTTAGCTAATGGACACTTCTGGTCCCCCTCCCCCCACAAAAATGGAGGAAGAGAGAAGAGCAAGGTTAAGGTCTTTATTCTCTTGGGCCTTCCCTGTCAGTGCTCTTCAGACCAGGTATGTACCGCCTGACCCAACAGAGGCCTCTGCTCCTCTCAAGGTAGCTTCCACTATTGGCCTCCCTCCTGCCAGGGTCTGGGGACCGTTCCCTACCTTGGTCAGCTCGGGTCTAGGGGCCACATGGCTGCACTGCTGCTTGCCCCAGGTGCCCGCCACCACCCCTTGTGGTTACCCTGTGCTCACACCTTTGTAATCTGCCCCTTTGTAAATAAACCCCCCAGGGGTATTTATTTCAAATGCATTATCTATTTCTAGCTGAGACTTGACTGATAGAATCAACACCTAATAAATTTGGGGGGGGGTTTATTTAGTTATTTTTGAACTTTGGTTTTAAATTAAAGTATAGGAAGTTTACCATGTTGTGTCAATTTCTGGTGTACAGCATAATGTTTCAGTCATATGTATACATACATATATTCCTTTTCATAT
Source organism: Camelus ferus (assembly GCF_009834535.1). Classification (NCBI taxonomy): domain Eukaryota; kingdom Metazoa; phylum Chordata; class Mammalia; order Artiodactyla; family Camelidae; genus Camelus; species Camelus ferus. The sequence continues at coordinate 33,413,184 of NC_045712.1, read as the reverse complement.
TCTTTTTCATATAGGTTACTACAAGATACTGAATATAGTTCCCTATGCTATATAGTAGAAACTTGTTGTTTATCTGTTTTATATACAGTAGTTAGTATCTGTAAGTCTCAAACTCCCAATTTATCCCTTCTCACCTCCTTTTTTTCCTGGGAACCATAAGTTTGTTCTCTATATAAATATTTTTTTTAATGAAATCAGAACATTTTCAAAATTATTTTTGGTTGAAAACGAGGTATACCCATACTTTCTATCATATAAAATCCTTTGGTTAAGTTCTTTCAAGGTGGATCACTTAAATCCCCATTTAGCATTTATAAGAAAAATAAGCCCTGAAATACTTATAAGAAATTGAGACAAGTATTCTATTATTCATATTCTTGGCTTAAACCATGGCAGAGGGGGTGAGGTGGGATCTTTTCCAGCTGCCATTCATGGTGATAACTTGAACCCTTGGCCTGCAGAAGATCTCAAGGGATTTGGGGATGGGAAGTGGTGTAATTTATTTTCAAAGTTAATTTTTCAAAATTATAATGACATAAATTAAAGGCACTTTGAGTTATATTGTAAGCCAAATAAATTAGTTTTAGTCTTGAAGGGCGTAAATTAAACCTTGGTATTTAAGCAGAGAAATGCTCCCCATGGCCATTGATGGGCCCTCACCTTGCAGTTTATAAATCAAAGGTACAATTTGAGAATAAAACACTTTTTATGAAATAGAATGTCAAGAGCTCCTTGTTGAATTTGCTATAGCAATTAAGTTCTCAGGTGAGAAAAAGCTCCTCTTTTTCAATGTTTTATTAACTCTGTCATTCGGTACTCCATTTTTGGGAGCAACTCCTCATTGGAAGTACACATTAGGGTGACTTTTTCACCTCCATCTAAATGAAAAGTTTGAGAGGAGGAATTGGTTCCTGTATACAGGCTTGTGGTGATGGTGATGGAGACTGGGTCTTTGCCAGTTTGCAGAGAAGAGAGAAGAAGCAGAGGATGGTGAATGGTCGACGTGGTCCAGGCTGGCTGGTGTTGAGGTGGAAACGTCCCCCAGCTAATGGTGGAGGCGAAAGTCCATAGGCTGCCTTGAGAAAGAGAATAAGCAGAGCAGTGTGCAAGCTGACATTATCAGGGTCATGAGAAGAAAAAAGAGACAGAGAAAGAGATTCGAGGTGGAGAGCACAGGCGGATAAAGAGAACGACAGTCATGGCCCAGATGCTAGCAGGGACTGTGTGATTGGATGGCTGGCATCACAGCTTTCCTGGGGCTGGACCACTTCCTGATCCCAGCCCTGACCACACCATCATCAGCTCCTTCCTCATGAGCTAGCTCAAATGGACCTCTGTGTTTGGCAACAGAGTGATACTGATTTCAGGAACTGTAGGCATCATCTAGGCTTTGCTTTCCAGTTGAGGAAACTTCGTCTAAGAAAAGTGAAAAAACTCCCTACTTGGGCTGCCAGACCAGGTTGGAGGGTGGATGTGAATAGAACTGAACATCTGCCTTCGGCTGGGGGGCACACACAAGCACACTGTGCTTCTTGCAAAGGAGGATGATCCCATTTGGGCGGAGTCTGCTTTCCACGAGGGTCCTTCATGGAGATGGAGTAAGCAACTGTCCACATGGTATTCAAGGAGCACCGGGAAGCTCCCCTCCTCCTTCCTTGCTCTCCTCCCCACACCTTGGGTGGAAGCATCTTGATCCTTAGATTGTTGAAAAAGTTAAATGAGTTTTTGTGTGTTAAATCCTTACTGCAGTTCTTAAAGACCTAAAAGAGTAGTAACTACCCAGATGTCTAAAGCCACTGTTGTCACTCATTTATGCCAGGCTCCAGAGCTCGTGGGAGGAGAAATGATGCTCTTAATGAGTAATATTAGCTAGGCTTATTAGATTTAGCTTAAAACAACACCTGAAAGATTCGATCAACGGGGCAGGGTTGCTACCACCTGTGTGCTGATATAAAAGAACAATATCTTACACTAGTCCAGCACTTACATGGATCTGGCTACCTGTAAAAGCTCCTTTAATAAACACAAACATTGTAATATTGTTATCCCCATTTTCTAGATGCAGAACCCAAGGTTTAGAGCTCTGTGTAGGGATGGTCTCCCTGCAGGAAGTATTGTGAGAACCTGGAGCACTTGGAGGTGAGGAATTGCGTGTACCAAGTTGGCATTAACATCTCTAATTTCAGTGTTTTGTCCAGGACTAGTTCTCCAAGTCCAGGAACTTGCAAATAAAGGGCACCCTCTCCATCTGGCTGTGAGTGTAATTCTTCTCTGTCCAGGCTTAATGTCACCAATGTGATCAGCACCTGGATCATGGAAATCACCTCCTTGGGGGCATCCACCTTTCCCATTCATCTCTGTCTCTGCAGGTGATGAAAGTGGCAGCTGGAGGTCGGGGAACATTCCTTGCATAACGAAAGCAGCCCTTAAGGAGCCAGCTGAGCATCCAGCTCAGCAGAAGTAGGAAAGAGGTGGTCCTGTGACTTCCCACAATGCAATATATAAAGTTTATTTGAAAAGTTCTTTCTAAAATTTGAGAAGTGTGAAGCCCCATTTTTTCCCAGAGGACCCGCTGAGAAGCCACGGCTCCTAGGTGTCTTCCTAGGTTCCTCCTGCTGCTTCCCAGCAGGGCAGTGCTGATTTGGGAGGCAGGCGGCTGCTGGACACGGGGCGGGAGTTCTTCTGGGCTGATAGCTGTGCGTTGTTGGAAGGAGAATATCTTTTAATAAAGCAGCTCTTTAAGAAACTATGTAGATGGAATGCCTACATTTTCTAAACTTTTTGACGGCTCTGAAACTAACTCTAGGCGTGTTTTTACAGCTGTCCGGCTTTAGATATTTATTTCGATCCACATGTTTTTTATTCATGTGTGAAATTCACTTAAGAGAAATCCATTACTGGTTTGCATTTGTATGTATAACCTGCTTAAGACTTTAATGACTTAATTATAAAATAATTTTTGGTTGCTGTTTCATGTGTCTAGTGCCCAGTTTCTGTTATATACTCATTATTTTTAAACAAAGTTTCACTTAAAATAGAATATATGTTATATTTAAATTCATAATATACACTAAGTATAGCTTTGGAGCTTATATAAAGTGTATCTACCCAAAATCATAAAGTCAGTCTGGATATTAAGGGCTTATCTATATCTTTGGGTCTGTTAAGACAGTCAAGTAAAATTGCAGCATTTTAATCGCTTATATGTGGAATCTAAAAAAAAAAAAAGCACACAAATGAACTACTTATTTATAACTTAGGTGATTGATTTCTTGAATGTATGTAAGCACATTTGACTGTCCTTTGTGATTGGATTACTGCATTCTGTTAATTCTTATTTTGTGATTGGCTTTATTCTTTTGATAACTATGTAAATTTAAAAAGCTAAAGCTGTTTTTAGAAACAATGAACAGTACATATATGTAAATTTAAAGCGGTTTTATCTCAATGAGTTACTCTTCTAGAATAAACTTTGTTTTAAAAATAAATTTTAAAAATGCAGCATTTTAAGTAATGGATTGCTCTTAAGGGGAAAAGTATTTCTGAGACTCTTTTATCCTAGAAAAAGTTGTTTGAAAAATTACAACTAAGTTTGCCTGATGGAGTTAATTTCCTCTGTTTTTATTGATGGGGTTGTACATAAACAAAGCAGTTCATAGAGCGCTCTCTCTCCCTCTCTCTCTCTCTCTCTCTGTGTATACTTTTAAAAATGTATTACATTTTTGGCAGAGATAAATATCTACTTGAGCATTTTCGGACTGACTTTGTTATGCTATCAGAACTTATCTGATATTACAACTATCTGCTTACCTGAATAATTGACCCTTCTCTCCTGGTTTCTGATCATTAATCTTTATTTCATGAAATCAAGCAAGAGAATTAAATGACATCTCTGTGATATTAATAGTATAGATTCACTTCAATAGGTTGATTTGATCCTTTCTTTTAAGAGCGTCTCTTTATCTTGCTAACATGACCTTCTTTTCAGCCTGCTAGTATCTGAAAAATAGCCTTTGTTATTCTTTGGAATTTTTTCACTTTCTTTGGCCTCTAGCATTTTTTATCACTGTTCAGACATTTAGCTTTGCTCCCAAAGAAGTATAGAAGTATTTTTTTTTTTTGCAAGTCTCAATGTACTTGCCAAAATATAATAGCAGTCATTAGCTAATCATCCTTGTGTGCTGAGCAGATAAAAGCTCTTTAAAATGAACGTAGGTTTATTCTCCAGCAACAGTAATTCAGGGACTCAGTTTTATCCATCATTCCAAGGCAGCAACTGAGGGTGAAGCTTGACTTGAACCTCAGATGCGAGGTGAGAAGAAAGGAAAGGCATAGGGTGAGAACCATGTGGTCGTGAATGAGCATGAAGTTTCAGTCAGACCAGATGTGTTGTCATGCACCTGTGTCATGGGTAGTTCCAGCCCCCCATCCCCACTCCCACCTGCCGTGTGTCTAACTGTGGGCCTGGCGGACTGAATGGTTGGATGGGTCTGCCCACGTGTATCATGGACACTTGGTATAGTTTGTGGCCGCATAGAATTGTCTGAGAAGTCTTTGGAGAATTTTCACAGTATGAACACTTCCTACCCAAGGAGGGGAATCGACACCTTCCTAGACTTGCTGCTTGGTGTAGAGTCACGTGACTTAGTTCAGTCAATAAGATACAAACACAGGAACGATTCTGATGTGAAGTGGCTGGAGGAAGCCAGCTGGCTGGGCACGGAGTCCATTTTTCTGGGGATTATGGTGGTGGTCCCTTCTATTGCTTTCATTGATTTTTACTTGCTTTTCTGTCTGCTGTTCTGACTGGGTGACTTCTGTTATCCTGTATTTGAAGTCACTTACTCATTCCTCTGCGTTGTGTGGTCTGCCTTTCACTGCCTTTAGCTTGGCTGTTACAGCCATTGAGTTTTCTGTTTTTAATTGGTTCCTGTTTATAGTTAATATTTCCTTTTTATAGGAAATATTTTTGCATCTTTACTGCATCTTTACTCACATCTTTACTCACAGTCTCTCTTACTTCCTTCAATTCAGGCATGAAAAGTATAAGAAATAAATACTACCAGGGCTAAAAACTACTGTAAAATATATATGATGTGGTCACTTGAAGGCATTTATATAAAATAATAAAATAATAATATAAAATAATATTCCTTTTGAAATGTTTTTAAAATCAATATAATGGTACCCCCATTTACCAAAACAATTGTAGACATTTTAACCATTACTTTTTCTGTTTATCTCCCAGAGGTCAAAAACATATACAAAAAAAAGAAAGGACCTTAAAACTTTTCTTATACCATATATCAAACAAAGGACTTGGATCTGGACTATATAGAGAATTTGTACAGCTTTACAATAGCAAAATACCCCAGTAAACACAGGCTAATATTTGAATAAGGTATATCAGTGTGCAATAAGAACATGATAAGATGTTCAGGATAATCATTCATTAGAGAAATACAAATTGAAACCATGGTGCAATAATGCTACACACCCACTAGGGCTAAAGGGAAAAAGACTGACCATACCAAGTGCTGATGAAAACGTGGTGGAACCAGTGCTCTCATACACTGCTGGTGGGGATGTAAAATGGTACACACACTTTAACAAGTGTTTGGCAGTACTTTTTTAAAAATTAAAGCATAGTTGTTAGTTTCTGGTGCATAGTGATTCAGTTATACATACATACATATATATGTATTCTTTTTCAGATTCTTTTCATTATAGGTTATTGCAAGATACTGAGTATAGTTCCCTGTGCTGTACAGCAGCAGGACCTTGTTGTTTATCTATTTTATGTATAGTAGTGTGTGTCTGACTGTGCTTTTTTAAACAGTTAAACATACACCTACCATATACCATTCCATTCTTAGGCACTTACACATGCAAAATAAAGACATGTCCCTATAAAGACTTGTACACACATTTCCATGGCAACTTTGTTTCCTATAGCTTGGATAGAAATGACCCACATACCCATTAATAGGCAATGGTTTAGTCATACAATGAAAAACTCTTTTACCAGTAAAAAGGAGCCAACTACTGATACACACGGCAGCGTGGATGGGTCTCAAAATCATTACACTTTTTCACATTTCCTATCTACATTATTTCTATGTAAGAAAATTGCTTGGATGCATGCCTTTTCTGCATGGTTCCTGAGTTATTTTTGTCATCTATCATAAACTAATATTTCACAATTAATGAGGATCTTTTATACTTTTTCTTTTACTCAACACACTGCATATGCCCATCCACTCTGGGCGTACCTTTTCTTCCCCTCTTTGAAATGAAATTCAATAAAAGTGACAATGAAGAAAAACAGCCTTTTCTGTCTGAGAGGAATCGTCCAATGAAATTATAGCTTTAATTTTCTGCCTGACCTTTACTGTAATTTGTTTGAAATTTCATGATTTTAAGAGCAGTAGGTGTTCATTGAGGAATGCATCATCCCCTCCCCCATGGGAGATCTGGAAAACCAAACCTTTGAGTCTGATAATCTGATGGCTACAGCTGCCCTTGCTATTTGCTGTTCATTTCTATGCCCGTGAGGACTCGAAACTGCTCATATCCAATTTTGGTTATCATCATTTCCCAAGTTAACTTGATCTTTCACCAAATTTGAAGGAGTCGTGCTGGTGCAGTGTTTCTCATACTTTAATTTGCATACACATCACACAGGGATCTTGTTAAAAGGCAGGTTTTAATTCAGTAGGTCCAGTGTAGAGCCGGAGATTCTTCATTTCTAACAAGCCCATGAGTGATGCCCAGGCTGCTGGTCCATGGAGTATCCTTTACAGAAGAAGGGCATAGATCACACTGAAATAGCACACAGGCCTCCTATTATTTGTTTGCATTTAGAATAAATTCCTCTCTGCCTAGAGATAGCAATTCACCTTAGAAAAGATTTAAAGTAGAACCTTCAAAACACTGACCACTTTTTTTAGTCTGCATTATCACATATCACATTATCACATCATGAACCGTGTTGTCTGATACTTTTCCTGAATAAATGACCAACCAAAAAGGAGAGCTAGTTAAAGGGCCAAAGTAAAGAGACAGGGATGATAGAGTGTCTGTCTCCAACATGGGGTGTGTGAGAAATACTTGAATTGTGTTCAAGGTGGATGTCAGGCCAGTCTGGGGGAGTAGATTGCATCCTTAGCCTCAGCTTTTAGCCATCCCTGTATCCATGCCCTTTCCGCTGCAGCTTTGCAGTGGAGGAGTGACAGTCCTACTCCTTAACCCCAGGGTTGGCCACGTGACTGGCTTTAGTCAGTGGGGTATTAGCCGACATGACAGAATCAGAGGTTCACTTTGGACCTGTGCATCGAGACTTTCACCTCCTGCATCTTTACCGTTGCCATGGGAACGCCACGTGCAGGTGAGCCCACTGGTCTCAGGGCGAGGATGAGGGGCATGAGGAGCACAGCCAGCTCTGCCTAAACTCAGTATACTAAACTCACTTCACTGTGGCCAACCCTCAGATACTTGAAATAAAAGTGGTGGCTGTTGTAGTTGGAATTGGTCTGTCACACAGCCATAGCTACCTGACTCACTGGAGTAGTGTGTCTGACACAGGAGGGCATGGCTGGAGGTGGGTAGTGAGGTCCTGGGGGCCAGATCAGGTGCGGGAGATCCAAAAAAGTAAGGTAGATAGAGCACAAATCAAAGCAGGTGAAACAGAATGGAGTCCCAGCTAAGGCCAAACACTGGCTTTTGAAATATTTTCAGTGCATGCTTGCATGGATTGGTGAGATATACATAAAGGTGAGCTGAAATGGGACAGATGGACACTGTTTTGAGCCAGCGAGGACCCAGACTTGACACAACAGGATGTTATCTGTCTTGTTCAGTTCTCGATGGCTTGTGCTGTGAAGAGAAGACAGAGAAAAAGAGGGTTGGGAGAACACACTTCACTGATTAAATACATTTGAGACTGAATTAACTGAATAACATGTATCTTCTCATGTTGCTCACTTGCTTGTGATGACAGAACATTTTTTCCCCATGTAATTGACAGGTAATACTTAAGGAATTTCACTAAATACGAGGCACATGGTATTTGGACTGTAAGTCCTGGGTTTCTCGACTCCATGTATAGGAAGTTCTTGAAACCCTTTTAGTTGTTCATTCACCAACTCCTCCATTCTTTCAGATATGCTTGTGGAGCTGGCATTCCTGCACAGGAGAAGTCCATTATTTGATTCCAGTTGTTATGAATGTTAGAAAGAGGGGAAGCACAGTGAGTTCCAACCTTAGAAAGAAGGAGTACTTGACATAGTCTGGGGATCAGTGAAGGTTTCTCTGAGAATAAAATGATGTTTAAGTTGAAACCTGAAGTGAGCAGGAAGAGACATCTAGGCAGTGGGAACAGTATGTGCAAAGGACCTGAGGTTGAGCAGTGTGTGGCTTATTTGAGAAAGTGAAAGGTCATTTTTGTTGAACAGCAGACAGTGGGCAGGTGCCTGATCAGCCATGACCAGGTTAAGGATTTTGGCCTTATTCTAAGAGCAGTCGAGAGTAACTAAAGGGGAGCAGCATTATTCAATTTGTATATTAACAGATTACTCAGGGTGAAATATGGAGAATGGGGTTGGAAAAGGATAAACATGGAAAGTGGCTCTTGCAATGGTCCAGGAAAAAGGAAATGTTTGCTTGGACTCTGGTGATTGGAGTAGATTTGGAGAGCTTTGGATGGGTCCTCAAGATATTTAGAAAGTAGAATCAACAGTTCTTGACGTTCATTAGGATGTGGTGGATATGGAAGGGGGGAAATTGCCTTTGAAGTTTCTGGTGTATCACAACTGGTGTTGCTACTCATGCAGACAGAGGACATTAGAGAAAAATGAGTTAGGGAATTGGATCAAGAGTTGAGTTTTAGATATATTGATTTTGAGGTACTGTGATACATGGGGAAATGTCTAGTAGACAATTGAGCACGTTGTTCTTCAGCTCAGAGGAGAGGCATGAGCTGGACGTACAAATTTGCAAGTCATTGGCTTAATGATGATAATATGGAAGTCAAGGGATAGAGTATGAAGCCAGGAGAAAAAGTTGTAGAGATATCATTGGGGAGTATCCACATTTAAAGGAGGATAACTCAGCAAAGAAGCCAAGATGCTAAGAGGAAAACCACAAGAAGGTAGTACCATGGAGGGTAGGGAGTAGGACGGGGTGGGGGGGCATCTATTGGATGCAGTTGAGAAGGTCAGGAGGCTGAGCAGTGACACTTGTTTGTTGGATTCAGAAACAAGGAAGTCACTAATGAACTTGGCAGTAGTCAACTGGCACGACAGAGGCGGAAGCTGGACTGAAATGGGTTAATGAGAGACTAGAAGGTAAGCACATGGTGATGGAAAAGCTGATTGGAATAGAACACAGTTGCCATGCATTCACCATTTCTGTTTTGTGCAGAAGCATGCTTGATGTGCATGGCAGTAGGAAAAGTCCTATGTGAGCTGAGAACCTGTTCACGGGTAGTTAAAAAAGTAGACATCATCTTTATCTGTGTAATTAGGAGTTTAAGTTGCTTTGGTTTAGATGTCAAGAATTCGTGATTTGATAATGGCTTTGCTAAAAGCACTTATCATTTTCTTGTGAAAGAAGGATAAATAATATTTGTGTTCACGTAAACAATATTAATAGGGGTGGTGGCCACATTCAGAAGGAAACAATTTTGGGTACATCTTTTCATAAAACCATTGATTCAGTGATGACCTGTCTTTCTCATTTCTGATGGATATGACGATCCAGGCAGGAGAAATCCCGACTGTTATCTCATAATTGTATCTTTAGCACCTAGAACAGCATCTGGTGCAAGGAAGGGGTTCAGCTACAGTCTGTTGAGTGAAGGAATCCTAGTTGTTTCCCTCTGATTCTAGGAGTTACTGTGCACTCAGAAGAAACACAGCTGTACCTTGGCAGCAATACTCAGTGCGTCTGACCCCTCTGACAGTTGAGTTACTCCGGCTCGACATTTTACCAGTCAGCCCCGGTTGGGGAGGTTATACTGTTCTGGAAAACTCGGCATTGAAATGAGCTCAGCATGACTTAGGCTGGGTTGGATGGGATTCTGCTTTCCAGAAACCTTGAGTAAATAGCAAGCAAGTAGAATACTGCAAAAGGTAATTGTCTGCATTTGCTAGCAAACCCTTACTATTGCCCAGCCGAGAAGGGAGCGTGCTCAGAATGTCAGCTCAGCACAGAGATGAGTGGTCCCTAAGGGGCCCCAGGAGTTTAGAGGCCTCTCCTGCAATCCCTCTGCAACGCCAGCAAGGATAGGAGAGCTGTTGGGCTTGGCTGTAATAAGGGCTCTCTCACTTCTTACTTAATCAGAATTTGCATTGTTTTTCCATTCCGTGTTAAAGTGTGAGTGTTGCCTCTGTGTGCAGGGATAACAAAGCCCTGTAACTCCTGGCTTCCTCTGTAGCACCTTCTCCAAGGATCTCATAAGCTGATAATGTTCTTTCCAAATGAGCTATTTTGTAATCACACTCCACATGATTGTTTAAAATGATTATTACAGTTTCACCTTAATATAAAAAGATTTATTTGCCAGTAGAAAACTGAGTTTACCCAGGAATGCTTGTGTTAACTGCCTCTGGGCTCATCAAGGTCTGTGGGACTCTGGAGTCTGTGAACTGCAAATGTTAGTTTATGATTCTGTACATTTTAAGCAAATGAGCTAAATTTCCCTATTCAAAGATGCATTTTGCTTTTCTACCCCAGCGCTCAGAGGGGGATGTAACCTAGGCAAAAGGAAGGAAGGAAGATGACACAGAGGGAGGGTGCTCGTTTGGAGACGGTGTGGGGTGCAGGGACAAAGTGAGAACTTGAAGATGCATTTCTCCCCACTCCCCAGCCCAGGGTTTAGGATTAGGATTGGATTCCCCAAACTCTGAAGCACTCTCTTGCCCAGCATGCCTGAATTTCCAGCACATATTGGACATGGGCTTTGGTTTTGTTCTCATTACTGTAAGTAGGCGTTGTCGTCTTGCTCAAGAGATTAGCTGATTTGAGTCCCCCAACCCCCCATCCCCATTGTCTCAATCCCTGCCTGGTCCTCGTTGATACTTCCCTGACAATAACCAGACTGCTTTTAGAGGAAATTTTTTTGTTAAGTCCTTGGAGGTTTCTATTTTATCATCCTTCTGCTCACTTTATAACCAAGATTCTACATTATGTAGGTCCAAGCTACAAAATGTTTTACTAACCATAAATGGTTGTTTTCTCATTCCAAAATCACCTCTACTTCATCACGGACATGACTAACTCTCTAAATTAGGGTTGGCAGACTTTTTCTATGAAGGAGAAAATAAATATTTCAGGCTTTGTGGACCATATGGTCTCCGTTGCAACTGTTCATGTCTCTCGTTGATGTGCAAATGCCACCTTATGCAGTGTGTCAGTGAATGGGTGTGGCTGTGTGCCAATAAAACTTTATTTACAAAAACAGGTGGTGGGCTGCATTTGGCCTGTGGGCTGTGGTCTACCGTCCCTGTTTTAAACCATAGTTCCCACAGTTTCTCCATTTTCATAATGTTGAAACAGGCATACACCGGGTTCTAACATCTCTTCACAGTTATGATGAGTCCCAGCTTACTTTGTTACTCTCTCCCTTTTCACATAGTCAATAGGGAATCTTGACATTTTTTTCAGGGTAAGAGCATCATCTCAGTGGCCTCATTATCTGGGTCTTCCTGAACTCATCTTCTGTTCCTCTCTCCCTTCATCACTCTGCTTCAGCTCCCCTGGTCTCCTTGCTGGTCCTTGAAAATATCGGGTATGCTGCTGTCTCAGGACCTGGGCTCTTGCTCTTCCCAGTGCCTGGAATGCTTTTCCGCCAGATTATCACAAATATCACTCCATTTTCTTCACGTCACTACTCAAACATCACCTTCTCAGTGAGACCTTTTGTCTTGGTCAGTATCTAGTCGGAAACTCAGGGACAACTAGGCATTTCATACAGAATTTAATAGAGGAGAATGGTTACAAATTGAAAGGCTTAGAGGGGCAGAAGGGAGAGGTGAGCTAACACAGAGGTGAGTGACAGAGAAGGGCTGGAAGAGAAAAGGGGAAATGTTGTAACCCAGAGCCCATGCTCTCGGGGTCACAGAGGTCATGGCTGCTGGACCCACCAGTGACATTGCCTTGCAGGAAGATCAAAATCTTTACTTCCGTTGGTGCTTGGGAACTAGAAGAGACCTACACTTGGTGTTACCACTGCCAGAGCCAGAGTCCTTAACTGCTGCGGGGTTGCTGTTAATGGTATCACTCTGTCTCATCAGGGGCCCAAGAGCTCCCTACTCTGCCTTGGTAACTGGGGTTGCTTGAAGCATCACTGGAACCAGAAAGAATATTGCTCCCTCTTTCCTCCTGCTTTCCCGTCTCCGGCTGGTACCTCCGGTTGGCAGAGGGAGCGTTGGCAGAACCTACCCAGTCCCAGCTGTGAGGGAATCTGGAAAACATAGGGTGTAACCTTCCAGCCCCTTGCTATAGAGAGCTGACCCCAGGAGAACTAGAATAGAGCAGAGACGCATTGAGTTATTAAACAACATTCTCTCCATGTAACCTGACTACTCCACAATCCATCCCTTCTCCCTGCTTTGTTCTCCATGGCTTGTGTCACTGCCTGACATACTTGTGTACTTCCTTGTTTATCACCTGTCTCCCCTGCTGGATTTTGTTCATGGCGGAACCTTCAGTTTCTAGAACAGTGTCTGGAGTACAGGGGATATTTAATAAAAATTTGTGGAATGAGTGAATGAATCCCTTAACACCCAGAGACTACTCCTGAAAACTACTGTGGTTCACAGAGTTTTAAAGACTCATAGACCATCAAGGATCAGGAGAAAGTCTCTCTTTTTCTCTCACATGTATGTGTGTTAGATGTACATTTTTTTTCCCTCTAGAAAGCATCTGCCTGGAAACACTGACTAGTCTTTACTGGCAATGTAAACCTGTTCAGAGAGGGGACCCTACACCTGAATCTGCTTTGGCAAATGTTGCTGTGTCTTTACGAGAGAGTTGTCTGAGTTTGCTACGGCCGCTGTAACAAAGTATCACAAACTGGGTGGCTTAACCATAGACGTTAAGTTTCTGTCAGTTCTGGAAGCTAGAAGTCCAAGATCCAGGCGTCAGCAGGTTGGTTCTGAGAGCTTAAGGGAAGAATTTGTCCTGGGCCTCTGTCCTTGGCATCTCGAAGTCCACCTACTCCCTATGTCTCTTCACATCTCTTCCCTCTGTATGTGAGTGTGTCCATACTTTCTCCTCTGATAAGATCACCAGTCAGAACAGATTAGAGCTCACCCTAATGACCTTAATTTAATTACTTCTTCAAAGGTGCAGTTGTAACTCTCACACTGTTCCATCATGAAGTTCTTGGAGGCTAGGACTTCCACATACGATTTTTCGGGGGGATGCAGTTCAACCCAGAACAAGAGTCAAGGTAGATCCTCCCCCGAGTTCCGTATGTTGCAGCCTGGGTTTCACCTTCACAGTTTTTGAACCAGTACTTAGAGGTTTGAAATGGAAAACCTGTTTCCTTTGTGATCTTCCACGTTTTTCCCCCTCAGTTTCCTCCCAAATCATTGGGGGAGTATGGTGACTCCATATTTGCTGTGTTGTGTTCCTGGACCAGGAAGCTTGTACGTATGTCTTCAGAGGTGGAGGCTGAAAAGATTCTTCCTCTACAAGCACTGCTTAGCGCTGACTGGGCGAGTACAGGTACTCGGCAGGAGGTTAGACGTGAGCCATTTCAACAAAATTGCCAGGATTCCGTTGGCAAGGAGAGGGGCTCTGTGCATGGCTTGCACTTTAAAGCCCAGTGATGGAAGTTTCAAGAGGCAGGCAAAGCGGGTTGCATAACAAGGGGTACCTCGGACCCTGAGATTCCATAGTGCATCTTGGCTTGTGAGGCCCATCCTGTGTTTATAAGTCGATGTTCTGTTAGGGAGCCTCCCGCCTTGGAGGCTGAAGGGCAGATCGGCAACCCAGAGGTAGGGAAAGGTTCCGCAGGAAGACGTCCCCTCTTTGACCTTTATGTAAATCGAATCTGTCGTGGAACACACAGCAGAGCTCTCATCTTATCTGTGTGCCGCCTTGTTCTACGAACAGCCCACCAGATAGTTTTCTGTTCTCTCCCCGAATATTGAGTGACCTTGGAAATAGCATCATCTGTCTTGGCAGATTGAAGATAGAGAAAACAAGCAGGAGAGACAGACCTGCTGGTTCCTGCTATTGATCAGTGGCTTGAATGAAAGCTCATTATGAGCTGGAGAGATGTATCAGACATGGTGTCAAGGGTGGAAAAACTCAAAACAGACCCTGGCAGCAAGGAGAAGTGGTAAAAACAAAGCAGGCACACACACACACGCACACCCCAGAAAGCACTGTGCCTTCCTTGGTTAGTGTATTCAGTGTATTTGACTGTTTCTCCCCATTCATGGGAAGCTACATAAAGAGAGTTCCTAGATTGGTCATATTTAGTCGAGACCCCTCACTGGGTAAACTGAGGCCAAGAGGGATGAAATAACCACCCATGATCCCCCAGGGAGTTTGCAGCTCTGTAGGGATGCTCAGACCAGAGCTGACTCAACAGAATCCCAAGTTCTTCCTGCCACTTTTTTCAGCTTCTCCCTCCGCCCAACACTGTGTCTCAGGGTCCCATCATTAGACTCTGCCGCGCGAAGGCCCTGGCTCCAAGCAGACCAATACAGCTCTGGAAAGAGCCCAGAATAGAAGACAAACCCAGGTGGGGTCACATCGCTCATGTGACTGACACAGCAGTCAGACACAGAGTCTGGGCATCCCGCTCTACCTCCTTGAGCTTTATGTCCTCCTTTTAAGAAATGGACATGCTAATGCTCACTCTCCTGGCCTGTCTGGGAAGGTGTGACATTAACATCAGTCCATGGACACACTCCTAGGCCCTCGCTGACCATGTCCTCCCAGAGGAGCCCTCTCTGAGTCTGCTCACATCTAACCATGATGCGGCCAGAAATGGTTAATCAGATGGTCCCAGTGAGCCCAGAGGGCAGAGCCAGAGCTGTGCACTGTGATTAGAAGGAGTGCTGTATTAGTCAGGGTTCTCCAGAGAGGTGGAACCAATAGGATGTACGTATTTAAAGAGAAAGATTTATTTTGAGGGATTGACTCACTTGACTGTGGGAGCTCTCCAGTCTGAAATTTGCAGGCCACACTGGCAGGCAGGTTGGAGACCCAGGCAAGAGCTGATACTGCAGCTCGATTTACAGGGCCGCCTGGGAGGCAGAGTTCCTCCGTTCTTGCAGAATCCCAGTCTTTTCTCAGGTCTTCAAATGATTGGATGAGGCCCACTTACACTGTGGAGGGTGAGCTGCTTTACTTAGAATCTCCTGATTTCAGAGTTAACTACTGCTGACAAATTCCTTCCCAGCAGCATCTGGATGGTGCCGGACCTAAAACTGGGTACCGTGGACCAGCCAAAGTGACACATGAGATTAAGCATCACAGGCGGGGATTTCCAAGGTGGTGCAGAATTGCAGGGCCCTGACAAGACACAACATCAGGACCAACTAGATGCAGCTACAGACCGTCAGGCCTGTCCTCCAGCACACATTTTGCTGAGAAGCAGTCTCATCTTACAGTCCTGGGGCAAGCCGGGTTCTTGCTTCTCCCCACTCTGATCAGAGAGAGCACAAAGGGAAAGGAGCGAAGTGCCCCCCCCTCCCCTGGGGGGGGGCAGCCTCTGCTCTCCTCCACTCCCTTCTGTCCTTTCCTGGCTCCCTTCCCTTTTCCCTGCGTAGTCTGTGGAGAAGCAGGAAGGACAAAAATGGGAGAATGGAGTAAGACTGAATGAAATCCCAGTTAGGAGGGTGTGGAATTTGATGCTGGATGGGTGACCTTCTAAGCTATGTGCGTTGACAGGCTCATTTTGATAGATAATCCCGCCTGTCTGAATGCAGAGAGAGGCCAGGGAAACCCATCACTCTCCGCTCTCCTTTCTCAGCGTCAAATCCCCAGTAAAATGAAGCCCAGGACTGACCTAAAATGAGGCATAATCATTGGATGCTTTTGTTTCTTCCTTCCTTTCCTGAGGAAAAATCCGAGTCCCTGGGCTTTAGGGCAAGTTCATTTCATCCAAGTTCAGTCTCCTTTTTTAAAAGTGGGGAGTGAGGAGAGGTTAAGAGTATGCTGTCTTGTCAGGAAAACTATTGAACTGCGGGACTCTTTAGATTTTGGACAGGACTGGATTATTTTGGAGAATACAGTGATGATAACCACACATTAAAAAAAAACAAAACACAGACCGATTTTCTAAGGCCATGTAATAGAATGCCACATGTAACCTGGATGCTCTCTGGTTCCATGAAATTACAGTTCTCAAATCTGAAACCAACGGGATTAAAGAAGACTGCACTTCTGACTGTCTGAAATGAGATTTACTTTGCTTTGTGGGGTGCCTTGCTCTGAGCCCTGTGGTTTCTTTGTAGATCTTCAGCTCCTTGTTTCCAGGGGAGGGTGACTATGGCTCCAAATAACCCTTGGTAGGCGTTTCAGTAGACTGCATTTTTAGGCTGTTTGAAATCTATTCTTAGGAATTATTTCTGCATGTCTGATGATAATCTCCCTAATCTTAAAGTCCTTTAGTGTCTCTCCATTGTCTACTTAATTTAAGCACAGATTCCTTAGCCTGTGTTAAAGATATTGGTTGCAAACAACAGAGTCTAACCCAAGCAAATGGGGTAGCTCAGGAAATCAAAGGGAGAGACAGGTAACCAAGTCTTGGGATGGTAGGACCCAGGGATGCCCCGAGGGGTCTTAGAGGCCAGAGTTCATGACCTGCTCTCAAATAAACTGCCAGAAAATGACTCAGGTCCAACCACTCTTGGTGATTGGGTGTCTGAAGAATATGCCAATTCCCAGAAGAAGGAATCTTATTGATCCAGTTGGAGCCCAAGAGAACGAGGCCCTGCCTTCCACCTTGGACCAGTCACTGTGGTCAGGGGGAGGTACCAGAACTGACTTAGTTAGGTAACGTGGTACTTGTTGGCATATGTTACCAGCAGGAGAGAGATGCGGGGGGGGGGGCATCAGCAAGGCCACTGCCAACTGGTGCTCAGTCCTCTCCACAGCTCACCAGGGCAACCTGTCCAGGTGATAAATATACACCCAATACGTATACTCTGTTCTTCTAATACATGTACTTTGTTCTTTATCAAAACCAGTCTCATTTGGGACCTATTCGCTCATTTGGTAACTTCCCTACACTATATCTCTGTCCATAATGTTTACGTTGCCCCATAACTTGGATCCTTCCCCAAGCTTCAGACTCAAGGGCTGCCTCTTCTCTAAACTCTACAGATTCCAGTTGCAGGTGGTCGGTTTTTGCATGCTTTGAACTCTAGCACCCGTTTGTTTCCTGACACTCCAGTTGTGGATGTGAGGTGTGAAGCAGGGACAAGGAGCCAGGCTGCCATAGAATCAGAAGACTGGGGAAGGAGAGAGGTAAGGGGGCCCTCTGGATGGGCCAGGGGCTGGATCAGGAATGTAGCAGAGAGGAGAGTTCCAGTCAGAAGAGAAGATGGTGTGGATGTGTGGTTAAATGTCAAAGGCAGCGTAGATGAGAGGCCTGGATTTGAAAGCCAAGTTCTGTCCGTGTGACATGGACCTTATCTTCCTGTCTCCTTCCTGTGCCTCATTTCCTTATGTACTAAATAGATATCAGGATGCTAACCTCGGTGATGTGTGTATTTGTAAAGGGTGGGGCATGGTGTCTAAGGCAGAATGTGAAAATCGGAATTTAGAAGCTTTGATGTCTTCGACCAACCAGTTGTTAAAACATAAGTTACAATTGTGAAAAACTAACAAATCAAAAACTTCTGTGAAATCCAAAAGCTGCTGGGCTGACCTTTGCCTTTCTCCCTAAAAATAAGGAAGAAAATATTAGAGACTGTTTATCTGTAAATGTTTATTTAAAAAAAGAATCAGGTGGGGCAAAACTTTTGAAGAATAACTGCATTTTCCTACCTTCAGTATGTTTTCTCCTTGGTTTTAATAAGGTAATGAAACAAAGCAAACCTGAAGTATCAGTTTAACCATTTAAACATGTAAATTGTTTGGAAACTTTGTTTACTTAAAATTATGAAACATATTTATTGTAGGAAATTGACTTTGTTTACCTAAGCTGTAAAATAACTTACTGGTCTGATTTTAATTTAGCCCACTATTATAAATATCATCTCGATATAACTGCTGATCAGGAAACAGGGAAAGAAAAGAAATCCTGAAACTCCTAGGTCAAATTTTTCTCTTTTAGGCAAGTAATGGTTACTAAATGAAGAAGGGCCTTTAACAGATTCCTATAAAAATACAGCATGTATTAGTCAGCTCGGGCTGCTGTACAAAACACCGTAGACCGAGTGGCTTAAACAGTAGACATTTATTTTATCACCATTCTGGAGGCTGGAAGTCCAAGGTCGAATTTCCAAGGGGGTTCGGTTTCTGGTGAGGAGGCCCCTCCTGGCTTGCAGACAGCACAGTTCCTGCTTGGTCCTTACATGGCAGAGAGGAACAGAGAATGGGAGGGGTTTTCTTATAAGAACACTAATCTTGTTGGATCAGGGTCCCTCCTTTGACCATAATTAATTCCTTAGAGGTCCTATCTCCCTACAGCCATGTGGGAAATTTGGGCTTCGTATGAATTTTGTGGGGAGCACAGACATTCAGCCTGTAAAATGGCACAAAGCCTCATCTGTTCACCAGAGTAGATGTTCAGTGCAGATTAAGTGGCTGTGGTATTGCAGAGCTGGGGATGTTCAGGTGCGAGTCTTCTTGATCCGCAGCAGCCGGCGGGGATCCAGCTTAGCGGTCCCATTTCTGTGGGTCCTCAGGTCCCCACCTGAAGGTGGGGAAGGCTGAGCTTTTCGTCGGGAGAGCCTTCCACATGCCCCTGGTTGGGTCTGGCTTTCCTCTTACTCACTTTCACAGGACTCTGAACCTCACCTCCGCAGCATTGGTCCCTGTGTGTAATTATTAATGGTTAACCACCTTCCCTGTGAGACCTCCGTCCAGTTTTAAGGTGCAATACAGAATCAGTCTTGTATCTCCGTGGTATCTCCATCCGGGGTTCATACTCGTGAAATGAACCATCGCTCAGAATCCAGATGCAACCCATTTCTGGGAGCTGACAGGGAGATTGCTGCACATCCACTGGGGTTGGTACCTTGATAGATCTGGGGGCTTTCATCTTAGCAGCAACACAAGGAAAGCAAAGCCACAACCAGGTGAACGCGTTAGACCAGCATGACTGGTGGGCAGGTCCACGCTGGGGGCGCACGGACGCCAGGTCCACGCTGGGGGCACATGGACGCCTAGAGGTTTTTGTCCCTCAGCTGAACTTGACGCAGCATCCAGAAAAGGGGCAGAGGCCATGGGGAGTCTACTGCCCTGGGCAGGATGCTGGTTCCGGTGCCGGGTGGGGCCAGCTGGCTGAGGGTTTCTAGAGCTGACTCGGACACCGTGTGCCTCCCGTGGGTCCCAGGAGCCCATGCTTTAGGTTGTGTTTACTTGCGTCTTTGCGTATCACCCTCCTACTTCAAAGCCCACCCTTTGCTTCTCCTGCTTCTGATGCCGTATGTTGAGCTTCAGCAGATGTTTGCTGAACTGGATGGAATCGATGAGGTGGCTTTGAAATGAAAGTTGAAAGCCTCCCCAGGATTCCACATCAGCCACAAGTGAGTGTCTTCCTAGGATCCCTCAAAGGACCTGTTTCCTCCCATTTTTGGATACGCCCCCCTGTTTCAGAAGAAAGTACAGAACCCTACATCTAGGCCTTAAAAGGAACGTTGGTTTTCCTTTGACGCTGGTTTTCAGGTGCCCATGTGACATCAGGATAATCTGAAGAACTGAGTCCCCTCCCGGGGAATCTTATTCAGCAAACCTGGAGTGGAGCTCAGATGAGTGCCTTTTTCACAAACTCTCAGGTGATTCACGGAGGCAAGCAGTCTGTGAACCACAACTGGAAGCCTTAGCTCCCAGTCTCCTGAGGTGTCTGGTAAACCGTGAGTCGAGGGAGGGAGGCTGAGGTTCTGCATTTCAGACAAGCTGCCGAAAGGCAGACGCAGCTGATCACTGCACCACACTCTGAGCAGCAAGGACGCAGGAAAGTCACTAGTGTGACTGATGAGTTAGGGCTCTGGAGTCAGACAGTCATGGGCTTGAATCCAGCCTCCCCACTTGCTCCTGAGACCTGCCTCTCCCAGTCGCCGAACCCTTGTGTCTCCCGTAGGAACTGGTGCGGGGAGTAAATGGGACAGTTTATACACAAAACATCCATTGCGTTGCCTGACAAGCTGTTAGTTCTCCATGGATGTAAGCCACCCCATTATGTTATCAGTATTAAATCCTGCTAATTCAATGCAAATTAGAGACGTTTGTTGTATAATCTCTCTCATTTTTTCCCACTCATTTCGCCTCTGTGAAGATTTGAGATGTTTCCATCCCTATCATACAGCCCATCTGGAAGATAAGAAAAATGAATCAGTCCCCAACCAGATAGCCAGCCCATGCAGTGCCGTGAATGTAACGCATCCTTAATAAGATGTCACAATAATTAACATCACAACATCTGGATGAGGGGCTAATTGACCTCATCTGTCTCCAGATGTTGGTCATTATGTTTACAGAGCTAGTGAACCCGAGCTGGGTCTATGTGATTCAAAACTGAACGTCCTCCCAGGAACGTTTTCACTTCAGCCCTCGCAGGTAGGCTGTTAGGAAATTGCAGCCTCCAAATTGGCTGAATTGCTTGGATTTCAGTTACTTGCTCCATTCTTTCCAAGTGTACCCAATGATGTAGGAGCCCACTGTTCTATCTCAGGTTTGTTAGCGCATCTTCAAGGTTTTCAGAAAGAGCAAAGACCCCCCCAGGGGCAGGTCATGTTTACTTGATGGGAAAATATTTAGCGTCATAGGTAAGCCCTTAGGCTTTGTAATCGCACAGAGCTGGCGGCTACACCGCTTTGTGCCGGTGTGACCTGAGTTCACTACCTAACCTCTCTGAGTCCCATTTTCGTCCGAGCACCACTGCTGGGACCACTGCTGTTGGTGACCTTAATGTCATGTGCTCTGTTCTTGTAGGGGTAGCCAGAGTTAAGTACTGGTCCTTGAATGTGAACTGTGTTGATTTGCGCCATCATTTCATGTCACTGGGATGTGTTTGACTCACAACTGAAATTCACATTTAAAATTTAATTTTCACTAGAGACTGCAGTGTTAGAATGCAAAAAAAAAATTTGATGATTTTAATTATTTTTTAAGACTGTGGTATACGTGGGCTCCCCTAGTCCTATGTGGTAACTCTGGGAAGAAAGGGTAAAGGTTTTGCAGATGATGGAGGCTATTTCAACTCTCAAGTACAAGAAAAGCTAAGGACCCTTTTACATCTGCTATCCCATCTGATCTTTGGCATTACTCTGCCTCTGTTTTTCAGATAAGATGCTAAGCTACAGGGATAGCAAATACCTCCTCCAAAGACAGATAGTGGGTGACGCTGCAGGAATTTGAATCCATTTAATCTGATCCCCAATAACATGCCCTGAAACCGCCCTGTACCCATTATCAGACTATTCCTTCTCACAAGACATTAATTTTTTGAACTCATAAAAAACAGGAGTCTAATGACTCCAGTTAATTCCAGCAGCAGGAATCTATCTTTCTGTCTACAGTAACTGGGTGAATTAGACGTTGTGTGTGAAAAATGATGTTTACGTCATAATGTAGGTACATGATATTGGCATTACAATCAACACCTAATTACCATTAATGTCTATTGTCCTGATTATTTTGCAAACACCCTGAGCTACATGAAAGGCCTTTGTCACTTTGACAGTAAGAGCCAGTTTTCATCATTTTATAATCCCTAAATGGTGTGTCTGATGAACCAATTGAAGGGTGAAACTACAAAGAGTTTCAGCTTGCAAAGTCTAGGACGAGCAGAAACACCAGCAGAATCCCATAGCATACTTCGATTGATTAATCGATGGGGTCTTTCATTCACATTCACTTTTTCTCTCTTTTGACAAATCTTATTTTCATTTTTTGCATCTTCCATAGATATCTTCAGCTTGATTGAGTGGATGATCACCTCCTTCCAGACTTGGGAACCTTTCATTTTTACCACTCTGTGGCTGTTTTCTTGCTCCTGTATGACACACAGCTGCTCACCCTGATGGCTAGCCGGTGGGTGCAATGAAATGGAATTCAATTCAGTAAATACTCACTGGAGTTTCTAACCGGTGTCAGGGTCATACTTGGCACTGGAAACGCAGAGATAAGTAAGATGATGGTGGAAATAAAGATGGCAACTGTCATGGATGGAATTGGATCTCACCAAAATTCCTGTGTTGAAGTCCTAACCGCCAATGTGACTATATTTGGAGACGAAGCCTTTAAGGGGGTAATTAACGTTAATGAGGTCACAAGAGCTGGGCTCTAATCCAATAGGATTGGTACCCATATAAGAAAAGGAAGAGACGCCAGAGGTCTTTCCACACACTGAGGAAAGGCCATATGAAGACACAGTCAAAGGTGGCATCTTCCAGCCAGGAAGAGAGGGCTTGCTGTAACCAATCCTGCTGGCATCTTGATCTTGGACTTCCAGCCTCCCAAATAGTGGAAAAAACAAATGTCTGTTGTTAAAACCACCCAGTCATTTATGCAGCCTGAACAGGCTCAGACAGCAGCCTCCTTAGCAGCTCACTGCCTTTGAGAGAGCACGCTGGGTGAGCCACTGGGCTGGGCACTGAGGATAGTCACGATGAACAAGCCATGGTCTCTGTCCCCCTTGATCATGCCAAGCGTCCAGAGAGGTGAGTACATGGATGTATTCACATCCCAGTGTGCAGAACAGGCTTGGGGACGGGGAGGGAGTTGGGAGGAACCCACACAGGGTGGGTTGGAGTGGAAGTGGGTAAAGAGCTTCCCCCGGCACATTGTTCAAGGTCTGCTCTTGGTTTTGTCTGTCTGATTTTATAAGTATTTTAAACTCCCCTCCTGGTTGTGTTCTTCCTAGTCAAGTCCTGCTTTAATAGGGCCTACTTAGGGGGCTAACTGATGGCAAGGAATCTGAAAGCTTAACTGCAGCCACCTGAAGCACCCTCTTCACTTGGTCATCATCTGGGAAGCTGGAGTTCTCCCGTTAGAGTTGAGTAGCTTGAGATGTACTGCTTGGGAAACGAAATTCACCCTTTTCCTTCTTGCCTGAGCGAAAGGGTGGCTGTTTTGCTCTCTCATCAGGGCTCAGGACGTGCTGCCAGTTAGAGTTACAGTAGGCTGAAACAAGGTCTCACTGTGGGTTACTTCCTGTGTGATTCAAGTTTGAGTCCTCTTAGCCAGTCTGTCTGGTACACGGGGACGCCGTGTAACGCTGTGTCCAGGAAATAGGCCTTTGGAGTCAGACGGGCTCGGATAAAGGGTCCTGCCTCCTCCACAGCTGTGTGGCTCCAGGCAAATTAGGGGATCTCTTTGAGCCCCAGTACGCCCATCCAGGATGGATAAGAGTGGTGCCCAGGATTAAGTCAGTGATGCAGTTATATGCAATACTGGGCATAGAGCCTGGTATGTGGTAATGGCTCCGAATCTATTTTTGTTGTTTTGTAATTTGGAGGAGATGGGCAGAAATTTAATGGTGACTATTAAGCAACCACTGTGACCCTAAGATGTGAATTTAGCAATCAGTTGAATTTGACCGTATGCATTGCATATGAATTTTGTAAGGACAAAATGAAGTAGCATGGACCTCTGTCTGGATTAGGGTAGGTGCTCAACAAGTGTCAGTTTTCCCTTCCTTCTCATTAAGAGCAGATGCTTCCTGTACCTTGGCTGCCTCGGTGAACAGGAATCTTGATTCCCTCCAACCGCAGTGGTTGTTCAAGCCTGTCGATGCATTAACCTCTCAAGGTGAATAAGGAGGGGTCTGTATTATCAAAGCTCTTCTAATGTGGTACCTGTGAGCCCTATTTGGAGATGAAGTTTTAAGTGTTATTCATATTTCAGTTACTTCCAAGTCAAAGGGGATAATATAGCTGAAAATACAGCCAACACAGGTTTCTGGTATAATTCCTTAGTTCTAGGTAGAGACTTGAAATCACCTGGTATTCTCAATTTAAATAATTCAGATTAAGGGTGACCAGGTATACAAGCTGTGGCCCTTGCCCTCAGAGCATCCGTGGTACAGTCAGGAGCAGTCAAGCAAAAACCATTAAATAAACGGAAACAAACGATGGGCTCTGTAGCTTCACCATACAACTCTTATAAACAGTGAGCGCCTACACTGTGCCTCATCAAAACCATTTGCCTGTCGCACAGCAGCTCAGAGAAATCATTTTTTCTTGGAAAACTTTGTGGACCACTGGCCCCATATCTGAACACACACCCACACCCACATGTGCGCGGTATGAAATCTCTGTCCTGTGTGCTCGTAGGATCCTGTACTTCTCCTCCTTAGAGCTGCTCTGTGTTTACATGTTCACCATGGTATCCTCAGTGCCAGGCAGCTGGACACATAGTAGGTGTTCAATACAGACAGATTAATCTTCTGGCTGTAGAGAATCAAATGGGTGTGGGTTTACCATAGATGAGAACACTGATCCTTAGAGGGAAGAAGAAAACTGGTAACAGTAGAGACTAGCCCAGGGCATCCTGACCAGTGGCGTTTTCACTGCTTCTGACCATGTCACTTTCATGTCACGTTCAATCTTCAGACCAGGGTGTGCATACTGAGCAGTGGCTTCTTCAGATCTAGCGAGAGTTGGTAGGAGAAGGCATGCTACTGCTTCCTGGTTCCAGGAGCTAATTAAGCAGCAAAATGCCGCGGCGAAGAGGATTCTGTCCAGCAGAGGGAGCTCTCTCACTTAATAGTCACATTGATCTTTGTTTAAAAACTTTGCGGTAGGTTTTCATCAACTTCTCCTTATTAGAATCACAGAATCTCAGAAATAAGTCATCAAGTCCAGCCACTCTGAGAGCAAGAATTCCCTCAAGAACCAGGATTGTTCCCTCCATTATACCCCCTTCCCTTTCTCTTTTAGGCATATTTTTTGAGCACCACTATGTGCCAGGCATTGACCTTACAAAGATGAACAAGATGATCACGAACTCTCCTCTTTTTTCTACCTACAGCCTTACTTGATTAGCTCTCCCAACCGGGCAGCTCCCTCCTAATTGAGGATTCTCCTTACCCTTGGGCTGCTCTGACAGATCAGATGTTCTCTGCATTGAATCAGAAACTATTCCCCGATACCTTCTAGCCTCTGATTCCCATCTGTGCCTTAAAATTGTACCTGGCACATAACAGCGGTGAGTGCTGCCGCCTGGGCCTTCTGCGAGTTGTCTTCGGATACTTGAAAAAAGTGATTGAGCCCCCTTGGAGTAATTTCTCTAATTTTCATCGTTTGGTTGGGATTTTGGATTATGAACCTGCTTTTGGTGAGTGAGGTGGACAGGGAACAGGCAGGTAATTAACACAGACAAAATGTGAAAGTCAGCACGATTAGACTTAAGCTTCCCTTGTAACTCTTCCCTCTTGTAAAATTTCCATCGCGAGGAGTGCAGAGTTCTGTTACCTTGTTGGGGTTTGGCTGTGCCCATCTGATCCACCTTTTCCTGTGAGGTACTAGGGACTGAGTGGGGGCATTTCCCTGGGAGATGAGCAGTTTAAAAGGAAAGCAAAGAAGACAACCAGCTGGACCCAGGCAGTGTGCTGTGTCATCTGTTTGGGAAAATGTCCTTCACTGGAAAGAAAAGAACCAAACCAGAGCAGGGAATCCCCACCCAAGCAGGTGAGGAATCCACAAGAGAACACCTGGCTGGGCCCTGCCTGTGTCTGTGCCTCCAAAAATTGGTGAGTTTGAATGAATGAATGGATCACTAAATCAGTTTACATATTCCAAACATCCTGATTCTGACAAACCACATTCCTAGGTTCTGAGACTCTGTAGACAAACTGATAGTCTCTGACGATCTATGGAAAATGAGAGGACTGCCAGAGATGAGGTTCCTAACATGGAACAGATTTCTAATGGGGAAGACCTTAAGTTTTAGCAAATTTGGGGGTGGCAACGAGGTTTAAGCTGCTGTGCCAGTTCTGACCTATTGCTGATGCTTGTCCATTAAGAAAAATTGTGATGCTTAATTTGGGCTCAGTGGAAAATGGTGGATTAGTGATGTCTGCTCCGGCCCTGGGAATGGAGCATGGTGGCAAATGTATCAGGGGTTTGCTATTCCTGAAGATTCCAACAGCCCCTCTTCTTAGAGGAGGCAAGAGTCTTACAGCAGGTTAGTGGCAAGGAGTAGCCTGATGGAGTATCTAAGTGTCTTGACTCAATTAAAGTGCTTCTTTCTGTCATGTTGGTCACTTCCTGTACTTGACTGTTAGTCAAAGATCCCTCTGGGGGAGGTGGAAGCAGTGGGAAGAGAACTTCCAAGAGGTGGTGGCAGTGACGTGGTCACTGATGTGACTGTATACATTCAGCTTGACCCACTGGATGGACCTGTGGGTCTGCTCCTCATACACTGACTGCTCTGACTGCCTGGACCCTGGGAGAGTTGGGGGACCAGATGGAGGGCAAACAGAAGGTAGATCAATGGACACTGTGAGGTTAGTTCACAGATAAGCACATGAGTCAGGAACTACTTTGAGGCGAATGGGAGGAAGTGAGGATCTGGGCAGTCTTGACACTAGTGAGAAGACACCTTTAAAAAAAATTCACAGGGACTTTAATTCTAACTACAGACTTGTAATACATACTGAACTGCTGGAAGATAAGGTGTGCAAACACAAAATCTCATTGCCCATAGCGTCACAGAGGGTTAGCCCGGTACAAAGTCAGTATAGGCAAGATTAAAGTATATACACAAATAATTAGATTATCAAGCAGTGAGTGGTACCATGTTCTGTTCTAAATGCTTTGTATGTTAACAGACTGAATCCTTAAAAGAACCATGTGAGGTAGGAACAATGATTGTCCTCATTTTACAGATGGAACTGACTCTCCTAAGGTCGGTAAGTGGTGGAGTGACAGTTTGAACCCAACCAATTCAGCCCCAGAGTCTTTGTTCTCAGTCTCTGCACAAAACTCTGAAATACGTGCTATGTTAATGTTGTCCCACGATGTCCAGGAGTCCTTAAGAAGTGCATTGTCCTGTTTTTTTTTTTTCTCATTCTTTAATTTTTCTGTGGTGGGAAGTCTTAGGATTTACTCTATTACACCTTCCCTATATACCATACAGCAGTGTTCACTGTCTTTGTCATGTCGTACGTGACATCCATGGAACTTATTTCTCTTACACCTGGAAAATTGTGCCTTTTGACTGCTTTCATCCAGTCCCCACCCCCCACCCCCACAACCCTCCCTTGCCTGCCTCTGGAAACTGCAGACCTGATCTTTTTCTACGAGTTTGTTTTGTTTTTCAAGTATAATCAACCTCCAGCACTGTTGGTTCCTGTTTCACAGCATGGTGATTTGAAATTTTTGTACATTTTAAACTGATCACCATAATAAGTCTAGTTACGATCTGTCACCATGCAATGAAATGACTTAAGTTACTGACTATGTTCCCCACACTGCACATTTTATACCTGCGGCTCACTTTGTAGCTGGAAGTTTGTACCTGTGGATCTCCTCACCTGTTTCTTTCCTCCCCTGGCCCCCACGCCTCTGGCAACCGCCTGGTCTGTGACTCTTCCTGTTTTGTTATGTTTGTGTTTTTTTCAGATTCCACATGTCTATGAAATCACACACTGTTTTCCTCTCTCATCAGAGGCCATGTCTCTGGCAGGGGCTTTGTGGTCACTATAGTGGTTTAGAAATAACACTGGGAATCCCCCCTCCTTTTCCTTCCGTCCTTCCACCAGTGTTTATTAATATCTACTTTGTGTAAGGACACCAGGTTACAGGGGTCACGCAGGCAGAATAGGTGGGGAGTTGGGGTTGCTGTTGTACTTGTTTAAGATCACCAGGAATTTCAGGGATACCATGTTCAATTATTTTTTGTTTCCTTGAAGGGTTTTTTTTTTTTTAATCTCCCCCACTATTATTTAAGAAGTTAAATGGGGGCTGATGTTTGGGTTAAAACTAAACAGAAGCCTCCCTGGGATTTATGCCCCCGCCCTTTTTTACTTTGGACAAGTTACTTATCTGTAACTTGTGCCTCAAATTTCCTCATCTGTGAAAAGGTACCCACCTCCTTCATAGCCATGTGGATGAAGCAAGTGGATACAGGTTAAGCTTTTAGATTGGAGCCTGGTACAGAGGAAGGGTGACTGCGAAGTAGCTATTTTTGCCCTGCAAACTAAGGTTCCCTAATACTGTTAATTTTTTTTTTTTTTGGCTTTCTCATTTTCTATTAATAAGTTGTGCCATGGCGTCCCCCAAGGATAGCATGTGCAGCTACAAGTAGAAACAGGCCCACTGGGAAGAAAAAGACATCACCTCTTCCCAGAGCTGAAGGTTTAAAGCCCTTGAGATAAGCCTTCGAAATCAGGAATCAAAATATTCGGTTTCTTGGTGGTGCAGCCACCGATAGGAGTAAGTACTTTGTAAAAGTAGAATCAGTTGAAGGACCTTGGAATACTAAGGGTCTCAAAGCTGGGCTGGAGTGACACAGTGTATATTTTGAAGCACCGATTGTGCTGCTAAAGAATTCTCTCCCCAGCAGATAATGAGCTGATAAGAGACTTTTCTGGCTGCGGATCGTGAGTTATCAGGAGGGTCCAGATTACGGGGGGAACACGGTGTATCTGCGGCAGGCACCGCCTCGGTCAATACTCTGTTGTGCAGGAGGGTGGCACGGTGCCAGCTGATGCTCAGGGTGTTGAGACGGCCTCGGCTGATGGAATATTGATCCCAGGCCTGTTGGTTTCAATGGAATTCAGGAGGGAGTTGCAATAAAAGAAGTTTGTGTTTAGTTTTCTAGATAGTTGTCATCCTGTTAATTTCTCTTTGTGCGTAACTTTGCCTTCCGTTCTCAGAAAACACACGTTGCCTTTCTTAGCAAAGAGACTTTTAGGAACTACAGGAAAATGTGTTAAGGGAAATATATTAGGCCTCCAGTGTTGTATCTGTGAGCCCTTCTAGGAATAGAAAGACTCCAGGGCAGTGATGATTTTCCAACCAGGTGGTAACCAAGGCCGTGTGTTTGCTAGATTGGCTCGTAACTGCAGTGAGACACTTCAAACGTTAGGTAATCAAATCTGATGCAGGAAGAAGAGTTTGAACTTCCAAATTAGGCGTAATACACATTCCCTGTGTCTTTGAGACTCCGGAGGTGGGACTGCGCTGATTGAATTAGATTCGAGTTTCACTTTGTTTCCTGGTGTACGATCAATTAAGCAATTTCCAGAAGCGATGGCACAGATGGCATTTTACTTAGTTTAGTAGGGTTGCTTCCTATCCTCTGAAAGAAGGGGAAAGGAGAACAGGCAGCAATAAGACTTTCTTCAGTGTCCTCTCTGAACTTTCTTAATGAGCCTGCTTGGAGTATGCTCTGTGTCTTGCTGGGTACACAGGGCAAGGGTGTTTTCTCCTACCAGGTTCCAGGCTCAGCACTCCATTTCTACTCATTCCTGATTCAAGGTTTGACCCCAAACCATGTGAAGTGTTGTTTCAGAGCTAGCCCACATCTACAAGGTGAATGTGCCTCCTGGGACCAGATAATCCTTTCAGCTTCTTAAAGTGCATCTTAATGTATATGCATTGGCTGTGGACTGAATTTTACCCCCTCAAATTCATATGTTGGAAGCCCTAACCCACAATGGGATGTTATTTGAAGATGGGATCTTTGAGAGGTAAGGTTAGAAGAGGTCATGAGGGTGGGACCCTGATCTGATAGGATTAGTGTCCTTAGAAGACACCACGAATCTTGCTTTCTCTGCCCATCCTGTAAGGACACAGTGACAAGGTGATTTGTCTGGAAGCCAGGAAGTGAGCTCGCCCCAGGAACTGACCAGGCTGGCTTCTTGATCTTGGACTTCCAACCTCCAGACCCGCAAGAAAATACATGTCTGTTGTTGAAGTCACCCAGTCTCTATTTTGTCGTGGCATCCTGAGCTACGATAGTATCTTAGGTATCTTTGAACTTAAACATAGCAT
This sequence comes from Camelus ferus, assembly GCF_009834535.1. NCBI lineage: Eukaryota > Metazoa > Chordata > Mammalia > Artiodactyla > Camelidae > Camelus > Camelus ferus. Next base: position 33,383,047 of record NC_045712.1, on the reverse strand, counting down.
AATAAAGACACCTTGCCAGCCCTGGGTCAGGCTGTCTGTAACTGATGGAGGGAGCAGGCAGCTCTCACTTCAGGCCCTCTGAGCCCTCAAATAATTTTCCTCCCTAGTGCCTCTGTGTTTTCAACCTTTGTAGTTCATTCCTTTGAGATTTTAGCAGTTCTCTTTTTGGTTGGCTCTTTTCTCTTTATATTTAAAGTTGAAAAATAATGCATGTGCAGCTGTCCTTCAGTGTCCTTAGGGGATTGGTTCCAGGACCCCCATGGGTACCAATATCGACAGATGCTCAAGTCCCTCATATAAAATGGCATAGCATTTGCACATAACCTACATGTATCCTCCTGTATACTTTAAATCCTCTCTAGATCACTTATAATGCATAAATACAATGTAAATGCTGTATACATTATTGCCAGTGTGAAGCAAATTCAAGTTTTGCTTTTTTGGAACTTTCTGGAATTTTTTTCCAAATATTTTCAATGTGTGATGGGTTGAGTTCTTGGATGTAGAACCATCAGATACGGAACTCTTGGCTATGGAGGGCCGACTTTACATGGTTATCAAACAAACAATAACAAAGCATTACTTATGGGTAGCCGGTGAAAAAGTCTCCTCTCTCACTACAGACTCTAAAATCTCTGCTTTCCTCTCCAGAATCCATCATGGTTGTCAGTGTCTTTGAATATTTTTCAGATGTTATATGCACATGGAAGCATGTATGTTTATGCCCTCCTTTTTTCACACCCCTGTAAGAATACCGTTTATATTCATTTTTCTGTATCTTGCTGGTATTGTTAAGATATGTAGAAACTCCTGCTCGATTAACTCATTGTCTCCAACGTTTATGAGGACAGTTAGTCCTCTGATTGGTGGATTACCTCAATCTAAGGAGGTACAAGGGGGCAAAAAGGAGGCTGAAAGTGAAAGTGAGGGATATCAGACACAAAATTCAAAGTCCTCCTGAGGGTTTGCTAATCTGACCTAAGTAGATACGTCAGAAATTCTGTGGTAATGTTATGGCTGTACCTCATCACATTCACCTGACTGATCCTTCTTTTCTCTCTTATGTCTCACTTTTGATGTCACATCTTCCGAGAAGCCTTCTCTGACGACTCATCCTAAGATAGTGTCTCCCACTGCTGCTAACCAGGGGATTAGCCCAGCGCTGTGGGTAGCCCTCTGCATAATTTCCTTCAGCTTGAATGTCAGAAACAAGAATGATTTTTGTATCTTACAAATGTCAAATTATTTTCTATTGGAATACTCTTTCAAACTATCACCTTTCCTCAACAGCAGAGATTTTAGCATTTGCTCTTATGTAAATTCAATACCACCATGTCAGCTAGGTCCTGAGATCTGTGAAGATGGTGATTATATCTCCAGAGCATAGCAAGGGTCTCAGTAAATACCTGTTGAATAAAGAATTACGTCAACAAACTTTCCCCCTACATGTTCTTCTAGTAATTTTTTTGTTTCAGGTCTCATGTTTAAGTCTTTAATCCATTTTAAGTTGATTTTTGTATATGGTATGAGATAAGGGTCCAGCCTCGTTCTTCAGCACATGGTTATCCAGCATCAGTTACTGAAGAGACTACCCTTTTCCCATTGTGTGTTCTTGACACCCTGGTCAAAGATCAATTGACCATAGATGTGTAGATTTATTTCTGAGCTCTCTGTTCTATTCCACTGGCCTATATATCAGTTTTTATGCCATTCCCATACTGTTTTGATGGATTACTGTAGCTTTTCGTATAGTTTGAAATCTGGACAAGGTAATAGTACTGACCCATAAAAAAGAATAAAATAATGCCATTTGCAGCAACATGGATGGACCTGGAGATCATCATACTAAGTGAAGTAAGCCAGAAAGAGAGAGACAAATACCATAAGATGTTACTTACATGTGAAATCTAAAAAATGACACAAATGACCTTATTTATAAAACAGAAATGGGCTCACTGACATAGAAAACAAACTTAGAGTTACTAGGAGGGAAAAGGTGGGTGGGTGGAGGGATAAATTGGGAGTTTGGAATTTGCAGATGCTAACTACTATATATAAAATAGATAAAACAACAAGGTCTTACTGTATAGCACAGGGAACTATATTCAATGCCCTTTAATAGTCTATAATGAAAAAGAACATGAAAAGGAGTATATATATATATATATGTATATAATTGAATCATTGTGCTATACACCAGAAATTAACACATCGTGAGCTAACTATACTTGAGTTAAAAAATATATATGTATTTTAAAATCTGGAAGTGTGATGCCTTCACCTTTGTTCTTATTGCTGAAGATTGCTTTGGCTTTGTGTTCGTGCGTGTGTGTGTGTGATTCCATACGAATTTTAGGATTGTTCTGTTTTCGTAAAGAATGCCAATGGGATTTTGATAAGGATCACATCAAATCTGTAGTTTGCTTTGGGTAGAGTAGCTGTTTTGGCAATATTAATTCTTCCAATCCACGAACGTGAATGTCTTTCCGTTTACTGGGTATTCTACAATTTCCTTCATCAATGCTTTACAATTTTCAGCATAAAGTCTTTCACGTCTTTGGTTAAATTTGTTTCTAACTATTTTTTCTTTTTGTTTTTATTGTATATGGGATTGTTTTCTTAATTTCTTTTTTTTGGATAGTTTGTGTATAGAAATGTGACTGATTTTTGTATCTGATTACTGAGTTGGTTTATTAATTCTAGTGGGTTTTTTTGGTTGTTGAGTCTTTAGGGTTTTCTGTGTGTATGATCCATAAAGAAAAGAATACATGACAAAGGAGCCTGTGATAGTAAACAAGCTCCAGGCACCCAGATTGGTAGCCCAAATGTGATCTTGACCCAACCCCTTCAGGGCTCAGTGCTATCCTCCATGGGACACATAACCAGCTCACGTAGGGCACGTAAAATCTCATGTTTGAAACTTCTGAGGAGACCACCGTTGGTTTCTTCTGTGCCTCTGTTGTTTTCCATGGCTTTATCTTAATGGCTTTCAAAATGCCAGAGGAGACATATTTGACACAACACTTGAACATCATCTCAAGGATTGGAAACATGAGGTATAAACAGCTACTGCTCTGACTGCGGTGCAACTGAACTCAGTTGCTGCCGAATCGAGCAAAGTTGACGTCCAGCCAGAGTGGACTTACGCAGTTTTTGTTTTGTACCCAGAAAAGAAGGTCTCTGGGCTCCTCTGTTGCTTTCACTAGGGTCAGCAGTGTCCCCCAATGAGTTGTTCTGAGGTGAGAGCCTTGCTAGGGCCTCTATCTGTTCATCTCTGGGAAGACCTCAGATCCCTAGACATGGTTTCATTTTGTTCATGTGAGAGAGAGAATCCCTCTCCGCATCTTCCTCCTTCTATAGGCAGAATAAGTTGGAGAAAAATCACTGCTTTTGTTATTTTTCCCTATCACAATATTTTTCTGCTAATGATTTACCCCCTCCATCAAACATCTCTTCTGATTTCATATCCTTTGAAACCAAGAAGCAATTAAAAATGATTTTGCATTACCTATTTGATTTTGCATCACATATTTAATATTATTACCTTAGAGGACTTGAAATTCAGATTAAAAAGGGGTATGACTTCCACCCTGCTGAAATTACATTTTGACTCTATTTAAAGAGAAGACTTTACAAAAAGAGAAATCTTTTCAGAAAGTTTTTTTTCTGCTTTTACTGTGCCCTAAGGCAGCTTTTCTGCATCCTTTTGAATTTCCTTTTTATTGACTTTTCACCTTGTTCATGATTGAGATGATTGAGGACAACATCCCCCACCACTGAGAAAAGAACTTGTGTTTGGACTGTCTCCAAATATGGCCGTCATCCCTGCCATGTGGCCATGGAGATGGAAGGAGACATACGGCTAAATATTTAGTTGATTATCTTCCTGAAAGTTCTTGTCTTTAATTTTGCAGGGATAAACAAATTTAAGTGAAATGGATTCCAAACTGCTCATAATATTATATGATCTTAAATTATCCTAACCCTCACTGCTGGAGAGAGACAGTGTATTATTTTAATTCATAAAGATGCAATAATTGGGAGTCTCCATCCTTGCAGGAAATGAAGCAATTAAGAAATCACAACATCAAAGACAAATAAGATGCCTAAGGAGATTAAGCACCAATGACATCCAGGCTGTCACTGCTTAGGTACTCGTGACTAAGAAGAAGCTGGCTCTGTGCCTGTCAGCTTCCTACGGCAACATGGGACTCAGCCCTGCCAGGGACTGAAAGCATAGGTATTATATTGGTCTTAAACATTTTAACTAGAGACTCCTTCAGGCTTTTGGAAAAACACACACTATGGCTTTCTGTTCCTAGGCATGTTAGATGGTATAAAGGTTCAGAGATTTCATTTTTAAAATCTTTTCACTTATTACTAAATCCTTAAGACAGTTGGGCCTTGAAAGATGGGTAGGAGTTTGCCAAACAGATGATGGGAGAGGGACATGTGATAGTTGACCTACAAGGCAAGGTGTGCCCAACATTAGCAGAAGGTAAAGCTGGCGAAGTCTTGAATGCTACCCAAACATGCCTACGTGTTGTGTTTTAGGCAGAGTGGAGACATGGTGGTCTGTAAGGAGGAAAGTGATACTGTTTGGTGATTTAGAAGGGTCCCTTGGGCAGAAGGGTAAAGAGAAGAGGAGCCCACAAGAGACTAGAGGCGGAGAATGTTGGGAGACTTGTTCAGAAAAAAACATTAAAAGATCTGGACAAGAGGACTTAGCACAGAGGTTGGAACCACAAGGTTGAGTGACAGGTCCCCTATGGATACAAGTGAGTGTGTGTACATGCATGTGTATACGTGTGTGTGTGTGTGTGTGTGTGTGTGTGTGTGTGTGTGTGAAGATGTGAAGGAAGAAGACTGAGGAGGAGAAGGAAGGAAGGGATGAAGAAAGAGGAAAGGGAGAGAAGACAGAAGAGAAGGGGGAAGGCTGGGGCATTTCGGAGATTCCTCCCTTTGGCAGATATTTGGCGGAATTACTCCTTTGACCTTGTTTCTCTCTCTGAACACACATTAGACACAAAACTACCAGATGCTGGGAAGACACCTTATCATCTTGTTCATTCATATTGTTTTCATTCATACCTTTTTAAAGAGTGGGTTTAATCAGATCAGAATGTACGCTGACTTCTCGGCTCCTCACTGTGACATCTGTGCTTTGGCTGCTCATCCTTCACTTTGCCTTGGGCTTTTAAGTCCTGTGATTCATTGTTTATTAAACAAAGGTTTACGAAGTAGTTACTCTGCGCCAGGCACTGTTCTGGGGGCTGGGGATGTAACAGCGAACAAAACAAGTAAGATTCCCTGGTCTCGTGGGGTGACCTCTCTTTGGCCTTTTTGAATCTTAGCCTTTCCCTGTGTTTTTGTATCGAAACCACATTTGCGTCTCCCTGACCATTGCTCTGTTTTCCTATGAAGTAATTAAGACCAAAAGCCAACTGAAGAATAAACCTATCCCTAAGCCATTCTTGTTTTGGTTTTCTCCCAAAGAGCCTCGTTTATCATCCTGAGGGCTGGGAGCCTCCCTGTGGCCCTGGGTGTTCATAGTCACCAGGAACTGGACCTGAGTCCCAGAGCAGAGCACAGAGCTCACTTTGTGGCTGGTTCTTTCTCTAGTGTGAAGTTCTCCTGCAGTGGGATGAGAAGAGGTTTCTCTTACCTCTTACACTCAACTGGAAAAAAGTTTTGCTTAAATTTCAAAAGTGCTGTGTTCAAAAGACCTTTGAAGAAAGGGCTGAACTTGGACCTGAAGGTCAGTTTTTCTCAATGTTGGAGGATCACAGAAGTTGGCAGAGGGAAGGCAGGGTGGAGGGTGCCACCTGTGGCGGTGCAGGGATGGGAGGTGTGTCTCTTAAGAAACTTCAGGGGGAGACCCCATGGACACTGTAAACACGGGGGAATTAAAGTGTGATGAGCTGAGGTTCCTGCTGAGGTCCCCAGCACATGATGGATTTAGACATTTTTCTATTTCCCTTAATGTTTCTCTGCAAGTTCCATCTCATTTCTTGCCTTAATGAGGATATTCTTTATGCTGAAACAAAACTCCTACTGTTAGAACCGAAGCCTGTTACCGCCACATCTCTTCTCTGCCAGGATTCTAGTAGGAGGGAGTTAGAGGAATTTCTGCTTGCTGGGAGCCACCTGCACAGGACCTCCTGGTTGCCTGTGTGATGGAGAACATCGCCTGACTCCCTCTCCTGCATCTCCAGACTCCCAGATTGTGCCAATGTGATGTGTGCCCTGACAAAGCAGCTGGATTTATTCTGGTTCATTGCAATTCTGTGCACTTCTGCTGGACACTGTACTGGCCACCGACTTAGGTGAATAAACAGGCTTCTAGTTAGTGGGTTAGTCTGAGACAGAAAGCTGTCTTGCCGTGTGGGAAGTGTTCCATGAGACGAATGTGTAAGATGCAATGTCAAGATGGAAGGAAGAGCATTTAATCCTCCTGGGAGGGTGCAGAGTGAGGTCTAGCAAGGAGGTGGCATTTGAATTAGGAAATTAAAGATAGGGTGGGTTTGCCAGGGGTACAGGGGAGGGTGCCATTCCACACCGAGAGAACATGAACCAGTGCTCAGAGGGGCCTGACACATCCAAGGCTGCCCGTTTGTCCAGGAGCTGGTGGAGCATCTTCTCCACACAGCTGAGCTTCGTAAGGGAGTTTGAAGTATAGATCTGAGTGCCATGCTGTGGAGTAGTGTTGGATTTGGTATTTAATGGGAAAAAAGTTTTTTAAGTAGGTAAGAGATAGAATTGATTTTAGTTTTAGAAAAACCTTTCTTGTAGGAGTTTGAGAGGCAGTTGTAAAAAGTAGAAAATGAAAGGCAGGGAGCCCAACTGTGAGATCATTGCAGCAATGCAGGCGAGCGATGATACGGAAATGGACTGGGGCCGTGCCTCCAGTCTGAACTTCTCTCCTGAATTCTGGCCCCTTTTATCCAACTGCCTATTTGATGTCTCTGCTCAGATGTCTAATAAACATCTCAAACCCTGCATGTACAAGACCAAACTACCGATCTGCCTTCTCCAGGCCTGCCTCATTCCTAGACTTCCCTTCTCAGTTTTTGGCAGCTCCATGCTTCCAGTTGCTCAAGACAAAACCTTGGAGTTGCCCTTGATTTTTCTGTTTAGTACCCCCTGTTTAACCAATCATAAAATCCCATCACCTGTACCTTCCTCACCATCTCTACTGCTACCATCCTGGTCTAAGCCTCTGTAGTATTTTACTTGGATTATTGCAATAATGTCTCCCTGCTTAAGTCTTTGCTCTTTCAAATACTTGCTCAAACTTCATCTTCTCAAGGAGGTGTCCCTGGTCCACCACACCTAACCCTGCAGCCTGCCTACTTTCAGTACAGCCCATCCATTTACCCATTTAATACCCATTTCCCACATTTTCCATAGCACTCATTTCAGTTATATAGTATGCTCCATAATTGTTTTTGTTTTATTTGTTGTTTATTGTCTCTTTCTGCACTTGAAGGTGGCTCCACGGGCGTAGGGTTCTTGGTCTGTTTGCTCACTACTGTATTCCTGTAGAAAAGAGCCTGGCACAAAATAGGGACTCAATAAATATTGGATGAATGAATGGATGGGGAATTGCTGAGAAGAGGAGAAGATGTAGATTAGCAGAATAGAAATTACAGCTCTTGGCAGCTTACTGGCTTTCAGGGTAGAGAGAGGAAAAGAGTAAAGAATAATTCTGGGTTCCTTAACTTGGGCTGATTCCTTTCCCTGGTAAGGGGAAGGCAGGAGAAGAAAAAAATACCTGGGGAAAATTAATGAATTCTGCTTGGGTCATGTTGAGTCTGAATGCTTGTGTTCAGTACTTGGCATGTGGATTTTGCTTAACAAAGAGATCAGGCTGGAAGTAAAGTTTCTATAGGCATCAGCTATGGGGTGGGTGAGGTTTCCCAGAGAGAGGGGATCAAATGAAAGGGGAAAAGGAGGTGGAAAGATGCCAGGAGGCATACACCTATATTTATGGGACACAGCCAGGGTAAGCCAGCAGGTACTAGTCGATATTCTTGGGTGCACAGGGTGGACTCCTTCGCATACCTGGACACCTCTTTGGAAGCTGAAGAAAGAGGGAGATGTGTGAAGACGGAAAGAGTGAGATGATCAGAGCACCTTTTGTCACATAGTCTTAGATGCGTCTGTAAGGTTTGGATTACATCCTAGGCCCCTGTGTCCTCCAGCCATCCTTGCTCCACCTGAATCCAATCTACAGCACCTATCCAAAGTGGTGGTCATTCTCACGTCCAGATGGCAGACCGCAGAGCCCTCACTTAGAACATTAAAAGCTCCAGCAATTGTTTCCTTCACTGAGTTGTCAGGAAGGCAGTCCTGCCGATATCCTGTGCATCTCACATCCCATGATCCACTGGGGCCAATTTTGCTGCAAGGCTGCAGATTCCAATTTTGCAGAACAATCCGAGATCACGTAGATGAATTTTGCCTGCTTACAAGAGCTGACGATGCTTCCTTTGCTAAATGAGTTCTTTAAGGAAATTCAAGCAAAAATCTGTTTTCTTTTGTTTGCTTTTTCCCCCCTTTTCTTTTTCAGAAACTTCTCAGGGAAAGACAACAAATGTATTTGCAGGAATCTGAGCCTCAAAACCAATGCTGATTGGAAGGATGGGGAGTTTGAGCTTGCACTGACTAGTGAGCAGAGCTGAAAGGCAAGGACCCTGGAAACCGATGGCGTTTTCATCTTAATGCCGTCAGGGCTGTTGTTAAGCTGGTTGTGCCCACTCAATTCTGTGAGGTCCTTTTGAAAGAGTTATTTTAGAAAAGGAGCTTTCTTGTGAAAGTGTAAAGGAAATCTGGGGTGTCTTTCTCTGCAGTTGAGATAGGGTATTCTTGATTTGATAGTTGTTACCTTCAGGGCAGATCTTCCAAACCTTTAGGGGTAAACAAGCCATGTCTTTGGGTCATTCCTTCTCCAGTATCTCCTTCAGGTGTCTTGTGCTTGGGCACTGGGGCTGTCGTGGTGCCCTCTGTCTCCCCATCATAAGCACGGCTGCTACAAATGGACAATGGCGTGTGCTTGGGCTCTATCTTGGGATGACAGCAGTGGTAGAGTCATGACAGGGCTGTTCTTGTTGCTGGTTGTAGGGGATGTATCTGTTATTTAGTATTCCAATAAAGTGGCATAACAAGGCACTCCAAACTCAGTGGCTTAAAATAACAGTCCTTTATTCTTGCTTACCCAACCGGCAGTTGCCTGATGGTTGGCGATGCTACGCTGGGCTAGCTGGGAGGCTGTGCTTGAAGGTGCAGATCCAGCTGGGCTTGGTTCCTTTCTGTAGTTAGGGCTCAAGGTTGTTCCCCATGGGTTTACTCCAGATCCTAGACTCAAAGAGCAGCATGTACCTCGGGGAGAGTGGAAGTTCTTCTCACGTTGATGATGGGAATGTATGAATGTAAGCTAGGTTGCACGGTCTCTATTGCATCAAGTCTGCCTACATACATCCTGTTGGATAAAGCAAGTAACATGGCCAAGCCCAACCAAATTCAGGGGATAGGGAAGCATAATCTGCCATCCCGAGAACAAAGAAAATCATATTTCCAAGCCTAACATCTGTCAAGCAATACATATATTTCTTGTGTGGAAGGGGAGTAAGGGATGAATATTTGCTGGACAGTATTCTGTTCTTTCACAGCCACCTACCATTTCAGAGGCATGTGTAAGGTCTCAACACATTAATTCATTTGCCTGTGCAATTAATGAATACCTTTTGAGTCCTTACTATATACCAGGCACTGTTCTAACCACTGAGGTTATATTAATGAAGGCACAGAAGAAATCTGAAGCACATAGATCCTGGGATACTGCTAGGATGCACATTTATAGCTAAATTCATGGGCTCGAAGGATGTCATCAGGACTCTTATTCTGAACCTCTCACCTCTGCTTTCTTCTATGTTGGCTTCATTCTTAGGGAGGCTTTCTTTAAATGGTAGAAAAGATGGCCAGTAGCAGATTTGGGCTTATATTTGTGGTCCTTAGTTTTTATAATCGTCTTTCTCTCAACACCTATTGCAACCCCTATCTTTATTCTGTAGGACTGTGAGCTAGTGCCCAACCTGAATCAGTGTCTGTGCTCAGGAGGATAGAAGGATCTGTACTGAGTGAGCATTTGTGTTACAAATTCCTCCCCCAAATCATGGAGTGGAAAAAGGAGGACCATATATTTGCATCCCTACCATCTGGGGGAAGAGGGGTTCCCAACAGGAATCCAAGGGAAACCAGAAGTACTGGAAGTTTGGAGAAATCTTAGAATCTGAGAATGTGTGAGAGCATTATCTCTGTTTTAATACTTGTATTATTATGCCTCTCGCTATGATTTCTATTATTTTCCCTCTTGTGATTTCTTCTAGCTGCTGAGTTTTCCTCCTGTGTGACCCGTCTTGCATCTTGCAGCCCCTGTCTTCTGTGACTGCTTGTGCTGCTGCTCATAATGTCTATTCTTCTGTTCCCTCCAGTTCAGTTGAAGAAGGCTGTTGTGTGGTGCAGACTTTACCAGAGATACGCGGAATTTGAGGACAAAAATAGCACAGAACAGTAGAGACAACTTAAAATTTAACATCAATCATTGCTCCCAAGAAGACCTCACCATTCCTCACTAGAGTGAAAGTTTTTCTAAGCCTGTGCCCCACCTTATACCTTGGCTCACCACAGTATTCGTGGTCAATTCTTGCCCTTAAGACTTTTCTTCTCACTAGACTCCAGACTCCAGCTTCTTAAAAGTTTGTGACATATTTTGCTCACAGAGGTTTTATTTTCTCTAACCTGCCTCAGAGTAGGCTCTAGAGCAATTTATATCCACCCCTTAAACTTGTTAAAGAGGTCTGAGGAACAAAATACATCCCTGTAGGGTCATCGACCTTACAGCACTAACCGGAGTTTTGACAGTATTGCGCCATTGTCACAATGGTTGTAGCAGAAGGGAGAAAGGAAAGGGAGGCAAGGGGTTGGGGAGGATTTTATTTGCTTTCACACATGTACTACTCTTTACACTTAGAAATTACAATCTTCATAAGTGCTTTTCCCTATAGAGAATACTTTGCCACGTTATCAGTAAAATATCTAAGGCTTATGTGGCCAAAACCAGGGATCATGCACCTTTCTTTTGCAATGAGAAGAACGTGTCTCAGGCAGTCACTGAAGGTCCAAGAAGGTGGGAGACAGATGAAGATCTGAATCCTACCCACAACTTAGAGCCAAGTTCTAGAGTCTGGAGAGAGCACATCCTAAATCAACTAAATCCCAGGTATCCTGTAGAGTAAGAAAAATGATTGTTGTTATAAGCTATTAAACTTCCATGGATGCTTGTTTCACACTTGTAATGCAGTAGTAGCTGACTGATACACTGAGGATGAGCATCAAACCTGGTCTGTGCCCACAGCTCTTGCTTTTAGCTGTGTAACTCCCTCTTACCTGTAAGGGCACTTATTTTTGTCTTTGCATATTAATGCTTTTTTCTCTTCCTCCTATTAGGTGGTCAGTTACTAAAGGATTGAAAATTAATTTCTTCCGTCTCTCCCCACCCTGTCCCCATACCTAGCATAAATCTCTGTACCTTATTGCTGTTCAAGGAACATTTTTGGATAAATGGTGAATTTGAGCCTCATGGTGGTCATACCCACAGATGGAAATTATGTCCTAATTACCTGCTGGTAAATAAATATTACTGGTCTCAGATGGGACCGGATGAGATTTAGAAATGGATTGGCACAATGTCCCCCCCTAATAATGGCAGAACTTTGATCTGACAGCAGAAACAGTGAGGTGAACCACAGTAATTTGCTTGCAGCACTAATGGTCTTATTATTATTTCACCTTAGTGCATTGTGAAAGGTATTTTTGGATTCGCCTGAAAGGGTTTGTGATTAGACTAAGTGACTGGAAATAGTTTACAGACAGAATTCTCTGCCTTCCCAAGAAAGCCATTCTGTCTCTTGAGAAAATTGGAGAGTGTTCTTTTCTATTATGTAACTCTTTTTACTTCCTGGTTTTAGTCAAATATGCTTCCTTGAAATGGCTAAAAGGATGACATATTGGTATGTAATATGCCGCTACACCTGTGTTTTTATGACTTCTGGTGGGACTTAACTGTTCTAACAAAAATGTATATCAAACTATAAAAAATGGAAAGAAAATAACAAAAGAACACCGTGACACCTTGCTTATTCTTGGAATAACAGGCAAAGTGTTCAGCAGATCAAGGCAAAAATACTGCAGGTCAAAGATACATGGGGGTGGAGTGGCTAAAAAAAGTCAACTCACCCAGAACATCGTGTGATGTTTCTTAGTTTGATCTAGAAATAACTTTGGCTGTTTTTAGTCGAATGGTAGTAAAAATAGGAAAGGCTATCACAGACAGAAAGGCTCAGAATGGGGCTGTGATCATCTTCTGTCATGTGATACCAAGGAGAACAGTTACGGAACTCTGCAGTGTTCCAACCACCTATGCCTTGGCAAAACCAAAGGACCTGGCAGGACTTCAGAAAAGAGAGAAGATGGAAGACTTTTAGCATCTGACTAAGGTCAAAGAGGAAATGAAATGTGTCTTGGTTACGCCTAGTCTCCTTAGAATATTTTGACAGCGACTTCCCTCTGCGAGAGAGCAGGGATGAGGTCTGAAAAATGTCACTGTGACTGTTTATGTGACATAAAGCCTTCTTAATCCACCCCCTCAGAGTCTTTAAGGATTAGAGTCTGGTTCAAAGTATGTATGTCTCAGGCAAAGATGGCAGGCAGTCCAGAGAAGCCTCCTGGGGTGTTAGAACATCTCAGTGCTGGTCAGCTGGTCTACCTCCTTGCAGTACTACAAAATGCTTCATCTAGTGATCCCACTAAAGTCGACTTTCTGACCTTCAGCCCTGCAGGACCAGAAGTTCACTCCTGTGGTTGACACCTGAGGACGTTAATCACAGAGATACTGAGCCACTTAAGTATTACTGCAAATGTACAAATTTATATGGGAAATTAGAGTGGCCAAGGAGAATATTCATATCTGTCTAGCAGCACATCTTAAAATGTTGAATCCATTCATGTCATTCTTGCAGTCAGTACTTACTGAGTGCCTGCTGAATGCCAGCCATGCAGGAGACCTTGCGAGAAGCTGTGGAGTTGTGTAAACAGAACACACTGCCCTGTGCCCTTGGGAAGCTTATATTCTAGGAGGTCAGACAACTCAATGTATAAGATAATTTCACATAGTGGAAAAACAGTAAAAGTAATTTAAAACAGGATTATGAGAGTAAATGGGGGTGGGGATGAGGGGTTCAACCTGTGATTTTTGATGGCCTTAGGGTCCCTGGTTTCATTTGTCCCTTAAGACCAGCTTTACTAGTTGGATTATGAGTAGGGCCTGCCAATCCCTTTGTTTGCTTAAGCTAGTGCCAGTTGGGTTTCCGTCATTTCCAGTCAGAGCCTTGGCTCATGTCCTTCGTGAGTAATAAAGCAAAGTCTGGACTCCTGAGCCTGGCGTTGGAGGCTCCTCTCAGTCTTCTCACAATTGACATTTGTAGCCCTAATTCTCACTGCACCCCTAGAGCACCATCCTCTCCACCTGCACCTGGCCTTGACAAAGCTTATCCCCTTCTGCCATGCCTTCCTGATACAGGAGAACGGAGAAAGGGCTTTGGAACCTTCCCCTGGGACCTTTAGTGCTGCCCATTGTCTAGAATTACCCCTGCTCCAACCCCCTGGCCAGTGTGTCCACCTGTCACATATAAATTGTGTTCATGTCCCCATTCATGTCTTCCCTCCTCCAGGAACATTTCAAACTCTTCAGCTAAAATTAATCTTCTCATTGCACATTGAGCCTCTGTCAAAGCATTTAATAAAATTTGCCTTGCAATAAAATTACTTATATTATGGGTCTAATTGCACCATTGGCACATGAATCCCTGAAGAATGGAATCTCTACATTAAAAATTTTTTTTTAACTTTGTACTGTCTCCAGTGCTTGGAAACACAAGTAGAATTAGTATCTCTGATATGGAAACAACCTAGAAGGTATGAAGTGCTGTATAGAAATCACAGTAATAAAAACAAGAGCAACCGTATTTTGTGCTCTCACTGTGTCAGGCATGGTGTTCTGGGCTTGGGAGAGAACACATAGTCCTTGTTTTGCTAACGTAGGATTAATTTCTTTAACAGGCCAATGCTGAAGTCTCAGTGGCTTCATAGAGTAGATATTTATTGCATGTTCAGGAGTCCAGTATTCAGATTTCCTCCCCAAAATGAATGAAAAATCATGTGTCTTCCACTTTGTGGTCTGGCAGCTGGTAGAGCCTAAGGTCATTTACTGGGTCCTCCACATGAAGGGGCTTGTGTGAGGAGAGCTGCCTGCAGATTCCTCCTGGCCGGGCCTAGAAGGGGTGGGAATCACTTCCGCCCATTTTATTGGTTAGAATTTGATCACGTGACCCCATCTTCACACGGAGAGGGCTGGGAAACAGGGTCCCTGTGTGAGCCGCCTCCCAGGATGGTCGTGCTCTTATGGGGAGGGAATATGCTCCTTGGTGGACAGACAGCCATTTGTGCTGTAATCATTGTCACACCCCTATGAGATAGGTCCTGTTTTTATGTCCCGTCTTAGAGATCAGGAGCTCTGAGAGAGAATGTGACTTATTCAAAGTGCCCATGTAGAAAGTTCAGAATGAGGATTTGAACTCAGATCTCTCTGACGTTCAGAAGCCACCTTGGTATTGATCTTGGTATTGACACATAAGGGAGCATCATTTCTCTCTGCTTCCCATTCTGCTAAATCTCCCAGATGGTGAGAACTGGTCCTCACTATTGAGCACACCCATGAGTCCTTCTGGGGTGTCTCTCCAAGCATCCCTTGCTATCTAGGTATTTGTGGTCTCTGTTCATGGCAGGACCCATTATCCCTGCTGTGGCCAGACCTGCCCCCTTTCTCATCACCTCCTCTGGGTCTAGGTGCTTCCATGCCCATGGAGTGTGCTCTTGTGGTTTGTGGTTGAAGGACTGTGATGTCAGCAGCTGTGGATGTGCCGCCCAGGAAGTGGAGACATCTCTGGGGATGTGTAGCGAGTCTCATCTCGGGAAAGGGTTTGGTGGCGAGTGCAGAGGAGGCGAGTGGGAGAAGGAGCCTGCCTTTGTATCTCAAGATGACGTGTATTTCAGTCAATACTGAAGAGGAAACATGGGGGAAAAAATGGAAAGAGTTCAGCCCATAGCTTCTAATTGCCATTCCAAGAAGGAGAGGGGGAACTAAGATTCACTGTTGGCTCTTAACTTCCACATAATAAATCATCAGTGGACTCATTGTTTTTTCTGAAAGTGTCCTCTGTATCCCATGTTCTGTGCTGAGGAAGATTCAGGAAGACTTTTATTAGTTAAGGTCTTGGCTGACAGTCCTTTTGCGGAGGTGAAACGTCAGTACCAGAATGACAGCAGGTAGCTTGTCACCAGAAGGCGTGCCACATCTTGAGTGGTGTTGGCAGTCCCACAGTTCCCCTGTGGGATAGAGCCAGGTTCCCCAGTGTGGAATGGGTATCTTGCCTGGTGCCCTCCCATGTTTAGTCCCCTTACCCTCTGGGTCCCAGGTCCCCATTCAGATAGTTACTATTTGGCTTTTTAAAAATTGAAGTGTAGTTGATTTTCAGTGTTGTGTTGGTTTCTGCTATCTACTATAGTGCTTCAGTTATACATATATATTCTTCTTCAAATTACTTTTCATTATAGGTATTACAAGATACTGAATGTGGTTCCTTGAACTATACAGTAGAACTTCATTGTATATCTAGTTACTTTTTTCCCCTGGAAATGATAATAACTCACTTTTCCCTGAGTTCTGCAGTCAGTATTGTCTGTTCTGGGGAAATCGATCCAAGATAACCAGCCTTGTGACCCTTCGGTATATTATTAACCTCTCTGAGCCTCAGTTTCCTAAATTAGCATAACAATAGCAATGAATTTATGGGATTGCTCTGAAAGCTATGAGAGCATACTCAGAATTTATTTTGTCCTTGGTAAAGAAAGCTGTTCCTAGTGGAAGAGTGATACTCTGGTTTTGGCTAGAAGAGCCTGATAGCGCATCTTTATGGAAAGTGCGAAGCTTTTCATTCTCTACAGTTGGACATGAAATCCTTCCTGTATCCAAGGTCTCCTTTCTGCATTACTTGAGCTTCAGTCACAAGCGTCAGCCACATTTTTATTTTTCAACTGTGAAAGGAGGAAATCCCTTAGGGAAAGGTTGTGAGTTTTCTTTGAGTCTGTGTGCTGAGTGCCCTGATTAGCCTCTCCATATAAAGAACCTCTTGAACTAATTAAACTAATTTGAGATGAAAGTTTGGCTCATTTTCACATGCCGCTGAAGTGGAAGTGCCTGATGTTTAAGAATGCCAATTTCACTAAGTTTTTCTTTCTTTCTTTTTTTAACTGAACTCTAGTTGATTTACAATGTTGTTTAATTTCTGGTGTACAGCATAGGGATTCAGTTATACATATATACACATTCTTTTTTATATCTTTTTCATTATAATTTATTACAAGATACTGAATATAGTTCCCTGTGCTATACAGAAGGACCCTGTTGTTTATCTGTTTTATACATAGTATATGTATATCCTGACTCCCAATTTACCCCTCCCTTTTCACTGAGTTTTTAACTGTGTTTTCTACTGAGGGTCTTGTTGGTTGCACTTGTAATCATTCAGGAAGAGCAGAAGGGCTCCTCATCCCTGGGGTCACCTGCACCCTGGATGCAGCTCTCCTGTCCCCTTCTGGTTGGTAGGGCCCAGTGCTCTGCCCCCATGGCTGGTGTGGTGACAAGAAACCACATGGGTGACACTTGAGGACAGATGGCTCTGCAGGACCAGCCTTGGCTGGAGTCCTCCATCTCAGCTGCCTAGGGCGAGGCTGGCCCGGGTTTTGAATTGGCCATGGTAGCTCTGCTTGGTTGATCGTGGCTGCCTGAAGAACTGTGTGTCGAAACAATTCCAAGTTCCTGTTCGGCCTCAGTGAGAAGGAGAGTAGAGCTTGTTAGCAACTTGTGGGTGTTGAGTAGGGATGATGGCATGTGTTTGCTGGCCTGGCATATAGTTCCACGTTCTGCAGGGATTCCAGGTTTTCTGTGGATAATAAAAGTTCTCTATCATTTTTTTTTTGAATTCTTTTTTAAACTTTTTTTTAATTGACATGTAGTCAGTTTACATGTTATGTCAATTTCTGATGTGTGCAGCATAATGTTTCCCTATCATTTTTATGTATTCCCATATTACATATTATATATTAAATTTTATTATAATTTGGAGTATATTTATATATAATTATATATAATATGTAAATATAAATATATAATATGTATTGTAAAAATATACAATTACATACATAGAAATGAATCCAAAATTATATATATATACTGTAATACACACACACACATATATATATCCATTCCCTTTTACCTTCTTCCAAACCCTCATTCTCAAAAGAATTCAGTTATGAGCTAAAATTACCTCTGCTTACAAACTGGATCACCTTTGACAACTTACTCAATTTTTCTGTGACTCAGTTTCCTCATCTGTTAACTGGGAGTGATGAGAGGATCTAAGTGAGGGCTGTATCTGTGGTACTCAGGACAGTGCCTGGTACATAACTAGACTGAGATACATTAGCTGTTATGATATTAAAATTGTGTTATTATTTATCAAGCACCCACTGTTTGCCATCAACCAGTGTTCTACAGAGGCTGCTCTTGGATCTCCAAGGCTGTCCACTTATCTCCCTTTTCAATCAAGAGGAGGAGAAAGTAATTTTAATTTTTATGTCAGCACTGCTGATTTTCTGATGAAGTTTCTGGGACATGGAAACCCCAGAGAGAAGGCTGCTTCTTTAATAATGCTGAGGCCAAGGGAAAGAGTGTACGTGGCAAAGAGTCTAGTATTTTCTGGTAAGGCCTGGAAGATGAGATTAAAGCTTAATTTTTTTTCCCTCTTTACTGTAATGTTGATGGAATTTAGCTATGAAAAGTAAGTTTTTACATGATTTAGCTCATTGGGTTTTCTCATTTTGTGTTCCAGGGATCATTGTTACTTAGGTTTTAAAAGCCTTTGCTAAGGAGTATGGGATTATGGAAAGAGCCAGGGTTTTGGTGTCAGATAGAGTTGGGTTTGAACCCCAGCCCCACTGTGAGCTGTTGATGACACCGGAAGCAGTTACTGGACCTCACCCAGCCTCTGTTCCTTCAACTGTGGAATGGAAGGAATGGAAGGCTAGCCAGCCACCCCTGTCTGTTGGGTCTCTGCAAATCAGTGCTTCAGAGCCACTGTTCGGTGACGGTTGTATTTCACATTGAGAGTCCCGAGGTCCTGCAGACTTCTGAAGTGCCTTCTAGATCTTCAGAGCTGAATCTAAATGACATCTAGCCAGTTTCAAATATAATACGTTACACTTTAAGCCTTTGAGCATTGGTAAGCCTGTGTAGGCTGATCTGGTAGTTCTGTTCAGATTATGGGACCATTCGCAGCCCAGGGCACATCTCAGCAGCCTGTGCCGGTTGGCTGCTGGATGACAGGGTTCCTTTTCCCATAGAACCACTGTCGGGCCTGGACTGGTGATGCCCACAGATGCCCACTCAGCACCAAGGCCCTTGCAGTGTTCAGAGTGAGACTTAACTTCCTAGGGCTTGTGCCCTTTTCAGTGTACTGGAATTTAGTTCTAGCCCTGCGACTTACTAACTTGGGATCTTTGCTTCTTGAAGCCTCAGTTTCCCCATCTGCAGAATCAAAATGAAAATGTCTTCTTCATGGCGTTGCTGGGGAGATTAAGTGGTGTCTGGCCCACGGGCAGTGTTCTGTCGGCTGTGCTTGCGCCTGCTCTTCTGTTATTGTTGTTGGGCTTATTTGGACCAAACATACCAACATTTTTTGTGGCAAATGCAGAAGAGGAATTTCAACTTCAGGTTCCAGGAACATGTCCTTCTGTGCTGTGTTACTCTGGAATCAGTGGATCTCAGTCTTTGACTGTGGCTCCCACTGCCTGGGGGAAGTGTCCCGGCAGCCAAGGTTGGGGGAAATAGAAGAACAGGGTGGGGACTTGAGGAAGTAGAAGTTGTAGGTGGCCTGGCCAGCTAGTGAGCACCAGTGGGTTGAATGTCAGCTCCACGTCAATCATTGCCTGTGCTCCTTCGCCAGCCAGTGTCCTGGCTGGTCTCCACCCCAAGCCTCCATGAGGCTCTTCTCCAGGGAAGCCCCAGGAGAGGTAATCTTAGGGTTTCTTCCTGCTCTCCTGCTCCTTGTACAAGCCCTCGGCTCACTCAGGTTTTCCTTAAATGGCTTTATTTTACATTTAAAAAGCTTAAATTTATTTTAAAATTGGCATATGGTAAAATTCACTCTTTTAGGGCACAGTTTGATGAGTTTTGGTAGATGCAGAGTCTTGTAACCATCTCCAAAATCAAGATACAGAACACCCTCACTCCACTCCCCACCAGTGTTCCCTCTGCAGTCTGCTTGGTATTTTACACTCTTGATGAAAAAAAGGCAGAAGATAGTAATTTTTCCCCCCGGCAACTTGCCCCTTACTCCTTTCTCACAGACTCTTCCGAGGAAGATGGAGCCCCCTCTGAGAGGCTGACGGATGACACAAGACTGTCATGTGCGAGTCCACAATGCTTGCCAGGCTCTCCAGGCTCTCTGATGCTAACCAGCTCAGGGGTGGGGATTCCACAAAGGGCTCCCGCGTCCAGGGGCCCAGATGGATCAAGGAGACTCCTGGGGCTTAGATTAAGGGAGCCACTGGTACCAAAGAAAGGCTCTGAGAATGTTTCACTGCCCTCTAACCTGCCTACCATGAGGAATCTGGGACTGTGGTGGAATGGAGTAGAATGAGAAAAGGAGAGGAGAGGAATATTAGGTGGCTGAATAGGAGAGCAGAGAGAAGTTAGAGGGTGTTTTCTAAAAGGACTTCCATCAAGACCCTGCCAGATGGCCCCTTGTCACCTGAATACGTAGCCCTCTTCTCCTTCTGCAGTGCTGCACTCAGGGCTGCGTGAGGGGTGTCTGCCCACGCTTGCTCCCAGTGCAGTGATCAGGGCATCCTTGAACAGGACACGACCTGAATGTCCTTTTGGTGAGAACCTCCATGGCTGTTATCACATGAATTAGGGATCTGTATTCAGTTAATCATTCTCCAATCCCCCAGGATGGTAGAGGTTTTGCTGAGTAAAAAAATTATTTGTAGAAAATGCACTGGCTTCAGCCATCAAACTTTTTGGCAGAAATATTAAAAATGCAGGTAAAAATTTTCCACGAGGGCAATAGCTGTCCATATGTCTTGAATGAGATCTTATTATTTATTGAACCTGCAGTAAATGCTTGGACCTCCTTAGCTGACAGCAGTTCCCTGCCTTTGTGTTTCACATTTCAGTAAAAAAATCTCAAAACGTCAAAATGCATGTCACTCTCTAAATAAAATTTTACACCAGAGGATGGGAGAAAAGTTGCTGTTGAATCATGGGATGTTGTGCTTGACAGAGGTACTGAGGTCTAGGATGAACGGCTGATGAAGACTGAGGAGGGAAGTGGGAATATCTTGCTGGGTGTGAGATTTGAGATTTGTGTCTAGCAGAGTTGAATTTTCCTCACCTATGACAAAATCAGTCTAGATCAAAGTTCCATGTGAAAGTCATCTCCATCCTGGCGTAGCATCCCATCAGCTGGGAAAGTAGACTAGTGTTTGTTTATTTACCTGGAAATCTTGAGAGAGTTTTACGTTATTTAAAGATGATGATTTCCTTAAGAAAATTTTTTTTTTGATGCTTCACGACAGCTAAATTTTCAGGTACATCACAGTTCCTCAGTACGTAAATCCATTGAGTTGATGAATTGAATATGCATGGTAATAACATAATGAATATTTTTAATTTTGTAAATATTCTATAGCAATACCAATACTTTACTGCTATGTTGGTAGATACTGTGGCTTAGAGGAGACTAGACTTTGGACTTGGATTCAAATCTATCCTTTTTCTGCTTCACACTTTTTGTGTAACCTTCAGAAAAAAAAAAAAAAACCTGTAAGTCTGTTCTCTCTTTCTGTCAAAGCTTACAAGGCCTGTGAGTTGAATGATCCTTTCCCCAGACAAAACCAAGTAGGATAATAACCTCTCCCAGTTAACATTCAACTTGAGGGTTGGATGTGGGTGTATTAGTCAGAATATCCTAAATGATGCCTGCAAACAACCCCATGGTCTCAATGCCTCAGACAACAAAAACCCGTTTCTCATTTATTCAAGTCCTCTGGGGGTCCTGGGAGGACCCTGAGCAGGTCTCCATTTTCTTTCCATTTCAACATGAAGTCTCCTCCCTGATCACCGCAGCGAGAAAAAACGTGTTAGAACATCCCGCACCGTCACATACGTGCTCCAGCATGAAAGTGACACCCGCCACTTCCTCACAACCCCCTGGCTGGCAGCAGCCACATGACCCTTCCCACACGCAGGTGGGAGTCAGGGAAGTGTAATCCTTCCACGCGTCCTGAAGGAGAGGCTAACTAGACATGAGGCGGCACGCGTGTGCCTCTACCACAGTGCAGGAGTTAGCTTTTTAACCACGTGCATTACGTGTGTAGATCTCCAGAGAGCCAAATGGCTGATGTTTTCCAGAAGAATATTGGAGTGTTGGTAATGGGATCAGATTTCCATAATCCCAGAACATTCTGCCAGCCCATGAGATAAGTAAGAGTCAAATTCCATACTTCTATAAACCTGAGTTTTCACTTCTATACCAAGCTTCCACTCCTTGCCAGATTCTTTGGGGGCAGCCAGAAAAAAGTGCCACAGCCTATGACCCTAATGAAGGTCCTTAGCTTTTCTCAGGGGATGGAAATGAGGTGGCGGGGTGAGGCCGTTTTTGTCCCTCTGCAGTACTGCTCCGGTTTCTGTAGGTTTTCACAGGTGTGTGTGAGCGGTCCTGAGAAAGAGCCCTTCTGAACATGCAGAAGAGTTTCTGTGCTGGCGCAGACCTGAGCCTTTCCTGTTCTCTGCACCACTCAGAAGCACACTCTCTTCATGTCTGCCCTGTATTCCTTTTCTTCCCTTAAAGAATTTGGAATTAATGCTCTTGGCAATAGAGAGCATCCATTTTAAAAAGTCAGGTCTATTGAGGTATAATTTACACGTAGTAAAAATTTTCCCTTTGAGATGTACAGTCCTATACCTTTTGACAAATCTGCAGATTTATAACCACCACAGCATCTGAGATACAGGATATCTTTCTCAAGATTCCCTTCATCCCACTGGAATCAATCTCCATCTCCCTACTTTCTGGTAACATTGATGTGATTTCTCTCCTTACAGCTCTGTACTTCCCAGAATGTCATAGAAACAGAATCATAGAGTAGGTCACCTTTTGAGTCTGGCTTCTTTCCCTCAACAAGTCGCTCTTGGGATTCCCCACGTTGTTGCAGCACCAGGGGTCTTCTGTTGTTGTGTGGTGCTCCGTCGTTCCACTCTTTGTTTATTCACCACTCACAGATATTTGGCTTGCTTTCAGTTTGGGAGCATCAAAGGTTTTTAAGAGGAGAATTGAAGTAGCCTGTCATTGGGACGATGGCTGGGTTAGGAGAGACCAGTTAGGAAAAGGGCCATACATAGGGCAGTGGCTTGAGATGTAAGGAGATGTGTATCAGTGGTCTTTATCTTAGTTATGTGAAGGCTTTTACACATCGGGAGTTAGAGGCTTATGTGATTGCTGGGAGAGGAGGGGCGAGGACACATGTCTGGATGGAGACCTGATGAGCTCAGCCTGTAGCTCTGAGAGGAACCTTTCAAGAGTTCCTCTGGAAGCTGCTGTGAGTTCCTTGAACCCTGGGGCTGTGCCTCCAGGTATCTCTGTCTGCAGAAGTCATTCTCATCTGTGGTCTCCCAACCTGCCATCAATATCATCTGTAAACTTGGTAGAAATTCATACCCAGGCCCCACCCCAGACTTCCTGAGTCAGAAATGCTGGGGTTGGGACCCAGCAATCTGTGTGTTACCAAGCCTTTCAGAGGCTTCCAATGCATGCTAAAGTCAGAGAACCCCTGGTCTGCAGCATAAGTACAAGGGGTCCCCAAAGAAGCACCCCCAAGAGCTGTTTCAGATCCAGCATTGACCCATGCATCTGCACGTATGTTTCTGCCTTCCAAATCCCATGCATGTGGCTCTCATCGACTAGATCTAATCAGAAACCTTATGGGGAAGGAGATTATGGGAAATGTAGTTCTCAGCCTCTCTTCCAAAATTCAGAGGACATTGAAGGAGAGTGGAAGGGATGGTAAGTTGAAAAGAAACGATCGAGCGCAATATGGGAATGGTGATGGAGTTGACAAGACCATTGAGCAGTGGTTGATGGTGAGGAATGACAGTGAGGCCTCTGCAGGCGCTTCTGGCTTTACAACCAGGTCATCACTCTACCTGTTTATCTTTCTGCCTGCTTAGGTGCCACCTCACCGAACTTTTATCTAAATGATCCTCAAGTTCACATGTAGCAGATTTAGCAGCAGTGCCTGTGTGTGTGCTGTTTCGAGCCTCTGAGGCAGTGATGTCAAGTTACCTCCCCAAACATTGGCAAGGCTGCTATTTCCAATAAACTAAAGTGACTCCTTCCTCATATGTGTGAAATTCAGTCACAATATCTCTTGATGATTTTTCTACTTGATATTTTCAGCCAAGGAGAAAGGTAAATAATATTTAAGGAACTTGTAAACCAAGTGTGTAGCCATTTTGCACAATCTGTGGTTTTATTTAATGAGCTTTAGTACCACAGGATGAGAGTTGTTCCCAAAGGGCCTCAATCAACGAGACTGTTGAATAGAAATGCAGAATGTAAATTGAGTTTTAACTAAAATCATACTGCTATTACTTTTTATGGAACCCATAATTTCTGGTGGAGAGCAGGCCTATAGGAAACTGTTTTTATGGAAATGCCTTCCGGGATCTGACCAACTGCATTTGGAGTGTGAGTGAATACTTGGCTGCTTGATTTGTAACACAACTTCTGGTTGTGTCGGGCTAAATATATGTCACATGTCCCTTAATACTGCAGCTTTCCTGGATTCGTGGATTCTGCCCACTAGCTTTTGGATCCAGAATGCTCCTACTTATTTATCTATAATTGTAAAGCCAGAGGGAAGAAGTGTTTTGTTTTTTTTTTTTTTCTTTGAGAATGATGGTGATATATTTGTTTGGAAAACATGGAGAAAGGAGCCAAACCCTATGATATTTTTCTCCTGGTAACCAACTAGAAACGGTTATTCAAAATTGAATCTCTCTCTTCCTTTGTCCTTCCTCCAGGGCTGCTCTGGACTTGGGAATTCAGAGTGAAATTGGTAACTGGGTCAATATTTGCACAACTGTTTTCAAATATTCCTTGCAGGCTGGAGGTTCCAAAATCCAAAGCTCCAGGTACAAATTTCTGTCTGTCTGGTGGATGTCCTCATCTGAGGGTCTCAGGTACAGTACTTACTAGACCAAACTAAGTCAACTGCCTTCTACTGTACAGGTACCAGTTCTGCCTTCCCAGCAATAGTGAATGTTCCTTGAGGACAACACACCTTAATCGTCATTCTCTTACAAGGCTTGGAGTATACTTTGCACACTTAACAAATTCTTGTTGGTTGGAAAACAATGGCAGCGACAGCACGTGGTTTATAGACGTAGAAGGAAGGAGCTAGTGATGTTCAGATTTATAATATCCTCTGTAGCACACCCCTAATTGCCTAAATCCACTTTTCATCAACATTGTCTTGGCTACTCCAGTGCCTAATAATAAAAGTAGAAAGCAGTCTGGTATGTTGGCGAGAACACTTGTTTTAGCAGCTGTGTGATCACATTCGGACTCTGTGAATTAGAATTATTTAACGACTGACTCTCAGCTGTAAAATGAAGTAGTAACATCCACCACGAGAGAGCCTTGAAGTTGCTAAAGTGTATGAAATACTTAAATGATGCCTAGTACTTAATAGATGCTAAATAAGAGATGGGTTATGCTACTTCAGATCTGTGTACTCTCTTGTGGTTAATAAGGGATCCTGCCAACCACTCTAAGAAGCTAGGGATGGCTGCGATCTCCATTTTGCAAATGAGGGAACTGGCCCAGAGGCCATCAGCTGGTCACTGGGGAGCTGAAACTAGGAACTGGACTTTCTTTTTCTGATACCAACTCATTTGCTTATTCTCCCATTTTACACTGTCAGTGCTTTGCAAAAGCATCTGTATTCTACATCCAAGGCAGAATCAATTCCTGTTTTCCTCACTTCTTCTAAAATTCCTTCAAAGTACTCTGCATATACTGTTTTTGTGATATTGACCCCATTACCTTGTAATTAGAGATGGGTCTGAGTTCCCGAAAGCGTACGAGATCTTTAAGGCAGGATGTCTGATGTATCTGGGTGGGCACGGTTTCTGGCACATAGATACTCAGTGCAGGTTTGTTGAATTAGGGAAAAGAAGAGTCAGAATGGAGCAGAGTCAAAAGGTTCCCTTAATTAAAGAAAAAGGGAACTAAAAGCATTGCTTGGCATATTATTCCAAAGCCAGCATGTGAGCTAACAAGACAAGAAGCATCCATCTGCAAGTAATGTGCACAACCCACCCCACTGAGAATGTTAATGATGTTTTTAAAGGGAGACAGGGAGCTGTGGTTGCTTTTGGCACAAAGCAGTGGGGAGAGGGATGGCCCACGAAAGAATGCTAAATAGTTTCTCTGATTTGAGTTGCCAGCTCTCTGTAGCTTTGGGAAGGGAGAGGATTCTTGAAAGGTAATTGAGATGTTTATTCATCTCAGAGAGAGATGTCATCCCGGTTCTGATGATGAAGTAGGTACCCTTCTTGCCTGAGTATCTTTTACTACCTCTGCTTATGGGCTTGTCCAAGCCCTCTCCTGACCTAAAGTCCTCCTGAGCCCATGGAACTTGGCTCTGTCCATGGCCTCTTTCTACTTTCAGATCCTCACATTGATTCAATATATTTTCAAAGCCAGTCTTAAGAGGCACCGTCAACATTTTAATGTGCATGGTCTTCGACTCAGTAATTCCGCTGTTAGGAGTCTCTCCTATAGAAATTCTCCCCATAAGAAAGTAAAACATACAATACACACATAGGCTAATGTGAAATAATAGAAGTTAGAAATACCTGCAATGCTCAGCAGTAAGAGAGTGTCAAAAGAAATCCTGCCATAGCCATTTTATGTAACTGTTAAAATGGATAAGGTACATCTCTATGCAGGGACATAGTTGTGTTACGCTGACAAAACTGTAGAATAGTGTATATTGTTAGACCTATTTTTATGTACAGAAAAATCCAGAAGCACAGGCACCACTCATTTATTCAACAAATATTTATTGGGTGTATAGTATGGCCCAGACTGTGAATAGCAAAAAAACAATCTGCCTTTGTGGACCTTACATTTTCACCCAGGGAAATGAGTAGTGGAGGCAATACATAGGAGACCTGCCTCGTGTAGTGGAAGATGATAAGCACTAGGGAGGGAGTGTGGGAAGGGGGGGCTTCCAGTCTTTACTTCTGTGTTGCTCGAGTGTGTATTGCTTTCATTATTTTTTAAGGGGAGGTTAAAGGCTTTCCCTTTCCTCGTACCTTCACCTTATTCAATGCGGTCTCTCTGTTCCACTTTAAGTATAGCAGTTTCTCTTCCTACTTTAAAACAGAATAAATGAAAATCCTCCCTTATCCTTAGTCCTGCTCTAGTTCCGGACCCATTCTTCTCCTTCTTTAACCTTCATACTAAAGTTTTTTGGGAGAATCCTGGAAATTCCAGGTCTCTGATTTTTTTTTTTAACCTTCTGTTCAGTCCTTTACTCAAGCCCACGTGGCCTTCTGGCCTCCGTGCTGCTGAAACTGCTCTCACTTTACCTGAATCCTTAGGGCATGCCTCCTCCTCCCACCTCTCTGGATGTTTCTGCTCAGACCCCCCTGGGATCCCCTCTCTTTCGTAGGGTTCTCCAGGGTTCTGTCCTAAGGTCAGTACTCCCCCCCCACCCCCGCCACATTCTGGCTGATCTCATCAACCCTCACGCTTCACTGGCCTGTTTTCTCATGTCTCCCAAGTTTGGATCTCCATTTGAACTTAGTAGCTTTTGACACTGCGTGGCTGTCCCTTTGGGACATTACACTGAGCATGTTTAAAAACTGAATTTACAGTCTTCTTCTTAAATGGTTCCTTTTCCTTTATTTTGTTCCATGGTCGGGGGCAGTACCATTTAACTATCAACTAAGAATGAAAGCTGGGAGTCACCCGATGTAGAAATGTGTCCTCCTCATCTCCAGAGCTCTGGCACCAGGCACCATGTCTGGGAGCTAGAGGGGGCACTCAGTAAATGCAAGTAGGAAGGAGGGATTAACTTTGGCTTTGTAGCAGATGTAAAGCTATGAATTTACCATGCGGTTGCATTTTCTTCCTGGGAAGAAAGGAATTGGGTATTTCTCAGTCCCCTGGGATCTACAGGGGCGCAATAACTCATGTTAGTGGACAGTAAAGACGTTTGCCACTTTCAGGCATAGTCGTAAGACATCCATGTGGCCTTACCCATGCTCTCGTACTTCCCCACTCCGCACGGCTGGAAGCAGAGGGCTCCAAAACTTAGAAGACAGGAGCACTTAAGTGGAAGGAACTAGATCCCTTCCTCATCCTTGCGTGGAAGAAAGCCATGCAAAAGAGCCGCTTGTCCAGGGATGTCAACGTTAGACTTTGCATAATCAAGAGAGAATTTCTTCCTGAGTTAAGGCACTTAAGCCATAAGGTTGTTAGTTACAGCAGATAGCATTAATTAGGATAGGCTTAAAAATGCACTTCTTCCTTTGGCACCTGACAATACAAAATTATGCTGTTGAGCAAAAATATGTGTTGTTTAGACATGAGTACAATAACTCATCAGCATTGTATTTCACAATTTGTGACGCGGTCCTACAGAGATGCTTCTCAATACCGTCTTAGGAAGAAGTTTTCCATTTCTTTAGATGTCAAGTTCTGACATGCCTTGAAGTTAAGTTCACATTAACCTTCAGAGTGTCCAGTGGCTTCCACCATCCTCTGACAACCTACTAGATCCTTAGCCTCTGTTTCCTCAATCATCTCCTCAAAGGCCCTTTGACTTGCCCCACCTTTTCCTATCCAGTGTGACAAACATTAGATACTGGTTTTCGTATGGTAAGCCTGGTGGTACTATTATATACCTTTTTGTCAGCCATTGTTGGTAAAAATTGTTTACTAGGCATAAAGTAAATAGAAGGAGATGTGGCTATGGTGAAGGACACACCATGAGTCACATGTTTATTCAAGACAGTATGGGACGGTGCTCATTGGCTGAGAGGGTGTAGGGCAGTCTTGCATGCTAGCTTTCCATTGGCTAAGAGCATAAAGCTGGGCTCAGAACATCAGAAGATACGTATCAACAGTGTTCAGGCAGTTATGGAGGCTGTAAAGTCCCATGATCTGCTGTCTGCAAGTGGAAGAACTAGGAAAGCTGGTTGTGTAATTCAGTCCAAGTCTGAAGGTCTGAGACCAGGAGCACTGAGACCTGAAAGCAGGAGCCCAAGTAGAGAGTAAATTTCCCTCCCTCAGCCTTTTTGTTCTGTTCACGCCTCTCACAGATGGGACGATGCCCAGTTCTAACTAGTGAAGGCAATCTTTACTCCATCTACTAATTCAGATGCTAACCTCTTCCAGAAATACTCTCAAAGATACACCTAGAAATAATGTTTTACCAGCTATCTGGGAATCCCCTAGCCCATTCAAGTTGATACATAAAATTAACCATCTGACAACATGTAGAAAATTATTTTGGAGGCAAACAGGTATTAGTTGGAGTTAGAAGATTATTGGCCTGCTTTGTTCTAGCATCACAGCCAGGAATGCCAAACTTGGCAGTGAATCTGTGTTGTAGTAGGTTACATCTGGTTATGAATAGACTTGGAACAGGTCCTCAATAGTCTGGAAAAGCATTGGCACTTAAAACAGGGCTGCCCTGCAGAGGGACAGTTGTCTGATTCCTGGACTACTTGTCTGCTCTTGAAGAATTTTGACTTTGGTTAGCCTGGGAGCCCTATTGTGAGTTTGAATTTGAAGCTTGAATTCTTACAAAAGTACATTTGTGTGGTGGGCTTTGTGACAAAGATTTCTTAGGTCAAGTCCATGGCTTTAATGACTGCGTCTTGTCTTCTTTCTGAATATCTCTTCCTCTGGTGGGGATAAGAGAGCTGTTAGAACATACTTTGAGTTGTGTTGGGGCTATGAATGAATTCTGTTCATCGTGGCTTGTTAGCAGACAGAAGGGAGATTTCTGAGCCCAACATCTTGCTGGATTTAACTGCTGCTCCATGCTCTTTGCAGAGTATGAAGAGACCTAAGGCCATACAGACTTTCCCTGCCTCTTTCCTCACCGTTTTCTCCTGTGGCTTGCCCAGCACCCATCCATATTGGATCCCTAACTATGTAAGATCCCTTACATACTTAATTTACTGCTTTATCCATTTTCTTCTCTCCTTTAGTTTCAATTTTAAACTCTCAGATTAGTGGGACTCTAGGCAAACATGAGTTTCATATAGTGAACTTGCAGCTCTGCATAACAGTAGACTCTAACAAAAAGCGATCTGTTTGTATGGTTTATATTGTCATCTTTTTGCTTAAGCATATCTTTTGAATTTTCTAAATTAAATATGTGTTTTTCACTATACAGGCTTTTTAAAAAAGTTACTTAAATGGAAAGAATTTTAAAATACTTAAGAAGAAATAAACAAAGCAGTCAGTGTATATGCTGGTTGAAATGAACGGGCATTATTCTTACTATTTGGGAAAAGAATCCAGATCTTTCAGTGCTGAAGAGGTGAGGAGATGCTGTGGGTGATGTGTAGTTTGTGGGAGAAGGCAGGCATAGTGATCTTTGAAATCAGGCACCCTAGTTATCACTCTGGGGTCTAGATTTCCTCTTATGTAGAGTATGGACAGTAAATGTCTCATAAGAGAAATGTGAAGATTACATTAACATGATGTTTAGTGCCCATCCCCGGTCCATGGTCGTCAAGGGATAGCAGTCACCTGGCATGTGTACCTTGCTTATCTACCCAGCTTTCACTCTGATGTCCAGAGCTGGCACAGATAATTGATCATGACATCTGTTCCAGGGAGCTAATGTTCAGGCTCAGAAACCTTCAGGCATACATAACACTACAAGTCAAATAAAGTTGGATTTTGGTGTCTTGGCAGTAAACACTCGCTCCCTGGTAGCCATGGTAATGGTGATGGCGGTAGAAGTATTAGAGCCAGGTATGACTGAGTAAGGTCTCTTTGAAATAATTCTCCCACAGATAACAACCGTAACATCTAGACAAAATAAAACAAACAACTACCTAAAGGTACTGGAGAAAGAGCAAAAGCAAGCAGATTCTGGATGGGAGTTAACACTTAGGATAGAGAACAGCACTGGGTGAATCTCTCACTTTCATAGCAGTTAGGCTGAGATCAGTCTCCAGTCTGCATCAGGCAGGATAGAAAACTCAAAATCTTTCTTGCTGGAGGAACCAGAGGATAGAGTTTGAAGCAATGGAAGATACTGGAACATGAGTAGATAATACTGGAAAGGGAGATGCAGAGAAAGGGAGGTACTGATAGTGTGTATAAACTTCAGACAACCAAGCTAGAAATAAAAGAATTAAACTGAAATTTGAACTATGTCCAAGAGATAGAGTTTAAAATTTGAACTCAAATGAAAAATCCAACACTCTTCAGAGAAATGTAACAAAATAAAGGTTTTCTGTATCATAACACCATATAGATTCTAAACCACTAAGAAATTACCTTAAAAAAATACTGAAAAGGAAATTTTGAGAATCAAAATGGTATACTGAAAAAAAAAAAACAATTAAATACAGTAATGGAAGAATTAAGAAACAAAAAATTACATATATATATGACATAAAGAAAACAAATAGCAAAATGGCAGAAGTTCTTTCATAATTGCTTTATTTTTTTAATTTTTTAATTGAGTTATAGTCAGTTTACAATGTTGTATCAATTTCTGATGTACAGCATAATTTTTCAGTCATACATGAATATACATATATTTATTTTCATATTCTTTTTCACCATGAGCTACTACAAGGTCTTGTGTATATTTCCCTGTATATATACAGTATAAACTTGTTTATCTATTCTATATCTACCTGTCAGTATTTACAAATCTCGAAATGTAAGCGGATTAAAGTTTCTAAATAAAAGGCAAAGATTGGCAGAATAGATAAAATATATGATTCATCTATATGCTGTCTACAACAGAATCATTTTAGATCTAAAGAAAAAAGAAATTAAAAGATTGGAATATATATTCTATGCAAAGAGTCTATACAATGGAACATTATATATAATGAACATTATTGTCTATACAGTGAACATTATTCAGCTATATACAAGAATGAAGTTTTTTTCTTTTTTCCCTCCATTTTATTGATGTATAATTGACAAATAAAATGGTAAGATATTTTAAGTGTACATCATGGTGATTTGATGACATAAGTACACATTTTAAAAGGATTCCCTCCACACATGCACCCCAGTGTTCACAGCAGCACTACCTACAATAGCCAAGACATGGAAAACAACCCAACCAAGTGTTTATCAGCAGATGATTGGTTAAAGAAGATGTGGTGAATATGTTACAGTGGAACACCACTAAGCCACAAAAAAATAAAATACTGCCACCTGCAGTATTGGATGCACTTAGAGAACATCACACCAAGTGAAGTAAGTCAGACAGAGTGCAGGAATGATATATTGACACATGCTACAACACGGATGAACCTTGAACACAGTATGCTAAAGGGAAGAAGCCAGACCCAAAAGGCCGCTCATTACATGACTCTTTTAATATGATACATCCAGAATGGGCAAATTCACAGAGATAGAAAGTGGATTAGTGGTTGTTATGGGCTGTGGGGAAGGGGGAAGGGGGATTGGCTACTTAATTGGTGCAGGATTTCCATTTGGGTGATGAAAAATTCTGGAACTAGATAGTGGTGATGGTTGCAAAACATCGTGAATGTACTAATGCCACTGAATGGCCCACTTTGAAATGCTTACATTGGTAGGTTTTTTTTAATGGGTATTCTACCAAAATAAAAGGCAAAGAAAAAGAACATACAAGCAATGGAGACTGACCCAAAGATATTGGAAATAGCAGAAAAGGATTTCAGAGTAGCTTCTATAACTATGTCCAGTGTCTTAATATGGTGGTAATGAATGAAAAGGTAGTGTTAAAGCCAGATGGCCAGTCAGAAAGCTAGACCTCACAACGATTCAATATGAAGAGAGTTCAGATAATGAGAAATTAAATAATGCATAGCCTGAATCTGAGAGATCATCAGGATGTTACAGGACTCTATGTAGGAAAGGATGGAGGTGACCCTTCCCTTCTGTGCTGCAGTCCACAAAAGGCCCTACAGCTGGTCTTGAGCCTCTCTTTCAAACTAGTAAATTTAATACATTAACATCTTTTACTTTAGGCTACTTGAGACTGAAAATTGGAGTGGGATAATGCCAGATAGAGTCTTTAACATTTTTATATGGGCTTTCAGGGTTGAGCCTTCAAGAACAGATATGGTTTCCTGAGATTACCTTCTGTGTCATAAAACTTGCCTTAGATTCCAAACAGGGATCATGACACTGATATATTTGGCTTAAATAAAAAGTGGAATTCAAGGCTGAAGAACCTCTTAAGTATCCCTGAGTCCCTTCATGCTCAGGCAACTATCAAATTTTTATCACGTGCCTGGTCAAAAGATTTGTCATTGGCTCAAAGTGTATTTGTTATTTTGAAGCTGAACATTTAGTTTGCACAAATGCTATTTGTGCCCTTTTATTTCCTGATCAGAAGTCACATGTTATATTCTGGCTGGTGATAGAAAATATTGAACAATAAAATGTAGAGCTGCAGTTATCAAAGCAAGAATAATACATTTAACATATGAACTATTGGATTCTCTAGTAGACTGAAATTAATTACTCCCAGGCATGAAATCTCTAAATGAGCAAAAGGTTGTTAACTTTTTATTCAAGACAAAAGAATGGAGAAATCTGACTCCTTCATACATTGTCACCCACAGACTAGTAATTTGTCCAGTTGATATCTTTTGTTCAAAAATCTGAAAGACAGCTCAACTGAAAATCCAACCTTTAGAAATTTCTACACATCATATGTAATGATGCCTAAAATTAAAAAAATAACTAGACCTGGGTATGAATCTTGTTATTTGGCAAATGAATATCAAACTTAAGACAATGACTACATGACTAGCTATATTTCCTAGAGGGTTAGGTTAAAGTTTGTGATCTGTGTTAATTCATTGTTGGCTACTAGAGTAAGACTGTTGTGCTCAAGTAGGGACATATAATTCCTCCTTTTGAACTTAAAAAAAATAATGCAGAGGAACTTATTTTAAGAATATGTCTCTCATAACCACAATCAGAAGTGGGAAAGAAACAAAGACACTTATACTATAAAAACCCTATTTTCTCAGCTGTTCCCCGTGCCTTATCCCAGGAGCTGCACAGTCTCAGGACTAGTTTGTCTATAGCAAGCTACAGATTCTGTGAGAGAAAGCCTCCATTCATTCAGTAATACCCCTGATGTTTTTATTTTCTTCCACTCCCTTTTCTTAGCTTCCCACCATTTCTCATTGTGGTGTAGTAAATTCTGGTATTCACAATTAGTTGTTTGTGCTTCATTTTTGATGCACTTCCATTTATTCTAAGTATATTTTCCCACTCAGTTGATATTAAGCTTTGCCATACGACCTTCTTTAGCCAAACAAACCTATCTGAGCAAGCTTTAAGTGATATGGCTTTTGACCTCTTGTTCTTGCTCTCTCATGAGATCAGCATGTTCCAGAACATGGCTTTTCCTTTAGCCTGGAGTCTATTATGGGAGGACATGTGGGGCTAAGCCTAGCAGAGCCATAACAATTGCAGCCCTCTTGTAACATGAGCAAAAAAAAAAAAAAAAAAAGTGAATTCTAAATCACTGGCATATTGGAATGTTTGTTACTTCTTCCCTTTGTCTCATTCCCTCCATAGTAGACACATTGTCCATCAAAACCAGTATGAGGGGCAGACTTTTCTAGAAATTGTGAGTTTCTTGAAAGCAAGGCTGGGGACCTTCCTAGTCATTTTGGTATCCTAAGTACTTAGCAAAGAGTAAGATACAGTGAATATCTGAATGAATAGTTACCTACAGCTGCATATTCAATCTTTTTGCCCCCAAAGAAGATTTTTTTAATTCCCAGCTAGTTCTTCCCAACCTATCACCCTCAAGTCTCTTGAGTTTATTCTCTACAATCTCCGGTTAACCTCTATAAAAAGAGGTAAGGGAAAGAAAATGCTATGAAGAAATAATACTATTAAAAATAGCAGTAGCATACAGAGGCTTAGTCCTTCCTATGTCTTAAATGCTGGGTAATTTAATCCATTAAGTAATTTAATCCATTTTCTTATTTAAATCTCATTCAAACAATTGAAGTAAATTTAAGTATTCTTTCTTCTTTTTTGAACGGAGGATAGAGTAACTTTCAAAGTCTGCAGCTGGGAAGTGGTCAAATTTAGGACTTTGAGCCCAGAGATTCTGATTACAGAATTACATTCTTATGCCATTATATCATCTTCACATACTGTATTTTAAAGATAAATTGAATCTAAAGTTTGTATGAGTTGATGGTTTGTAATACCCTCAGAATAGCTTTCTACAAATTGACCAATTCAGTTCCATCAGACTTTCCTAGGTTGACAATGTCTTGGGTCATTGAGACAGAGAACATCAGAAGTCGTTTTCTCTGCCCTTTCTCTTGTGTTCACCCTGACTAGCAGGTGACGTTTGAGGAAAGCTTTTGTTTTTGATGTTTGTTGTTTTTGTTGTTGTTTTTAATTGGGCAACGTGCACAAAGAGTAATGAGACAGTTGTCTGCAAAATACTTTGAACTCTGGGGAGCCAAGAGGTGATTTAAGTGTAAGGAATTATTCCCCTGTATAAGTCAGCACTGAGTTTTTAAGTAGAAATCCTCTTTAAAGAGTAGCACTAAGGTTGTGATTAAAACCAACAAGTACCAAGCAGTTGGTAAAGGTTAAATGCCTCCCAGTGACACTGAGATGTGAGAAGTTGACAAAAAAGAATTGTAAAACCAAAACCTGAGCCAAGAAGGCTAAACTTTTTTTTTTTTTTTTTTTAATGAGGGAACATGCCCAAAGTGCAAAACTAGTTGTTGGGTTCAATGTCTTGCCCAAGGTTACAGAGCTAGTTATGATGAATGAAGCAGAGAAATACTGATGTAGAGTGGATACCAATGACATATGTCATCAGACGAGACCATCAAGGAGAAGAAGGCACAGGGGGCTGAGTTCCTCGGTGGACGGGGGCACCTTCAGTGAAAAGGCAGAACTGGAGCTACGTCTGAAGGACTGGCAAGATCTGAGTAAGTGAAGGAGTGAAGGAGAGACATGCATTCCATGTCATTAAAACTATGTGACCTCTGACTAAATCTCAGCAGTGTTCTCTTAGGGCAGTCTCCCCAGGCGATAGAAATAAAAGCAAAAATAAACAAATGAGACCTAATGAAACTTACAAGCTTTTGCACAGCAAAGAAAACTATGAACAAAATAAAGACAACCTACGTACGGAATGGGAGAAAAATATTTGCAAAAATGGGCAGAAGACCTAAACAAGCATTTCTTCAATGAAGACATACAAATGTCCAATAGGCACATGAAAAAATGCTCAATATTGCTAATTATCAGGAAATGTAAATCAAAACTACAGTGAGGTATCACTTCACACCAGTCAGAGTGGCGTCATTAAAAAGTTCACAAACGATAAATGCTGGAGAGGGTGTGGAGAAAAGGGTAACCCTCCTACGTGGCTGGTGGGACTGTAGTTTGGTGCACCCATTATGGAAAACAGTATGGAGATTCCTCAAAAGGCTAAAAATAGACTTACCCTATGATCCAGCAATCCCACTCCTGGGCTTATATCTGGAGGAAACTCTAATTTGAAAAGACACATGCACCCCAATGTTCATAGCAGCACTATATACAATAGCCAAGACATGGAAAGAACCTACATGTCCATCGACAGATGACTGGATAAAGAAGTTGTGGTGTATTTATACAATAGAATACTACTCAGCAATAAAAAAGAATACAGTAATGCCATTTGAAGCAACATGGATGGACTTGGAGATTGTCGTACTAAGTGAAGTATGTCAGAAAGAGAAAAATACCATATGATATCACTCATGTGGAATCTAAAAAAGTGATACAAATGAGCTTATCTACAAAACAGAAACAGACAGACATAGAAAACAAATGTTTTGTTCGTGGGGATGGAGGGATAAATTGGGAGTTCAGGGTTTGCAGATACTAACCACTGTGTAAAAATAAATAAACAACAAGGCCCTGCTGTATAGCACAGGGAACTATATTCAATATCTTGTAGTAACCTATAATGAAAAAGATTATGAAAAGGAATATATATATATACATATATATATATATGTGTGTGTGTGTGTGTGTATATGTATATATATCTATCTATCTATATATATATATCTATATCTGAAACACTATAGTGTATACCAGAATTTAACACAACATTATAAACTGACTGTACTTCAATTAAGAAAACCCCAAAAAACTATGTAACCTTAAGTTTAGAGGTTGGAAAAATCACACCTTAATACTATTATATGATGTAAGCTCAGTAGAAGATGCAAACCTATATTTTACTGGTGTTTTTTCAGCCTCTCGCTCCAGTCTTCTCTTCCTTCTTTTTGCAAACACAAATGATATGTTATGTGTGTGAGGCATTGGACTGAGTCCTAGGTTCTTGAAAGAAAAGTGTGAGTAAAAATTGATAATCTCCTTAATGTAGAGAATAATTTATCAATCAATCATCCATCCATCCATCCACATATACTCCTTTGTTGCTGAGTAGATAATGAGAACATAAGATGTGGAGAGAGAATACCATGGTTGTTCAGAGAAGGCAGAGACTGATTCCAGCAGAAGACAGTAATAAAAACATAACCAACATTTCCATTGGGCTTACTGTGAGCTAGGCTGTGCTTACTGTGAGCTAGCTATGTGCATGAATGTGCTTAATCCTCATTACTATCCCATGTGGTAGTTTCTTTGTCAACGGGAATCCGTCTCTTCACATCTCTTGGCTCTCTTTCCCTTTGCCTTGGCTCGATCCTCAGTATAATCTCCAACGTGCTGGTTGAGTTGCAGTGTAGTATGGACCTAATTGGAGTCTTGAGACAAAAGGAGAAATCAGTAATATACTGATCCTGCCTTTATTTTAAACTTGGATAGTTTAAAAATTGTTTTTGGCATTATTTTTTATTTTTTTAAATAAAATCTTTTCTTGATTACTGAGTTTTAGGATTTTTAAAAGGTTTTTGTGAAAGGACTCCATCTAGTTAATTAAAACATCTGTCATTTCACATATTTTTTTTCTTGTGGAGAGAACATTTAAGTTCCATTCTCTTAGCAAATTTCAACTACATAATACAGTGTTATCAATTATAGTCACCATGTTTTATATTACGTCCTCAGAGCTTATTTGTTTTATACTGGAAGGTTTGTACTTTGACCAGTCTCCCCCTATTTCTCTCAGTTCCTTCCAGTTCCTGGCAACCACTCAACAACTTTTCTACTGTCTGTTTCTATGACTTTTTTTTTTTTTTGGTTGTACATATAAGTGACACTGTACGACATTTGTCTTTCTCTGTCCAGCTTATTTCACTTATTTTATCATAATACCCTTAAAGTCCATCCATTTTATCATTAAATGGCAGGATTTCTTTCCTTCTCTTGACTAAATAATATAGATTCCATAATATACATACACGTATGTGTATATATACTCACATTAATGAAATACATAGTCATTAATGGACACACTTGGGTTGTTTCCATATCTTGGTGATGGTGAATAATGCTGCAGTGAACATGGCAGTGCACAGATCTCTTTACATCCTGTTTTTATTTTCTGTGACTATATACCTGAAAGTAGGATTGGGTGGTTCTATTTTCCATTTTCTGAGGAAGCTCCGTGTTGTTTTCCATGGTGGCTCTACAAATGTATTCCCAGGGGTTTTTTTTTTTTGCTAACCTGCCTTAGATTTTGCACCTGAAGCAAGTCCCTCACTCACCTCACCTCACTCGAGGCTCAGCTCTGAGGAATGACTTCCACTAGGTCCAAAACGTTTCCTTTCACAGTAGTTCCATCAGGTGGGGTGTCATTGACCTGGCGTTGGTCCCATGCCCATCCCTCAGCAGTCACCATGCTTAAGAGGAATGCGATGCTTGGACTGGGCTCTGGAGCTGGGAGTGGTGGGATCAGTCCCTTTCCAGCTGCTGAGGGTGGAGCGTGGGGAGGGGCCTCTTCCTGGAAGCAGAGTCTGAAATGGGGATTTGTATTCCGTTGATTTTGGGGAGAGGGCAGGAGTGGCACTCAGGAGAAGAGGGGTGAGAAACTGGAAAATTGCTAAATAAAAGTGGTTTCAGGTGGAGACTGGCTTCAGTGCGATCACGCTCAGGGAGCCCAGGGAGCCCACCTTTTATGCCTCCATGCTGCTTTGTCACTGGCTGAGACCAGGAGGTGGGACAGGGGGAGCTCTGTTTGGCTGAGGACACATCTTTAGTAAATAGGGCAGCTGTGAATTGTTAGCAGCCAAGAAACAGCAGCCAGGGATGGTGTGACGGGCGAGTAAAGGGTCTGGCTAGAGCCCCACCAGTGCCTAGGACAAGGGGGTGGTCCTGAAAGATATGATTACCAGGAAGGGAGATGGATGCTGTTCACCCATTTAAGAGATGTCCTCTACACTTAGCTTTGAGGCAAAGGAAATGGAGTTCATTGTCTCTTAATGACAAGTATTTCAGTGAAAAATGTAACCCACACACACACTTTCTTACATTCTCACCTGGAATATTGAAAAGCAGAAGCAGCTGCCTGAGCTGCCTTCCTGCTGCCTGGTCAGAGGTAAAAGCTTTTTAGCAGAGAGTCGACCAGCAGTGCTGCTCACCTGGGCTCAGCTCCCTGCTCTCCCACCACCCGCCGGAGTCCCAGGTCGCCAGTGAATCACACTGACAGTCTGCATGCAGGCCCGGAGTGGCTCGACACCATAGCATTCTGATGAGCCAAATGGACTTCCCCCTTGAAAATTCCGTTAGGGGAAGTGTCACGGCATTTAGAGGTTCCATCTGCTGGGGAGACTGCCCTGGCGGAGTGAACTGCAGCCTGGAGGCCGGGGGGAGCCCTGTCACCCTTTCATTAGCTGTAACTGAATGCCTACAGAGGCGGTAATTACAAATACCAGCCGTGCCTCCCAGGCCCATCTGTCTTGATCATCTCAGCAGGGGTATTGATCATTACCAGGGCCCTCTGTTTCTTTGGGTAGGGGCAGGGAAATTGGATTAATAAGGCCTGACGTGTATTGTGGAGCTCACGCCTGCAGGGGAGGCAGAGCAGAAGGGCTGAGAAAGGGCGAGCGCTTGACTTCCTGGGGTGTCCAGGCGGCTGACACTTTTGGGTGCTGCCTTTGCTGGGGCTTACGCGTAGATTCTCCAGCACCCTAGCATCCTTGCTTTTCCACAAACGAACAGAACTCCACAGATACAAAACAAACCCAGTAGGTCCCCTCGAAAGTCATCCTTTTGCAGGGATCGTTGAAATAAAGTAAATAATAAATAAATCATGGTGGCTGGGGAACCAACTCATTATTCTGAAAGCTGCTCTGTAAAGGCAAAGAACCAAGCATTGCACTGGTTTTGCTGTCTGAACTGCGTCAGGGTAACAGGCGTTGGTGAGGGAAAGTTTCTCTTTACAGAAGCCGTCCAGCTAATCAATAAAAAATAAATGGTAAAATTAGAACTGTGGTACTCAAACACCAGGGTGCATCAGAACCCCCTGAAGTGCTCATTAAAACACAGATGCTGGACTCCGCCCTGGGATTTCTGACTCAGAGGTCTGCAGTAGGGCTGGGGAACTGCATTTCTAACAAGTTTCTGGGTGCACTGCTACTGCTGGTCCTGGGACCACACTTTGAGGGTCACTGAATCAGAGCATCACTGATTGGCAAACAGTCATGAAATAATAGATATAGGTGATGTTCATCAATGACTTAACACCAGAAAGCAAGGGGCAACTGAGCAGCATATGCTCAAAACCTGAAGATCTTTCTGTTCCAGCAAGTTTCCCATCAGATGTGCCTCAACATCTAAAATAGTCATTTTTGACAGTTAAACTTACACTGGATGGACTTGATGGGAGAGAGGGAGCTCTGTTTAATGAGATGTTCTTTCTTTCTCTCTGTTGATTGGGGAGTAGCGAGCACCTGTTGCATATTTGGTGAGTGGAGTGGTGCCCATGAATGGCAAGTTAGTACCTTTGAAGTGTATTGGTTTGTGGTTTGCTTTCCCAGCTGGAGGTGTGGAGGTCATCTTTTCAGTTCCCTGATTCTTCTGGCAGCTTGTTTCTATCAGCATGTTAACATGTTTAGGATTTTCCACCTCTCTGTGTGTATCTTTTCTCCACCTCTGTCTTTTTCTCTGTCTCTTTCTCTCTCCCTCCATCGCTAGATCTTTATGTCTGTTACAATCTCTACGTCACTCTCTCGCCATTTCTCTCTGTCTCTTAACCTCTTGCAACCTCCCAGCTTCTGTCACGTTGTCTCCTGCTCCCCTTCATGGGAAAACTTACTAAAACAATTGTCCACAAATGTTGCTGTCCATTTCTCACCGCCTCTTCTTTCCTCCATCTGCTCCAGTTTGGTTTCTCCTCCTTCCATTCTGCTCAAACTGTTTTCGACAAAGCAGCAGACGTTTTCCCTATTTCCAGATCTGATGGTCTAGCCCCATGTTACCTGACCTCAGAAACATTGGCCACTCATCATTCCTTCCTCATTGAATTATTACTCTCCAGGTGTGTTAGTCAGGATCTAAGAACTGCCACTAGAAATCGTCTCAAAATCTCAGTTGCTTCACACAATAAAATTTTATTTCTTGCTCATTACAGTATCATTGTTATAATAAAGGGGAAAAGGACAGGGAAGATTGTGTGGGAGATTTTTATGGGCCAGGCTTGGAGTAACGTATATGCCCTCCGTCCACACTGCATTTGCCATTTGCTATTCCCTTGGTGCCTCCTGGATGCAAGGGGTGCTAAGGAATGTCGTCCCTGTCTGGGCATCTACTTCCCAGAAATAACTCTAAACTTAGGAGAGTGAGTATGAGTCTATGGTGTGCAACCAATCCATCATGTGCGTAGGTGGAGAGACAGGCAGGTGCCAGGTATGTATGACCCAAGTCTGCAAAGCACTGCTCAGATCCTCTCTCCCCAAATCTGCTTTGGCTAGTGGCGGCCACTTTTCCCAGGTCACTCTGCTTTTCCCCTAGTGTGGGTCTTAACTCCTTATGAAGACACCACAGATAAAGATTCCATGGGGCCCCTAGGTCACTGTTGCACCTAGATCTTCTCTAGAAAGTGGATTATTTGATCCTGGATGTCCTCTCATAGCTCCCAGTGGAAGCTAAATTGTCCTGATACAGAGGAACTGGATTTCTTAGTGGTAGGCACATATTTAATCATTTCATATTTAATGTGTTCCCTGTGCTCTCTGGGCTCTGGTGATACTCTGGAGTCACTTGGGTCATAGAAGGAACATTATGACCCAGCACCACACCACAGTTTTGCAATTCTGTGTCGCATTTAGGGGGGGAAAGCATATTTTGCAAGTATAGCATGTAGAGACTACAACTAGATTTATTCCATGTGGATGCCTGAGGCTTTTTATTTCAATATGCCCACAGAAATCACAAGAGCTCTCAACATGTTCCTCTTTTATCTGGAGGAAGATTTATTATATGGTAGGCCTCTTAATGGTGTCCCTATTTTATCACAAGGGCTGGCTCAGGGTCAAACTCATTCTGGGGTTTGCGGGGGGTGGGGGTGGGTAAGGTCTGGACACTCAAGCCAGGATATCCATTTGCATAAAGAGCTCCCTACAGTGGGTGGCAGGATGGAGAGTATTAAACTCTGCTTGGCTGTGACCCACCCAGCTCTTGGAGAAGGTCTCCATATGGGTTGCCCCCCTAGTCTTCTCTCTTACAAACATACTTTACAAGATTTAATTGATAGAGAATG
Source organism: Camelus ferus (assembly GCF_009834535.1). NCBI lineage: Eukaryota > Metazoa > Chordata > Mammalia > Artiodactyla > Camelidae > Camelus > Camelus ferus. Next base: position 33,340,819 of record NC_045712.1, on the reverse strand, counting down.
CTGTCAGTATAAGATCTGTGTCTGTTCCTGATGACTGAAATTCTTGGAGCACTCTACCGCCTCTCAGAATTCCTGAAATGGTATTACCCCATGTCATTTATAACCATAAAAAGTGATACAGATTAACTTATTTATAAACCAAAAATAGACTCAGAGACATAGCAAATAAATTTATGGTTACCAAAGGGGAGGGAAGGAGGTCGGGGGAGGGATAAATTAGGAGTTTGGGATTCGCAGATACACACTACTATACATAAAATAGATAAACAACAAGGACCTGCTGTTATAGCACAGGGAACTGTATTCAATTTCTTGTAATAACCTATAATGGAAAAGAATCTGCAAAAGAATATGTATGTATATGTGTAACTAAATCACTTAGCTGTACACCTGAAACTAACACAACATTGTAAATCAACTATACTTCAAGTAAAAAAAAAAAAGAATTTCTGAAACAGTGTTACTCCATGTCATTTTCAACCACTGCACGGTAATACTAGGGAAGTTGTAGGCTGCAGGAGTAGGGTGCCGAGGCTGGAGTATACCAAGGCCCATCTCTGGCCATGTTCACTTTGGTGCAGATAATTCATTTGGACAAATATTCATTGAACATTTAATACTCTGTGCCTAGTACCGGGAAATTAGGGATATAAACCATAAATGAAATAACAGCGGATGCTCTGATCGCCCTTCGGGACTAAAGGACTTAACAGCCAGCCGTTGTGGGTGCTCCTGGCTGACAGCCTTCAGCACTCAGTTGTCCTCAGGAGCTGGCTCAGCTGGAGAAGGCTGCCTCAGCCCAGGCAGCGTCCCCATCCCACGGCAGCCTGTGTATGACAGTTGGTCTGAAGGTTGAGCCCTGAAGAGCCATCCCCACTTCAGGGTTCCCCACAGGGTTGGCTGAGGCCCCGTTGAGACTGCATTGCAGCCCAACTGGCTCCTTTGCCCAGTTCTGCTTTCTCCCCCTTCCTGCCTCAGGGAGTGTTCTCAAGAGCACAGTCTCCCTGTGTGCTAATGTCTGTGCCAGGTCTGCTTCCGGGGAACCCACGCTCAAGCAGCGCGATGTTGAGGGACCCTCTGACTGGGGACTCACAGTCTAGCTGTAGAGAGAGATTTGCATGTACCAGTCACCCATCTAACCCATCATAGAAGTACTGTGCTTCAGGTGGGGATGGGAGCCAGCGCCATGAGCACAGCGAGGAAGAAGGGGCAGAAAACTCTCCCATCAAGAAAAGAAGAAAGGGGCTTCCTTCTAAATGGGAGCAAAGACGTGGGATCAGCATCACTCTGCGTAGCCCAATGTGAAAGGATGTCCAAGGGCCATTTATTCTTATTTCTCTTTCACAACCTCTTCCTCTTTATACTTGTATAACGCCTTAATTTCCATTTCAAGTGGTGGATGGGGCTTTCGGCAAGTCCCAGGTAGACATTCCATACTCTCCCATGGATCCAAAGGCCAGCTCCCACGGAATGGGCTTTGGAAGATCAAAAACCGAGTGGTTCCCAGACTTGCTGAAGTGGGCTTTTACATCTATAGTGTAAAAAAAGACGACTTGGAGAGAGGGAAGAGCTTGTTGAAAGAGAGTGAGATTACATCATTAAAACTTTAATTAACCTGATGGCTTTGCTTTAAGAAAATTGATAGAGCTTTCTCACTTGTAGGAAAGAATAAATTTATTATTTTATGTGCAAATATTTATCTTTTCATCCTGTTTCAGCGTGCAGTTTCTTTGGTGAGTGTCTGTTGGACTCATTTTCTTTTCAAAAGTTTAAATATAAAAACTTTTTTTTAAACCGGAAATGTAATAACTATATTTGGAATAAGATTTTAAAAGACCTTAAAACTTAAAAAAAAAAAAAACTTGGCAGGAAGTAAGTAGTGTTTTGATTTAAAAAGCCTTGTGTGTGTGAAGGGGTGGGTATTAAGGGATGTGAAACATTTTTACATGGGTATAATTAGGTTTAAACTTGTTTCTTTGGGAGGCTTTTGAATTTTTCTGTTGAATACTTTATTTCAACAGGAGTTCACTGGGCAACAAAGCACTTCGCTATGTACTTTGGAAAGATCCCAAAGAAGTACTCATCTGTGCTCTAACTTAATTAATCTAAACCTATCTAATGCTCAGTTAGCTGTGGGTGTATTATCCTGTTCCGTGTTCATGCGTATGGACAGTTCTGTTAGTATACGTAAGTTACTGGTAAGCAGCGTGCGTTAACCTGCCAGCACCAGGGACATCTTGATAGTCCCCCTCTCTCTGCATTTACTGGGCAGGCTTTGATAGTTATCGTAGGGTTTGCATATCGCTACCTAGATTTTCCTTTTATTTCTTTTTTCTGCCTAACTTTATTGTTCCAGCATTTACTGTGGAGTTAAAAAAAAATTCTCGTCAAAGTTGAATGAGTCAAGTTTAGTTTTAGGAAATACAAACTATTCTAGCTTTATGTGGCAGAAATTCGGGACTTAGGTATTAACAGCCCCACTGGAGGGCCCGGAGGGTCAGAATCGAGGTCAGACCTGGAGGTATGACTCCTAGGATCGTCCTGGCATAAACACACAAGGAGTTGGAGGAGCAGGAGAGGACACCAAACAGATGGGCAAGGCCTTACCTTCCTGAGTGGGTAAGAGAAAGGTGAAGTAACTGGAGTCACAGATGTTAATGATTGATTTTTCCCCCCAAACCTTATTAAAGCAGAAAGTGAATAATCCAGTTGGGTATACTGTGCACCGTTTTTACGTGACCAAATTGCAGGAGGGGGAGTCGAGTGACCCTCGTGGTCTGAGAGGTGGTGACTTGGCTACCGGTCATCGTTTTCACAAAGGGGTGACAGAGAAGAAGGGTCGGAGTTCATGATTTTAGCCGGGGGCCGGGATTTTTTATGACCTTTTGGAGAGAAGCACACAGGACTTGTAACGGTGTGTGAGGGAAGGCATTGCAAGGGAGCAGTATGAGTGAGTATTTTTTATGGTCCTTGAGATAAAGATCTCGACGTTATTGTGAAATGATGCTTTGGTTGTTGAACATTTTTTAAAACCTTCATATTAGTCTGAGCTGGGCCAAGTGGATTATGGCTTTGATGGGGTTATAAAAATTGCCTACAAATATTCATCCTTAGGATTTTTACATCTGCTCCTTAACACCTCAGTCGTACCCTTGCTTTTAAATAGATAATTCGTGTTTATGTGAATTTTCACATCACATGGGGGGATGGGGACACATGGCTACTGAGCCAAGCAAATTGGAGGAAGTCAGCCCTAAAAAGCCATGTCTTTTGGGAAGTTTCTCCTCCCTGAGTTCTCTGTGATATTAACTCACTGACTTCAGACTCAGCTGTATTATTTTCAGCTTTATATTCCAGGCATTGTGGTGGATGCTGGGAGAGAGAATGATAAAGACAGCCATGAGCATTCACAGCAGCTGCTAGTTCAGTGGAGGAGCTAATATAACTTTCATTTCCATAGTCGTTCGAGTCTTGTTTACCCAGTGCCATAGACCAGGCCCGTGGCTGTCCCGACAAGTAAGCTGGACGTGGTCTGTGTCCTCATGGAGCCCATAGTTTAGTGGGAGAGACAGACCGCTGACTGAGTGATGAGGCCACTAAATGTGTTATGTGCTACGAAAGAGTCTGTGTACATGTAATGAGAGCACAAAAGGGGACAGTTCACCTGGTCAGTAAGGCTTTCAAGATTATTGGTTATCAGATCAATCAAGGCTTTTGGGAGGAGCTGATGTATATGCTGAGTCCAGAATAATGAGTGAAATTGGTCCAGGACAAGAGGGATGGAGAGGGTGAAGCTGTGTATTCAGCAGAGGAAACAGTAATTAGTAACCCCCTGGCCAGTGTTGGCTGTAGGGACTTGTATCTCTTTGTGGACTGTGCCTGGTCCTTGTCTGTGGCCAGTCCCTCAGTGTATGTTTCTTCCTTCTTCTCTGTTAATAGAACCTTAGGTTTTTAGATCAGCACATTGCCACCTGGAGCAAAGGTGACATATCGCACACTGTCTTAGAGCCAGAAGTGGTCACGGCACTTGGTATGAGCCAGTGGAACACAGTATGTGTAGTAACTTCTGCATCTGGGATAACTCTCCTGAGGGTCTGTGCTCTCCTCCCTGTCTGTGTGGTTTTTCTTCCTCCGTGTTGACTGGAGCTGGAGAAACCATCTTGGGCCCTAGGTGCATATGCCATTTGTCGAGGGTGACTGAGCTACAGGATGGAAGGATCCTGGCGTCTTGACGGCAGTCATAGAGCTGCCATCCTGGACTTCCTTCCTTGACGTTGGAGAGGGAAAAAACTCGCACCTTTTAAAAGTCCCTGTTATTTTGGATTTTCTATCATAGCCCCAGATAAACCTAACAGATCCAACTTTTGTTGCCTAAATTTTTGACTCTTATTTATAAGCTGGTTTGATTGACTTGGTAATGTTACCAAGTCTAAGTTCATCCTGCTTGCTGCATGACAGGCCAATAAATCGAGTGTTGGGGCAAGGAATAATGACTTCATTCAGACAGCCTGTATACCTGCATACCAAGAAGATGGTGGCCCAGTGTCCCAAAGGACCAGCTTCTCCGAGTTAGGATTCAGGCTTCTTTTATACTAAAAGGAGAGGGTGTGGCTGGTTGTTGCAAACTTCTTGGTGCTTGTTTCTGCCCACGTAGATTTGATCACAATGTTCCTATAAACCTCCAACAAGAGAAATGTTCTGTGATGCAACTTTTTATCTCTGTATGAATGGAAAAGTGTTATACCTTTAAAGCTCAGAGCCTTGAGAATGAGCTGTCCAGTATATTTCAGGATATAGGCAACAGAGTTTTATAAAAGGCACAAACCAGCATGACTAAACATAGGCAGTGGAGCCGAAGGGTTAGAGCTAAAGGGATAGATTGAATATGGAGTCAGGCTTGCTCTCCTCTGTTACAGTAATGCACTAAGGTGTCTCTCCAAGGGGAAGACTTGAGTGCTGAGAACAGGGATAAGTCTTTTGGATTTATCTCTTAGATTAAAGTGTGTTTTGTTCTAGATCTTTGCCCAAATCAACATACATATTCAGTGCCTTTGTGCTACCAATTGCTCTCATTTCTTCTTCCTTTCTCTGGGGCATAAAGAAAGAAAGAAGTGGGTGGTGGTGGTGCGTGTGTCATTGTATAAACAGACAGTTTAGAATTTGCAGACTTAGGAATGAAAGAGGAATGAGGGGTTGGGAGAGCTGATTGGTATGATTAAATCAAATAGGTACCCAGCACCGTTTCCAGGGAACACTTTCACTGATCACCTTTTTATTTAAAAAAAAAAAAAAAACTTTTTATATTGGAAGAGTTTTATATTTACAGAAAACATGTGGAGTTAGTACAGAGTTTTCCTACATCCCCCACATGCAGTTTCCCTCCTCTCTAACACCTTACGTTAGTATGACACGTATTAATGGACCAATATTTACACTTCTGATTAGCTAAAGTCCATACTGTATTCAGATTTCCTTGGTCTTTACCTAATACGCATTTTGCGATCCAGAATCCTATCCAAGATCCCACATTACGTTTAGTCCCTTTATCTCTGTTCTCATTGGCTATGAGAGTTTCTCAGACTTTGCTTGTTTTTGGTGACCTTGACAATTTTGAGGCATATTGGTCAATTCTTTTGAAGAATGTCCCTCAGTTGGGGTTTTTCTGGTATTTTTCTCATGATTAGATGGAGGTTTTGGGATCTGGGGAGGAGGACCATAGAGGTAAAGTGCCATTTTCATCACATCCTGTCCCGTGTTAAGTGCTGTCAACATTTATTACTGTTGATGTCGCCCTTGATCTTGGCTGAGACAGGTCTGTCAGGCCTCAGCGCCATGACGTCGCTGCTGTGTTCCCCATTCCCCTCCTGTTCTCTCTTCAAGGAAGTCCCTGTGTGCAGCCTCCACTTAAGATGTGGGCAGTAATGCTTCACTCCTTTGAGGGTAGAGTGTCCGTAAATTATTTAGATTTCCGCATAGAGATTTGCTTCTTCTCCTCATGTGTTATTTATTTTTGTCTTCAACCATTGATTTGCATCAGTGTGGACTTATGGATATGTATTTTATACTTTGGGTTATAATCCAGTATTGCTTGTTCTGTTCAGATTATTCCATCAGGACCTCTTTCAGTTGGCTCCTGGATTCCTGTGATGATCCATCATCAATGTGGCTGCTTTTTAAAGCACCTCCTTTTTTTTTTTTTTTTTTTGCTACC